>NC_135233.1:518938620-519245703 GCF_051348905.1 Ranitomeya variabilis
GGGCTGTGCTCTATATACCACTGTGTGGGCTGTGCTCTATATACCACTGTGTGGGCTGTGCTGTATATACCACTGTGCGGGCTGTGCTGTATATACCGCTGTGTTAGCTGTGCTCTATATACCACTGTGTGGGCTGTGCTCTATATACCACTGTGCGGGCTGTGCTGTATATACCACTGTGCGGGCTGTGCTGTATATACCACTGTGCGTGCTGTGCTGGATATACCACTGTGCGGGCTGTGCTGTATATACCACTGTGTGGGCTGTGCTGGATATACCACTGTGTGGGCTGTGCTCTATATACCACTGTGCGGGCTGTGCTGTATATACCACTGTGTGGGCTGTGCTCTATATACCACTGTGTGGGCTGTGCTCTATATACCACTGTGAGGGCTGTGCTCTATATACCACTGTGTTGGCTGTGCTATATATACCACTGTGTGGGCTGTGCTATATATACCACTGTGGGGGCTGTGCTGTATATACCACTGTGAGGGCTGTGCTGTATATACCACTGTGTGGGCTGTGCTGTATATACCACTGTGGGGGCTGTGCTGTACATACTACTGTGTGGGCTGTGCTGTATACTACTACGCGGGCTGTGTTATATTATGCAGGCTGTGCTATATACTATGCGGGCTTTGATATATACTATGGGAGGTATATTATATTCTATGGGGGAGGCCGTGTTATATACTATGTGGCTGTGTTATATACTATTGCGGGGGTATATTATATTCTATGGGGGAGGTTGTGTTATATACTATGAGGGGTATATTATATTCTATGGGGGAGGCTGTCTTATATACTATGGGGGGCTGCCTTATATTCTATGGGGGGCTACATTATATATTATGGAGAGGTGGGCTGTATTATATTCTATGGGGGGCTGTATTAGATTTTATGAGGGATGATTGCATCATACTCTTTGATGGGGCTGCATTATATTCTATGTGGAGGTGGGCTGTATTCTATTTGGGGCTACATTATATTCTATGGGGGGCAGTATTATATTTATATTCTATGAGGGGTGATTGCATCATACTCTATGGGGGGCTGCATTATATTCTATGGGGTGGCTGCATTATACTCTGGGTTGGCTGCACTATATTCTGTAGGGTGGTGGCTGCATTATACTATATGTGGGCTGCATTATACTGTATTGAGGACTATAGGGAATACGTTATACTATATGAAGAACTATGGGGTGCATTATACTATGAGAAGTGAATTGTACTACATGGATGACTATGGCGGTGCATTATACTATATGGAGCACTATGAGGAGTGTATTATGCTATATGGAGGACTATGAAGAGTGTATTATACTATATGGAGATCTGAGCAGTGTATTTTAATATATGGAGGAATATAGGGAGTGTATTATACTATATGGAGGACTGTGGTGCACATTATAATATATGGAGGACTATGGGGTGTATTTTACTAAACAAGTAAAATGCTGCATATTCAGATTGTTTTTTGCTGGAACAAAAATCCTTGTTCTCAGCAGCACATCGCCGGTGTAGACTGTAGATGTGCTGCTGATAACATGATCCTCATCATTATTCCTCAGCTGGTGGAAAGAGGCCGGGAGACAAGCGTTGAACAACTTCAGTATTGTTGATCAAACTCATTTAGCGGCCTGAACTCAGAGCTTGTAAACCGAAATGCTTCTGTGTGATGTGCAATATGTTAGCATTTGGGGTCCCATTTTAAACTTTGCCTAGAGCCCCACTTTGCCTAAAACCGGCCCTGCCTACAAGTGTACAAAGATATTATACAGTCACCATGTGACAAGTGGGCCTGTGTAACTTCAAATGCCAGGGCTGAATTTTAGTCCCAGTCCGGCCCTGCTTACAGTTACATGTCCAAGATTTGAAGGGGAAAAATCTAAATTTGAATGCAAAAAGTGCATTTTCAGAGTCTTGCGACATCTAAGATTCTGGTATGCATTTAGCAGTTCCTCAACTCCTTCAACATATTCTGGAGACTTTTTTTCACAGATCCACTTGAAGGTTTTCCCAGATCTCAATTCCTTATCATTTAGAGTTCCTTCAAACACATCATCTCTCATAATAAGCTCTCTGATCTGAGGACCAACAAATACCCCTTCCTTCAGTTTTGCTGGTGAAATGCTGGAGAATGTCTGTGAAATGTACTGGAATCCTTGTGAATTTTTCTTTGCCATGGCTTTCATAAAGTTTTTACTCAATCTCAACTTTAAATGTAGTGGAGGAAGAAAGATTTTTGTTGGAGCAACTAAAGGATTATGCTGAACATTGTCTCTACCTGGAGCATAGATGTTTCTCTGTCCCCAATCATGATGAACATAATGCTCTACTGTATGTCTACTGTTCCATAAACACAAGCATCAATATTTTGTGAAACCTCCATGCATTCCCATTAGCAGACCAACCACTTTAAAATCTCCACAGATATTCCATTGATGATGCTTATATTATATAGCATCCAAAACAACTGACAGATTTTCATAACTTTCCTTTAGATGACTTGAGTGTTAAATCGGGATTGATGCTTTCATATTTCCATTGTGAAGCAACACTGTTTTCAAACTTGTCTGGGATGAGTCAATAAACAATCGCCAATCTGCAACAAGATACTCTTGATTCAGTTCTACAAAGAGGCCATTGACATTGTTATAGTACACCATTGGTCCATCAACTGTGAAAAATTGTATTAAAGTGTTACTTCTGTTTCAGTAATAACACACTTTCACATCATCAAGAAAAAGATTCTTCTGTTTTAACCTAGATGTAAGAAGTTCAGGTTTATCTTTTGACAATGAAAGGTCTCCGATGAGATAATTTAATTCATGTTGAGTAAAGCGTTCTGGCTCCTCGGCTGCTCCATCAGGTACATACTCATCTTGACTTGAGGTCTCCATGTCTCCACCAGTAGCTTCAGCTCCATAGTCTTCATATTCTACTTCATTTTCATCCATTCCAGACAACAGTGGTACAGGAACTGGCAAGGTACCATCATGTGGAACTGGCCTAATCGCAGATTAAAGTTCAGGGTAATTAATCTTATGTTTGTTCTTTGTACAAAAGCCCTTCAGTTTGACAAAACAAAAGAAGCAGTCATCCCTAATTCTAGGAATTTAGGACCTGAGAATGACGTCACGGCTTGTGATTGGTCGCCTGGCGGTCACATGAGCGGCACGCACCAATCAGAAGCCGTGACGTCATGGAAGGTCCTAAACGCGCTCATTTTAAGCAAAGAAGGCTGCCGGTTAACAGCGGTGAGGTGCAGGGGCCTCCGGAGAGGTGAGTATATCAATATTTTTTATTTTAATTCTTTATTTTACACATTAATATGGATCCCAGGGCCTGAAGGAGAGTTTCCTCTCCTTCCGACCCTGGGAACCATCAGGATACCTTCCGATACTTGGTGTCCCATTGACTTGTATTGGTATCGGGTATCGGTATCGGCGATATCCGATACTTTTCGGGTATCGGCCGATACTATCCGATACCGATACTTTCAAGTATCGGACGGTATCGCTCAACACTAGTCATGAGAGGTGAATGACCAAATGAGCCAGCTCAGAACCATAGAATCACCAGGAAGGATATAAGTAGTTGGAGATACCTGAATGTGAGTCTAGGAGGTCAAGCAGACTAAGACTTTAGAGAGTGATCAAACGGTCCAAAGGTGAAGCCAGTAAATGTATCCAGTTGTTAATCAGAAAAACAGTGAGGAGAAAAGTAGTTTCAGACCAAAGCACTCCAGGGTAGTATAATTATGTAGGAGAGCAGGTACAGTAAAAAAGGCTAAGGAGATTAAATTAGAGTGCCAATACTATTAAATGGCTTGTAAGAGCTCTTAGTTTTCTCTCTTCTAATAAGCCCTGTGATAATAATACAATGGCAAGATTCGAACCTTTAGACCGGGGTCACACTACCATAGAATATGGGCGAGTGCTATGCGAGAAAACATCGTATAGCACTCGGACCAGTGTTAATCTATGGGGCAGCTCACATCACTGTATTTTTTCTCAGGTGTATTCAACATGCATGTAAAATCTATGGTTTTTTTTTTCATGAAATCATAACAAAATATTCATGAATTTAACAAGGAAAAGGCCACCAAGTGGCAATAAAAATGCTGGAATCAGCACTAGGGCATGAATAATTACATACATATAATAAATTACATAGAGTAAGTACAAAAAATAGCAAGTGGTATTGGAACAGTGACGATTAAATATTTATTTTTAAAAGAATTTTAGAAAATTATATCTCCCACTGTCCAATAATAATTAAATATTGTGTGATATTTTGTAGCGCAAAAAATATATATAATATAGATCTAATTATAGTAAATAAATAGTAAATACAATGGTTAGAATATAATACTTCACTTAAAATTTAATTATTCCCAATGTGCTATTATAATATAATATAAATTAATAATAAATATCAGTGATATTGATCAAAATATTAGGAACAAAAGTGATTAATATAGCATTCGCTAATAGAAAGTGCCACCATGCAATATACATTCATTGCGCAAACAGAGAATCAAAGACATAGTCCCTTGCTAGAGAAAGACATACCCAGGTGTTGGACCAGCACAGCCCAACCTTCGCCTTGGCTGTGTCGAGGGAAACTGAGGTATAGCCCGTCGCATTACATTTTATAGTGGGAGAGACCAATCAGCAGTTGTGTCCGGATAAGAGTCACGTGGTGTGGGCGGGATTTATAATACCATGCATGGTAACGCCATCGCCATATTCGGACCAGAAGACGCATCTCCACGGAGCGCGTCATCTGACCGGAAGTGACGGCGGCCTGAGCAACACAGGGGACGCGTCTCCATGGAGCGCGTCACCTGATCGGAAGTGATGGCGGCCTGAGTTACACAGGGGACGCATCTCCATGGAACGCATCACCTGACCAGAAGTGGCGGCGGCCTCAGTTACTCAGAGGGATATCTGCCAATAACTCAATGGATGCACAAACTGGGTGATCGCTAACAAAGAAGAAAAAAGAAGAGGAAAGAGTGGCGATATGTGTAGGTGAAGATAAAGTGAAACTCATGTTTTGCCGTATTCATAATAAGATAATTCTAAACATATCACATTATATACATATATATATACCGTAAATATAGCAGTACAAGTTACATAAAAACTGTGTGAAGTGAAGATAAATAGTGTGGAAGATATATTAGGGTACGTTCACATTTGCGTTGTGTGCCGCAGCGTCGGTGCCGCAACGCACAACGCAAACCAAAACGCAGCAAAACGCATGCACAACGCTGCGTTTTGCGCCGCATGCGTCCTTTTTTTCATTGATTTTGGACGCAGCAAAAATGCAACTTGCTGCGTCCTCTGCGCCCAGACGCGGGCGCCGCAGGGACGCATGCGGCGCAAAACGCAAGTGCGACGCATGTCCATGCGCCCCCATGTTAAATATAGGGGCGCATGACGCATGCGGCGACGCTGCGGCGCCCGACGCTGCGGCGCACACCGCAAATGTGAACGTAGGGTTACAGCTCAGACTAATAAGTGAATACCCACAGAAAGTGATTCTAATATGAAAATTAAAAGAAGAAAAAAAGATAGAATAAAAACAATAATGAAAAACAGTGTGAAGCCAGTGATTATTTATATAGATAAATAATGACCAATAAATAAAAAATAAAAATAATAAAAATTAATAATACAATAAATAGTAAAGAGATATATATGTACACATATATATATAACCATACACACATGTACATACACACGTATATACACACACATGAAAGACGCACATATACAGTTGTGGCCAAAAGTATTGACACCCCTGCAATTCTGTCAGATAATACTCAGTTTCTTCCTGAAAATGATTGCAAACACAAATTCTTTGTTATTGTTATCTTCATTTAACTTGTCTTAAATGAAAAAAAACACAAAAAGAATTGTCCTAAAGCCAAATTGGATTTAATTCCACACCAAACATAAAAAAGGGGGTGGACAAAAGTATTGGCACTGTTCAAAAAATCATGTGATGCTTCTCTAATTAACAGCACCTGTAACTTACCTGTGGCACCTAACAGGTGTTGGCAATAACTAAATCACACTTGCAGCCAGTTGACATGGAGTAAAGTTGACTCAACCTCTGTCCTGTTTCCTTGTGTGTACCACATTGAGCATGGAGAAAAGAAAGAAGACCAAAGAACTGTCTGAGGACTTGAGAAACCAAATTGTGAGGAAGCATGAGCAATCTCAAGGCTACAAGTCCATCTCCAAAGACCTGGATGTTCCTGTGTCTACAGCGCGCAGTGTCATCAAGAAGTTTAACCCCTTCACCCAAAAGGGTGGTTTGCACGTTATGGACCGGGCCAATTTTTACAATTCTGACCACTGTCCATTTATGAGGTTATAACTCTGGAACGCTTCAACGGATCCCGGTGATTCTGACACTGTTTTCTCGTGACATATTGTACTTCATGATTGTGGTAAAATTTCTTTGATATTACATGCGTTTATATGTGAAAAAAACAGAAATTTGGCAAAAATTTTAAAAATTTAGCAATTTTCCAACTTTGAATTTTTATGCAATTAAATCACAGTGATATGTCACACAAAATACTTAATAAGTAACATTTCCCACATGTCTACTTTACATCAGCACAATTTTGGAACCAAAATTTTTTTGTTATGGAGTTATAAGGGTTAAAATTTGACCAGCAATTTCTCATTTTCACAACACCATTTTTTTTTAGGGACCACATCTCATTTGAAGTCATTTTGAGGGGTCTATATGATAGAAAATACCCAAGTGTGACACCATTCTAAAAACTGCACCCCTCAAGGTGCTCAAAACCACATTCAAGAAGTTTATTAACCCTTAAGGTGTTTCACAGGAATTTTTGGAATGTTTAAATAAAAATGAGCATTTAACTTTTTTTCACACAAAATTTACTTCAGCTCCAATTTGTTTTATTTTACCAAGGGTAACAGGAGAAAATGGACCCCAAAAGATGTTGTACAATTTGTCCTGAGTACGCCGATACCCCATATGTGGGGGTAAACCACTGTTTGGGTGCATGACAGAGCTCGGAAGCGAAGGAGCGCCATTTGACTTTTCAATGCAAAATTGACTGGAATTGAGATGGGACGCCATGTTGCGTTTGGAGAGCCCCTGATATGCCTAAACATTGAAGCCCCCCACAAGTGACACCATTTTGGAAAGTAAACCCCCTAAGGAGCTTATCTAGAGGTGTGGTGAGCACTTTGACTCACCAAGTGCTTCACAGAAGTTTATAATGCAGAACCGTAAAAATAAAAAATCATATTTTTTCACAAAAATGATCTTTTCGCCCCCAATTTTTTATTTTCCCAAGGGTAAGAGAAGAAATTGGACCCCAAAAGTTGTTGTACAATTTGTCCTGAGTACGCTGATACCCCATATGTGGGGGTAAACCACTGTTTGGGCGCATGGGAGAGCTCGGAAGGGAAGGAGCGCCGTTTGACTTTTCACTGCAAAATTGACAGGAATTGAGATGGGACCCCATGTTGCGTTTGGAGAGCCACTAATGTGCCTAAACATTGAAACCCCCCCACAAGTGACACCATTTTGGAAAGTAGACCCCCGAAGGAACTTATCTAGAGGTGTAGTGAGCACTTTGACCCACCAACTGCTTCACAGAAGTTTATAATGCAGAGCCGTAAAAATAAAACAAACATTTTTTTCCCACAAAAATTATTTTTTAGCCCCCAGTTTTGTATTTTCCCGAGGGTAACAGGAGAAATTGGACCCCAAAAGTTGTTGTCCAATTTGTCCTGAGTACGCTGATACCCCACATGTGGGGGGGAACCACTGTTTGGGCGCATGGGATGGCTCGGAAGGGATGGAGCGCCATTTTGAATGCAGACTTAGATGGAATGGTCTGCAGGCGTCACATTGCGTTTGCAGAGCCCTAATGTACCTAAACAGTAAAAAAAAAACACAAGTGACACCATTTTGGAAAGTAGACCCCCTAAGCAACTCATCTAGATGTTTTGTGAGAGTTTTGAACCCTCAAGTGTTTCACTACAGTTTATAACGCATAGCTGTGAAAAAAAAAAAAAAATTCCCCCCCAAATTATTTTTTAGCCCCCAGTTTTGTATTTTCCCAAGGGTAACAGGAGAAATTGGACCCCAAAAATTGTTGTCCAATTTGTCTTGAGTACGCTGATACCCCACATGTGGAGGGGAACCACCGTTTGGGCGCATGGGAGGGCTCGGAAGGGAAGGAGCGCCATTTTAAATGCAGACTTAGATGGAATGGTCTGCAGGCGTCACATTGCGTTTGCAGAGGCCCTAATGTACCTAAACAGTAGAAACCCCCCACAAGTGACACCATTTTGGAAAGTAGACCCCCTAAGTAACTCATCTAGATGTGTTGTGAGAGCTTTGAACCCCCAATTGTTTCACTACAGTTTATAACGCAGAGCCATGCAAATAAAAAATATTTTTTTCCCACAAAAATTATTTTTTAGCCCCCAGTTTTGTATTTTCCCAAGGATAACAGGAGAAATTGGACCACAAAAGTTGTTCTCCAATGTGTTGCGAGTATGCTGATACCCCATATGTTGGGGTAAACCCCTGTTTGGGCGCACGGGAGTGCTCGGAAGGGAAGGAGCACTGTTTTACTTTTTCAACGCAGAATTGGCTGAAATTGAGATCGGACGCCATGTCGCGTTTGAAGAGCCCCTGATGTGCCTAAACAGTGGAAACCCCTCAATTATAACTGAAACCCTAATCCAAACACACCCCTAACCCTAATCCCAACGGTAACCCTAACCACACCTCTAACCCAGACACACCCCTAACCCTAATCCCAACCCTATTCCCAACCTTAGATGTAATCCAAAACCTAACCCTAACTTTAGCCCCAACCCTAACCCTAACTTTAGCCCCAACCCTAACTGTAGCCTTAACCCTAACCCTAGCCCTAACCCTAGCCCCAACCCTAACCCTAGCCCCAACCTAACCCTAGCCCCAGCCCTAGCCCCAACCCTAACCCTAGCCCCAGCCCTAACCCTAGCCCCAACCCTAGCCCCAACCCTAGCCCTAACCCTAGCCCTAACCCTAGCCCTAACCCTAGCCCTAGCCCTAACCCTAGCCCTAGCCCCAACCCTAACCCTAGCCCTAACCCTAGCCCTAACCCTAGCCCTAACCCTAGCCCTAACCCTAGCCCTAGCCCTAACCCTAGCCCTAACCCTAATGGTAAAATGGAAATAAATACATTTTTTAAATTTTTTTATTTTTCCCTAACTAAGGGGGTGATGAAGGGGGGTTTGATTTACTTTTATAGAGGGTTTTTTAGCGGATTTTTATGATTGGCAGCTGTCACACACTGAAAGAAGCTTTTTTTTGCAAAAAATATTTTTTGCATTACCACATTTTGAGAGCTATAATTTTTCCATATTTGAGTCCACAGAGTCATGTGAGGTCTTGTTTTTTGCGGAACGAGTTGACGTTTTTATTGGTAACATGATCGGGCACGGGAGATTTTTTGATCGCTTTTTATTCCGATTTTTGTGAGGCAGAATTACCAAAAACCAGCTATTCATGAATTTCTTTTGGGGGAGGCGTTTATACCGTACTGCGTTTGGTAAAATTGATGAAGCAGAAATTCTTCGGGTCAGTACGATTACAGCAATACCTCATTTCTATCATTTTTTTAATGTTTTGGCGCTTTTATACGATATAAGCTATTTTATAGAAAAAATAATTATTTTGGCATTGCTTTATTCTGAGGACTATAACTTTTTTATTTTTCTGCTGATGATGCAGTATCGCGGCTCGTTTTTTGCGGGACAAGATGACGTTTTCAGTGGTACCATGGTTATTTATATCTGTCTTTTTGATCGCGTGTTATTCTACTTTTTGTTTGGCGGTATGAGAATAAAGCGTTGTTTTTAGCCTCGTTTTTTTTTTTTTTTTACGGTGTTCACTGAAGGGGTTAACTAGTGATATAGTTTTATATGTGGGGTCGTTACGGACGCGGCGATACTAAATATGTGTACTTTTATTGTTTGATTTTTTTTATTTAGATAAAGGAATGTATTTATGGGAATAATATATATATATTTTTTCTTTATTTAGGAATTTTTTTTTCTTTTTTTTTTTTACACATGTGGGAATTTTTTTTTTTACTTTGTCCAAGGGGGGGACATCACAGATTGGTGATCTGACAGTGTGCACAGCACTCTGTCAGATCACCGATCTCACTTACAGCCGTGCAGGCTGCAGCTTTCATCTGCAGCCTGCTGTTGTGATTTTGCTTTTTGCTCCCTCTAGTGGTCATTAGTGATTTGACTCTGGAGCGTCTGTCTTTTCCTATATCCTCACCTGGGCCGTTAGTTCAGGGGCGTTGCTATATAAGCTCCCTGGACCTTCAGTTCAATGCCTGGCATCGTTGAAATCAGAGCTAATCTGTTGTGCTCTTGTCCTCTGATCCTGGTTCCTGTTTTTCAAGCTAAGTCTGCTTCTTTGCTTTTTGCTTTTGTTTTGTTTGGTATTTTTGTCCAGCTTGTTCCTACCTGTATCCTGACCTTTGCTGGAAGCTCTAGGGGGCTGGTGTTCTCCCCCCGGACCGTTAGACGGTTTGGGGGTTCTTGAATCTCCAGCGTGGATTTTTATAGGGTTTTTGTTGACCAGATAAGTTATCTTGCTATATTCTGCTATTAGTAAGCTGGCCTCTCTTTGCTGAACCTGGTTCATTTCTGTGTTTGTCATTTCCTCTTACCTCACCGTTATTATTTGTGGGGGGCTTGTATCTTGCTTTGGGGTCCCTTTCTCTGGAGGCAAGAGAGGTCTTTGTTTTCTTCTCCTAGGGGTAGTTAGATTCTCCGGCTGGCGCGAGTCATCTAGCGATCACCGTAGGCATGATCCCCGGCTACTTCTAGTGTTGGCGTTAGGAGTAGCTATTTGGTCAACCCAGTTACCACAGCCCTATGAGCTGGATTTTTGTATCTTGCAGACTTACACGTTCCTCTGAGACCCTGTCCACTGGGGTCATAACAGCCTGCACGGCACCCGGAAGTAATCCCTGCAGGACCCGGATGCAGCCCCGCGGCCATTTTGGATCCGGGGCCTGCAGGGATAGGAGGTAAGAGACCCTCGCAGCAACGCGATCACATCGCGTTGCTCCGGGGGTCTCAGGGAAGCCCGCAGGGAGCCCCCTCCCTGCGCGATGCTTCCCTGTACCGCCGGCACACTGCGATCATGTTTGATCGCGGTGTGCTGGGGGTTAATGTGCCGGGGGCGGTCCGTGACCGCTCCTGGCACATAGTGCCGGATGTCAGCTGCGATAGGCAGCTGACACCCGGCCGCGATCGGCCGCGCTCCCCCCGTGAGCACGGCCAATCGTGCTGGACGTACTATTCCGTCCTTGGGAATTAGGGCCCACCCCACATGGACGGAATAGTACGTCCAATGGCAGAAAGGGGTTAAAGCCCATGGCACTGTGGCTAACCTCCCTAGATTTGGACAGAAAAGAAAAATTTACAAGAGATTTCAACGCAAGATTGTGCAGATGTTGGATAAAGAACCTCGACTAACATCCAAACAAGTTCAAGCTGCCCTGCAGTCCGAGGGTACAACCGTGTCAACCCGTACTATCTGTCGGCGTCTGAATGAAAAGGGACTGTATGGTAGGAGACCCAGGAAGACCCCACTTCTTACCCTGAGACATAAAAAAGCCAGGCTGGAAAACTTACCTGAAAAAGCCTAAAACGTTTTGGAAGAATGTTCTCTAGTCAGATGAGACAAATGTAGAGCTTTTGGGGCAAAGGCTTCAACATAGAGTTTACAGGAGAAAAAAAGAGGCATTCAAAGTAAAGAACACGGTCCCTACAGTTAAACATGGCGGAGGTTCCCTGATGTTTTGGGGTTGCTTTGCTGCCTCTGGCACTGGACTGCTTGACCGTGTGCATGGCATTATGAAGTCTGAAGACTACCAACAAATTTTGCAGCATAATGTAGGGCCCAGTGTGAGAAATCTGGGTCTCCCTCAGAGGTCATGGGTCTTCCAGCAGGACAATGACCCAAAACACACTTCAAAAAGTACTAGAAAATGGTTTGAGAGAAAGCACTGGAGACTTTTAAGGTGGCCAGCAATGAGTCCAGACCTGAATCCCATAGAACACCTGTAGAGAGATCTAAAAATGGCAGTTTGGAGAAGGCACCCTTCAAATATCAGGGACCAGGAGCAGTTTGCCAAAGAAGAATGGTCTAAAATTCCAGCAGAGCATTGTAAGAAACTCATTGATGGTTACTGGAAGCGGTTGGTTGCAGTTATTTTGGCTAAAGGTTGTGCAACCAAGTATTAGGCTGAGAGTGCCAATACTTTTGTCTGGCCCATTTTTGGAGTTTTGTGTGAAATGATCAATGTTTTGCTTTTTGCTTCATTCTCTTTTATGTTTTTTTCATTTAAGACAAATTAAATGAAGATAATAATACCAAAGAATTTGTGATTGCAATAATTTTCAGGAAGAAACTGAGTATTATATGACAGAACTGCAGGGGTGTCAATACTTTTGGCCACAACTGTATAATACATAATTATAGAAAATTCATAAAAATTATAAAAATAAAAAAGGAAAAAGCATAAATACAAAAGAAGCCACCCCCAAAAAGTAAAAAAGAAAAAAGAAGTATAAAAACAATACTATCAAATGCATAGATATATATGTCAATAATCCGATGTCGGCACTCCATTCCCACAGAACCGGTCCCAACAGCTGATGGAAGAAAAAGAATAAAGTCCAATTGTTATGTCAAATGGCGAAAGATCTAAAAAACAACAAATACATAGAAAAAGTTAAAAGCAATAAAAAACAAACAGAAAACAGAACCAAAATAACAAAATATGAGATAAATATTTTTTCTTTATTTTCTCATAGGAATATTAAATATATCGAGAGCCTCTTTAGAGAAAGGGAACAAAGCTCATTGCTTCGTTTAGGCCTTTGAGTGCTATAGTATCTAGTGTGCAGATCCATTGTACTTCTTTCTGCGCTAGACATTTTTTCCAGTCACCCCCTCTAGAGCCGATATTGATTTTATCAATGCCACTTACTCTAAGCGAAGTAGAGTCACAATTGTGAAATAGCTTAAAGTGCCGGGGGGGTATGGTTTTCAATTCCGCAATATTAGTAGCTTCCTCTGCGTCTTTAATATCCAGAACATGTTCTCTAGTTCTTCTTAATTCACGTGAAGTGAGTCCAATATATAACTTGTTACATGGACAACTGGCGCAATAAATTACGCCAGTATTTTTACAGTTAATACTTTGAGTAATTTTAAATGTTCTAGAATTTGAAGAGTCTGTAAAACTCTGTGTTGAGTTTATGTTTGGACAAGCAACGCATGATCCGCAGGGTTTGCATCCCCATGCTACTTTCTTGGAATCAAAAATGGTCTTTTCTTTGGGTCCTTCTAAATTACTATGGACTAGGATGTCCTTTAAATTACGTGATCTTCTGTATGTGATCGCCGGACGTTTAGTGATGCAGTTGTCAAATGCATTATCTAATCTTAACCCCTTAACGACCGCCGATACGCCTTTTAACGGCGGCCGCTAAGGGTACTTAAAGCACAGCGCCGTTAATTAACGGCGCTGTGGAAAAAGTGAATAGCGCCCCCCAGAGTCGGATTTTCTCTGGGGTCTCGGTTGCCGGGGGTAGCCGAGACCCCAGAGAACATGATTCGGGGGTTTTTTACCGACCCCCGAGTTGCGATCGCCGGTAATTAACCGTTTACCGGCGGTCGCAACAACAAAAAAAAAAAAACGCGATTTGCCATTTAATTTCTCTGTCCTCCGATGTGATCGCACATCAGAGGACAGAGAAATGTGGTCCCCGATAGCCCCCGATAGCCCCCCAATACTCACCTACCTCCCCCGGTGCTCCTCGTGGCTCCCGATGGGCGCTGCCATCTTTTTCCGGGGAAATAATGGCGGGCGCATGCGCAGTGCGCCCACCGCCCGGCACCCGGATGTTCTTTGGGGTCTCGGCTGCCGGGGGTAGCCGAGACCCCAAAGAACATGATCGGGGTCGGTTTTTACCGACCCCTGTTTTGCGATCGCCGGTAATTAACTGTTTACCGGCGACCGCACAAAAAAAAAAAAAAAAAAAGCGATGTCATTCTCTGTCCTCTGATGTGATCGCACATCAGAGGACAGAGAAATAGAGGGATTCGGGGACCGTTATACTTACCGCCGGCTTCTTGCTCCGGTAAGAAAATGGCGGGCGCATGCGCAGTGCGCCCGCCATGATCTGCCGGCCGGCAAAAGAAAATTCTTCCTCTTTTTTTATTTTGGTCACTGTGAGATCCTATCACAGTGATCAAAATAAAAAAAATAGTAAATAACCCCCCCCTTTATCACCCCCTTAGTAAGAAAAAAATAATAAAATAAAAAAAATGTATGAATTTCTATTTTCCAAATAGGCTTAGGGTTAGGGGTAGGGTTAGGGGTAGGGTTAGGGGTAGGGTTAGGGGTAGGGTTAGGGTTAGGGCTAGGGTTAGGGGTAGGGTTAGGGGTAGGGTTAGGGTTAGGGTTAGGGGTAGGGTTAGGATATGTGCACACATAGAATGGTTCTCTGCGGATTTTTCCGCGGCGGATTTGATAAATCCGCAGGACCAAAACGCTGCGTTTTTCCTGCGGATTTATCGCAGATGTACCGCGGTTTTTGTGCGGATTCCACTGCGGTTTTACACCTGCGGTTTTCTATTATGGAGCAGGTGTAAAACCGCTGCGGAATCAGCAGAAAGAATTGACATGCTGCGGAATGTAAACCGCTGTGTTTCCGTGTGTTTTTTTCCGCACAGCGGCACAGCGTTTTATGTTTCCCATAGGTTTACATTGTACTGTAAACTCATGGGAAACTGCTGCGGACCCACAGCTGCGGAAACGCTGCGGATCCGCAGCAAAATCCGCAACATGTGCACATAGCCTTAGGGTTAGGGTTAGGGCTTGGGTTAGGGTTAGAGCTAGGATTAGGGTTAGGGTTAGAGCTAGGGTTAGGGCTAGGGTTGGGGCTAAAGTTAGGGTTAGGGTTGGGGCTAGGTTTAGGGCTAAAGTTAGGGTTTGGGCTAAAGTTAGGGTTAGGGCTAGGGTTGGGGCTAAAGTTAGGGTTAGAGTTGGGATTAGGATTTGGATTAGGGTTGGCATTAGGGTTACATTTGGGATTAGGGTTAGGTTTGGGATTAGGGTTAAGGCTAGGGTTGGGATTAAGGATAGGGGTGTATTGGGATTAGGGTTAGGTTTTGAGGTTAGGGTTGAGATTAGGATTAGGGGGGTGTTGGGTTTAGGGTTTTGATTAGGGTTATGGTTAGCTTTGGGATTAGGGTTAGGGGTGTTTTGGGGGTTAGGGTTGTGATTAGGATTATGGATCGGGTTGGGATTAGGGTTAGGGGTGTGTTGGGGTTATGGTTGGAGTTAGAATTGGGGGGTTTCCACTGTTTAGGTACATCAGGGGGTCTCTAAACGCCACAGCCAATTTTGTGCTCAAAAGTAAAATGGTGCTCCCTATCTTCTGAGCTCTGCCGTGCGCCCAAACAGTGGTTTACCCCCACATATGGGGCATCAGCGTACTCGGGATAAATTGTACAACAACTTTTGGGGTCCAATTTCTCCTGATACCCTTGTGAAAATAAAAACTTGGGGGCTAAAAAAATCATTTTTTTGTGGAAAATTTTTTTTTTTTATTTTCACGACTCTGCATTATAAACTTCTGTGAAGCACTTGGGCATTCAAAGTTCTCACCACACATCTAGATAAGTTCCTTGGGGGGTCTAGTTTCCAAAATGAGGTCACTTGTGGGGGGTTTCTACTGTTTAGGTATATCTGGGGCTCTGCAAATGCAACATAACGCCCGCAGACCATTCTATCAAAGTCTGCATTCCAAAATGGCACTCCTTCCCTTCCGAGCTCAGCCATGCACCTATACAGTGGTCCCCCCCACACATGGGGTATCAGTGTACTCAGGACAAATTGGACAACAACTTTTGGGGTCCAATTTCTCTTGTTACCTTTGTGAAAATAAAAATTGGGGGGCTAAAAAAATCTTTTTTGTGAAAAAAATATTTTTTTTTGTTTTCACGACTCTGCATTATAAACTTCTGTGAAGCACTTGGGCATTCAAAGTTCTCACAACACATCTAGATAAGTTCCTTGGGGGGTCTAGTTTCCAAAATGAGGTCACTTGTGGGGGGTTTCTACTGTTTAGGTACATCGGGGGCTCTGCAAACGCAACATAATGCCTGCAGACCATTCTATCAAAGTCTGCATTCCAAAACGGCACTCCTTCCCTTCCGAGCTCAGCCATGCGCCCAAACAGTGGTCCCCCCCACACATGGGGTATCAGTGTACTCAGGACAAATTGGACAACAACTTTTGGGGTCCAATTTCTCTTGTTACCCTTGTGAAAATAAAAATTGGGGGGCTAAAAAAATATTTTTTGTGAAAAAAATATTTTTTTTTGTTTTCACGACTCTGCATTATAAACTTCTGTGAAGCACTTGGGCATTCAAAGTTCTCACAACACATCTAGATAAGTTCCATGGGGGGTCTAGTTTCCAAAATGAGGTCACTTGTGGGGGGTTTCTACTGTTTAGGTACATCGGGGGCTCTGCAAACGCAACATAATCCCTGCAGACCATTCTATCAAAGTCTGCATTCCAAAACGGCGCTCCTTCCCTTCCAAGCTCTGCCATGCGCCCAAACAGTGGTTTATCCCCCACATATGGGGTATCAGCCTACTCAGCATAAATTGCACAATAAATTTTGGGGTCCAATTTCTCCTGTTACCCTTGTGAAAGTAAAAATTTGGGGGTGAAAAAAATCATTTTTGTGGAAAAAATATGATTTTTTTTATTTTCATGGCTCTACATTATAAACTTCTGTGAAGCAGTTGGGGGTTCCT
Organism: Ranitomeya variabilis; assembly: GCF_051348905.1. Taxonomy (NCBI): domain Eukaryota; kingdom Metazoa; phylum Chordata; class Amphibia; order Anura; family Dendrobatidae; genus Ranitomeya; species Ranitomeya variabilis. The sequence continues at coordinate 518,955,557 of NC_135233.1, forward strand.
AGTGCTCACCACACATCTAGATAAGCTCTTTGGGGGGGTCTAGTTTCCAAAATGGAGTCACTTGTGGGGGTTTTCTACTGTTTAGGTACATCAGGATCTCTGCAAATGCAACATGACACCTGCAGACCATCCCATCAAAGTCTGCATTCCAAGCGGCGCTCCTTCCCTTCCGAGCCCTGATGGGTGCCCAAACAGTGCCCTCCCCCCACATATGGGGTATCAGCGTACTCAGGACAAACTGGTCAACAGATTTTGTGGTCCAATGTCTCCTGTTACCCTTGATAAAATAAAAAATTGCAGGCTAAAAAATCATTTTTGAGTGAAAAAAAAGGATTTTTTATTTTCACGGCTCTACGTTATAAACTTCCGTGAAGCACCTGGGGGTTTAAAGTGCTCACCACACATCTAGATAAGTTCCTTAAGGGGTCTAGTTTCCAAAATGGTGTCATTTGTGGGGGGTTTCCACTGTTTAGGCACATCAGGGGCTCTCCAAACGCGACATGGCATCCGATCTCAATTCCAGCCAATTCTACATTGAAAAAGTAAAACGGCGCTCCTTCTCTTCCAAGCTCTGCAGTGAGCCCAAACAGTGGTTTACCCCCACATATGGGTTATCAACGTACTCAGGAGAAATTGCACAACAACTTTTGTGGTCAAATTTCTCCTGTTACCCTTGGGAAAATAAAAATTTTGGAGCAAAAAGATCATTTTTGTAGAAAAAATGTGATTTTTTATTTTCACGGCTCTACGTTATAAACTTCCGTGAAGCACCTGGGGGATCAAAGTGCTCACCACACATCTAGTTAAGTTCCTTTTGGGGTCTAGTTTCCAAAATGGTGTCACTTGTGGGGGGGTTCCACTGTTTAGGCACATCAGTGGCTCTCCAAACGCGACATGGCGTCCGATCTCAATTCCAGCCAATTCTACATTGAAAAAGTAAAACGGCACTCCTTCTCTTCCAAGCTCTGCGGTGCGCCCAAACAGTGGTTTACCCCCACATATGGGGTATCGACGTACTCAGGAGAAATTGCACAACAACTTTTATGGTCTAATTTCTCCTGTTACCCTTGTGAAAATAAGAATTTGTGGGCGAAAATATCATTTTTGTGTAAACAAATGCGATTTTTTATTTTCACGGCTCTACGTTATAAACTTCTGTGAAGCACTTGGGGGCTTAATGTGCTCACCACACATCTAGTTAAGTTCCTTAAGGGGTCTAGTTTCCAAAATGGTGTCACTTGTGGAGAGTTTCCACTGTTTAGGCACATCAGGGGCTCTCCAAACGTGACATGGCATCCGATCTCAATTCCAGCCAATTCTGCATTGAAAAAGTCAAACGGCGCTGGTTCTCTTCCAAGCTCTGCGGTGCGCCCAAACAGTGGTTTACCCCCACATTTGGGGTATCAACGTATTCAGGAGAAATTGCACAACAAAATGTATGGTTAAATTTCTGTTTTTACACTTGTGAAAATAAAAAAATATGGTTCTGAATTAAAGTGTTTGCAAAAAAAGTTAAATGTTCATTTTTTCCTTCCACATTGTTTGAGTTCCTGTGAAGCACGTAAAGGGTTAATAAACTTTTTGAATGTGGTTTTAAGTACCTTGAGGGGTGCAGTTTTTAGAATGGTGTCACACTTGGTTATTTTCTATCATATAGACCCCTCAAAATGACTTCAAATGTGATGTGGTCCCTAAAAAAAAATGGTGTTGTAAAAATGAGAAATTGCTGGTCAAATTTTAACCCTTATAACTCCCTAACAAAAAAAAATTTTGTTTCCAAAATTGTGCTGATGTAAAGTAGACATGTCGGAAATGTTATTTATTAACTATTTTGTGTGACATATCTCTCTGATTTAAGGGCATAAAAATACAAAATTTGAAAATTGCAAAATTTTTAAAATTTTCACCATATTTCCATTTTTTTCATAAATAATAGCAAGTAATATCGAAGAAATGTTACCACTATCATGAAGTACAACATGTCACGAAAAAACAATCTCAGAATCAGCAGGATCCGTTTAAGCGTTCCAGAGTTATAACCTCATAAAGTGACAGTGGTCAGAATTGTAAAAATTGGCTCGGTCATTAAGTACCAAATTGGCTCTGTCACTAAGGGGTTAAAATGTCCCAATATTTATTAAGTGCATCCCACATCTCGCCGTTTCTGGCATTAAAAGTTGATATGAACCTGACCATGTTATCTTCCTTGTGTCTTTTTGGCAGATAAAGGAGTTCTGTTCTTTTAGTAAATTTTGCACGGCGATATCCCTTTTGTATCACTCCCGATGAATAACCTCTATCCATAAATCGTTGTCTCAATTGGCTGGCCTGTTCTTCAAAGCAGGTATCATTTGAACATATTCTCCGCATTCTAAGAAATTGCCCTGTAGGAATACTTCGGATCAAGTTTTTTGGATGAGATGAGCAGTAGTGTTGAGCGATACCATCCGATACTTGAAAGTATCGGTATCAGAAAGTATCGGCCGATACCGGCAAAGTATCGGATCTAATCCGATACCGATACCCGATACCAATACAAGTCAATGGGACTCAAGTATCGGACGGTATTCCTGATGGTTCCCAGGGTCTGAAGGAGAGGAAACTCTCCTTCAGGCCCTGGGATCCATATTAATGTGTAAAATAAAGAATTAAAATAAAAAATATTGCTATACTCACCTCTCCGACACAGCCTGGACCTCACCGAGGGAACCGGCAGCGTTGTTTGCTTAAAATGCACGCTTTTACTTCCTTCCATGACGTCACGGCTTGTGATTGGTCGCGTGCCGCCCATGTGGCCGCGACGCGACCAATCACAGCAAGCCGTGACGTAATTTTCAGGTCCTCAATGCCTAATTCTAGGCATTCATGATTTTAAAATTACGTTCCGGCTTGTGATTGGTCGCGTCGCGGTCACATGGGCGACGCGACCAATCACAAGCCGTGATGTCACGGGAGGCAGGAGACGCGCGCATTTTTAAAATTACGTCACGGCTTGTGATTGGTTGCGTGCCGCCCATGTGACCACGACGCAACCAATCACAGCAAGCCGTGACGTAATTTCAGGTCCTGAATGCAGAAATAGGCATCAGGACCTGAAATTACGTCACGGCTTGCTTGGTCGGTCACATGGGCGGCACGCAACCAATCACAAGCCGTGACGTAATTTTAAAAATGCGCGCGTCTCCTGCCTCCCGTGACGTCACGGCTTGTGATTGGTCGCGTCGCCCATGTGACCGCGACGCGACCAATCACAAGCCGGAACGTAATTTTAAAATCATGAATGCCTAGAATTAGGCATTGAGGACCTGAAAATTACGTCACGGCTTGCTGTGATTGGTCGCGTCGCGGCCACATGGGCGGCACGCGACCAATCACAAGCCGTGACGTCACGGAAGGAAGTAAAAGCGCGCATTTTAAGCAAACAACGCTGCCGGTTCCCTCGGTGAGGTCCAGGCTGCGTCGGAGAGGTGAGTATAGCAATATTTTTTATTTTAATTCTTTATTTTACACATTAATGTTGTTTCGATACCGATACCCGATACCACAAAAGTATCAGATCTCGGTATCGGAATTCCGATACCCGCAAGTATCGGCCGATACCCGATACTTGCGGTATCGGAATGCTCAACACTAATGAGCAGGTATGTAACAAAGCATTGACAGCAGTGGGTTTCCAATCTCCATCTGTTTGAATCAGTCCCTCATCATTGACATCAAATAAAACATTAAAGAATTTAATCCCATGCCTCCCGGATTTGCATGTGAGTCTAATATTGAGATCATTCTGATTGATTGTAGATATAAAGTTATTAAGTTCCTCATTTGTGCCCTGCCATAGAAAAAACACATCGTCGATAAAGCGGCTCCATGATAAGACCTTCTCAATTTGTGGTATCTTATCAGAAAGAAATAGGTCCCTCTCCCACAGCCCCAGGAACAAATTAGCATAGATGTATAGTGATTAGTGGATACATATCAAGTTTAATTATAGTTTTTGTATGATGCATGTAAAATTGCAGCATGCTGCAATTGTGCGAGTATATCGTCCGAGACTCGCCAATGCAAGCCATTGTGTGTGAGAAAAACTCGGACACCACATGGACCAGCCATCTAGCTTGCAACGGCATTTAAGCCAATGAGGAAAGCCATTTAAGCAATTTAATTCAATGAGGAAAGTCAGTGAAAAATGTAAAGCCATACGCATGTCATACGGATGTCATAAGGATGCCATACGGATAAATGGGTGGGAGAAAATCGCATCATCGCATTGCAAACACATTACACATGGATGACCTTATGGAGAACACTCTTGAGACTCTCGGCTGGGAGACTCGGACCAATTTTTCATACGTTTAATGTCAAGCCAGACTTAACAGGTGAATACATGGCATTACTGGGCACTTGTATTCCTTTCCTAAAAGGGTTAAATAGCATGAATAAGGTTTTTCCTCCTAGTTTTTCCCACTATTGTTGGTAGGAAGAAGGCTCATGGATTGGCTATAGCTTTTAACCAGTCAGCAGCATGCCACAGGGGAAGTTTGGCTTCTCCCCTGGTGAGGACCGCTGAAAGGGTAAATTATTTGTAAACAATAGGGGCTAAAGGATAAAGTGGGGCAGCAATGAGGGGGGCTTGTTCAATCCTCATCACTGCCATACCAGAAGTGTTGCCAGACCTTCTGCAGTACCTGTGGTGTTATGGAGGCCATTCTGGAAGAGCTCCATAGAAAGATGGGTGTACAGGGCACACCATCCTCCTTCCAGCACTGCCTACAGAATGACCGGGAACCAGGAAGCACAAGAGGAAAGCACCATGAAGATATTACCGGAAGTTGCAATGACGTTATCCAGGGGTGCGAGCCATTCCTGGTCCATGGCAAGAGGACCTTCAGGAGGTGGCAGGGTTTCAGGGTAACATCCGATGCCCTGAATACAGAAGGGACCAGGCTGGCCTCAGTTGACCACTGGCTGGAGGTAGCCGTGGCTGATCCTGAGGCTGCTGATCCTCGAGCTGAAGGACCAGCAGAAGGAGAGGTATTCAGGCAGGAGCAAATCCAGGACAGCATATCAGAGGGTGGTGATTATGGCCCTTATAATGCACAGATTCCATACACTTTATCCAGCTATCACATGCAGTGTCATCATTAAGGGATTTACTCCAGCCTCCGGCTGATATTACATGTTCAGCCATGTACCCTCCAGAGCCCCAAGGGTAGCAGAGGAATGGAGTCAACTGGATGATGGCCTGGAGGGGAGAGAGAGAGAGAGAGAGAGAGAGAGAGAGAGAGAGAGACGGAATCCATAGTAACCTCTATAGATCTGGAGTTAAATGGGAGGGGGCGATTGTTATAAAGAGTCACTAGTCTGCACAGTCTCCCCCTTAGGATACCTTGCCTATAGCAATTAAAGAAAATTTGGCATAATGAATTTATAGATATCCTGTCCTTGCTGCCAGCCTCTAAGGATTTTCTAGCCAGGCTGGAGAAGGATGAGGATAGATGTAGACCCATAGCCAGAATTTTTATATTTTTGCTAGTATAAAAGTTGAAAAATTCTCTAATAAATGCTTCTTCAGTATGCAGAAATAGTGCTGGAAGTTTATAAGACCTTTGGTAATTTGAGTTGTTTTTTTTATGATGAATATTTTAGGCAAAGGTTATCAATACGCCTACCTTTGAAATCAGGTGTAAAAGATGTAGGACTTGTTGGCAGATATGCAACAGATACAGACATATTTGTGTGCATGAGGAGTTTACACTTTTCTGACAGTAGATGACGATGTTGTTACTGATGCATGTACCTCATGTTCTATGTAGATAAAAGTTGAATTACCCCATATAATCTACTCTCAGAAGTTTCTTCTGCAACCAAACTATGCAACAGGTTATAGGCCCAGCATAGAAGACGAAAAGGACTTGTTGAATGCAAAAGAATACTTCAGAGCAATTCTCTCCAAACAAGTAAAGCAAATAAGTTAAAGGGAACCAGTCACCCCCAAAATGGAAGTTGAGCTAAGCCCATCGGCATCGGGGGCTTATCTACAGCATTCTGGAATGCTGTAGATAAGTCCCCGATGTATCCTGAAAGATGAGAAAAAGAGGTTATATTATACTCACCTGGGGGGCGGTCCGATGGGCGTCGCGGTCCGGTCCCGGGCCTCCCATCTTCATAGGATGACATCCTATTCTTGTCTTCACGCTGCGGCTCCGGCGCAGGCGTACTTTGTCTGCCCTGTTGAGGGCAGAGCAAAGCATTGCAGTGCACAGGCGCCGGGCCTCTCTGACCTTAATAGGGCAGACAAAGTACGCCGGAGCCGCAGCGTGAATACAAGAAGAGGATGTCCGCAACGCCCATTGGACCGGGCCGCCCCCAGGTGAGTATAATCTAACCTCTTTTTCTCATCTTTCAGGTTACAGCGGGGGTTTATCTACAGCATTCCAGTATGCTGTACAGGGGCGGACACAAGCAGCAATGGGCCCCTGTGCAGGAAATACGTCGAGGCCCCCCTCATGCATGTACACTGTGTATAAAATGCCTATAATAACATGCATATGCACAGCGGAAGATACACACACACACACACACACTAGCCCTATATACATAGCAGCACACACACTAGCCCTATATACATAGCAGCACGCACACTAGCCCTATATACATAGCAGCACGCACACACTAGCCCTATATACACACACAGCAGTACACACACTAGCCCTATATACACGCACACAGCAGTATACACACACTAGCCCTATATACACACACACTAGCCCTATATACACACACAGCAGTACACACGCACACGCCCTATATACACACACAGCAGTACACACACACACTAGCCCTATATAAACGCACTAGCCCTATATACACGCACACAGCAGTATACACACACAGCAGTATACACACACACACTAGCCCTATATACACGCACACAGCAGTCTACACACACAGCAGTATACACACACACACTTGCCCTATATACACACACAGCAGTACACACACACACTAGCCCTATATACACGCACACAGCAGTATACACACACAGCAATATACACACACACTAGCCCTATATACACGCACTAGCCCTACATACACACACACAGCAGTATACACACACACACTTGCCCTATATACACACACAGCAGTACAAACACACACTAGCCCTATATACACGCACACAGCAGTATACACACACAGCAATATACACACACACTAGCCCTATATACACACACAGCAGTACACACACACACTAGCCCTATATACACGCACACAGCAGTATACACACACACTAGCCCTATATACACACACTAGCCCTATATACACGCACACAGCAGTATACACACAGCAGTCTACACACACAGCAGTATACACACACACACTTGCCCTATATACACACACAGCAGTACACACACACACACTAGCCCTATATACACGCACACAGCAGTATACACACAGCAATATACACACACACACTAGCCCTATATACACGCACTAGCCCTACATACACGCACACAGCAGTATACACACACAGCAGTATACACACACACACACACTTGCCCTATATACACACACAGCAGTACACACACACACTAGCCCTATATACACGCACAAAGCAGTATACACACACAGCAATATACACACACACTAGCCCTATATACACACACAGCAGTACACACACACACACTAGCCCTATATACACACACTAGCCCTATATACACGCACACAGCAGTATACACACACAGCAGTATACACACACACTAGCCCTATATACACACACACTAGCCCTATATACACACACAGCAGTATACACACACACACACTAGCCCTATATACACACACACACTAGCCCTATATACACACACACACACACACACTAGCCCTATATACACACACACTAGCCCTATATACACACACAGCAGTACACACACACACTAGCCCTATATACACGCACTAGCCCTATATACACGCACACAGCAGTATACACACACAGCAATATACACACACACTAGCCCTATATACACACACACTAGCCCTATATACACACACAGCAGTACACACACACACTAGCCCTATATACACGCACACAGCAGTATACACACACACACACACACACACTAGCCCTATATACACACACACTAGCCCTATATACACACACAGCAGTACACACACACACACTAGCCCTATATACACACACTAGCCCTATATACACTCACTAGCCCTATATACACGCACACAGCAGTATACACACACACACTAGCCCTATATACACACAGAGCAGTATACACACACACACACTAGACAGACCAACATACATCACATGGAATGTGTACCTACAGAGAGTGCAGTTGCAGGGAGCTGGTCCGTCCCAGAAGAACACAGGAAATGAGCAGGGGAGACATGGAGCCTGTCCACTGCTCTCAGCCTTACAGACTCCCGGCGGGCCGGCCCTTCACCTACCTAGAGTAGTGATTCCTCCTCCCCATATTTTCATGTGTATCCCAGTCCCACGGATCACTGAGGCTCTGGGAAGAGTGCGCATGTGCACAGCAGCAGTCAGTCACAAGCAGAGCCGCAGCTTCAGTGACTCACTGAGGGACCCTCCCCCTCCATTCCTGCATCTGCTGTCACCGCGAAGCACCAGTGACAGCCGGACAGCAGCGAAATGTATGCTAACAGGTGAGGTCAGGAAGGGGGCCCCTTTTGACCGCCATATCACATGTGCGCAGCAGAGCGGGCCCCCTGCTTCTCCTGTTAGCAATAATACTGCCGCCGGCTGTCATTCACCTCATTGCTTTGTATCTCCGTCTGGGCCCCCTCCCACTCTGGGCCCCGGTGCAGTTGCACCGGTTGAACCGGCGGTATGTCCGCCCCTGATGCTGTAGATAAGCCCCTGATGCCGGTGGGCTTAGCTCAACTTCCATTTTGGGGGTGACAGGTTCCCTTTAAAGATGAGCAGCAGTTAAGAGCTGAGACTCACAGTAGCTAAGCTGAACAATGAGAACTATCAGTTATGGAAATTTAAAGTGGAAATGTTATTGCCTAAAGATGATTTATGGGAGGTAATCACTACACACCCAATGATAATAATCAGACATGGGATAAGAAAAACAGACAAGCAAGAGCTACTATCAGCTTATTAGTGGAGGATGATCAGTTAATCCACATAAGGAATGAGAATACAGCAAAGGGAATGTGGGAAGCAATGAGAAAACGACATAAAAGATTCAGCTTAAATCACAAACTATTCCTGTGAAGAAAACTTTACAAGATGAGATTAAGTGCAAGGAAAGACATGCAGGAGCATATAAACTCCATGATGGAGGTGATAACACAGCTGACATCAGTCAGTGAAGACATTAAGGGAAGCCATATAGCAGCAATATTATTGTGCAGTTCACCAGATTAATACACTGCTCTGATAAATGCACTGGAGACAAGACCTGAAGCAGACATTACACTAGAGTTTGTAAAGACCAGACTTATAGATGAATATCATAGAAGGAAAGAGCAAACAAACAATTCCACAGAAAGGTATAGTGAAAATGCTCTTAAAGCAACAGTCAAGAAGCCCCATAATAGAGACAAGAGAATGTTTCAGATGTAAGAAAAAGGCACATTTAAAGAAAGACTGTACTATATGGAAAGCAGAACAACAGAAATTACACCAAAGGAGAATAAACAGAAAGTAAAAAGCACAATTTCTAACCCACATGCAGATCACTGGAATGGTACATTTAAAATAACTGATAAAGAGTCATCCTCAGGCTGGCTTATTTACTCAGGAGCAACAAGTCACATGACTAATGACAAAAGCTTCTTTACTGAACTTGATGAAATTAAGAAGGAAGCAATTTATCTTGCAGATGGGAGCAAAATAACCGCAGATGGTATTGGACAAGGAATGCTAATCTGTCCTGATAGATTTGGGCATAATTCAAAATTAAACATATAGCTTGGAGAGTCTCCTATTTTCCAGTTTAAAATATAACGTTTATTAACTCATTATAAAAGTACTCTAACCCCGGACATAAACATATAAATACAACACCCAGTAAATTAAAGTGCTTGTGCTTTACCAGTGCTCATAAAAAAACCCGGCTTTATCTCACCCATTCGCACCCATTCTGTCAGTAGCCAGATTCCAAATGACAGGAGCATTCAAGTATGTATAAAGAAAAAAATGGGCGGAGGGTTCTATTGCTCCCTGTCGTGCCCCTGTATTGCTCCAGTCCTTACTACGACAGTACCCAAATGTGTTCTGCTACTGGCATCCCACCATGTCCATACGAATAGTTATCTTTTCAACGCATTTCTTCCCCAGTTGTTATGGTTTCCAATGGCAAGGAAACATCAGAAGCATAGAATAAATGGACAAGCTCTCGGGTGATGGAAACTAGAGCTGACCGCGATGCTAAACCTACACACCACACTAGAAGTAGCCAGGGGGCATTCCTGCGTTGTCTCTAGATGCTGCGCGCCAGCCGGAGAACTAACTACCCCTGGTAGAAGAAAACACAGTCCTGGCTTGCCTCCAGAGAATGTCCCCACAGGAGATAGCAGCCCCCCACATATAATAACGGTGAGAGCAGATGAAAAGACACACGTAGTATGAAAGCAGATTTAGCACAGAGAGGCCCGCTAACTAAATAGCAGAAAGATACAACAGAGGACTTCGCGGTCAGCTGCAAAACCCTTCAAAACACCATCCTGAAATTACCTTAACTCATGTGACAACTCATGCCACTGGAGTGGCAATTTCAGCCCAACAAGAGCTTCCAGCTGCAGAGATTCACATAAGTGCAAACTGGACAAAACATACAAAAATAGACTTAAGGACTAAAGTGTCCAACTTAGCTGAGCAGAAAACTGGGAGCAGGAACATGCAACAGAATCACTCTGGATACATTGATGGCCAGCATTAGAATGACTGAGGAGCAAGGTTAAATAGGATACTCCCACATCCTGATAGGAACAGGTGAACTGAGAAGACAAAGCTTGCAGGACACCAGTACCACAAGAGACCACCGGGGGAGCCCACGAACCGAATCACAACAGTACCCCCCCCTTAAGGAGGGGGCACCGAACCCTCACAAGAACCACCAGGGCGATCTGGATGAGCCCTATGAAAAGCACGGACCAAATCAGAAGCATGAACATCAGAAGCTGTAACCCAAGAATTATCCTCTTGACCGTAGCCCTTCCATTTCACCAGATATTGAAGTCTCCGTCTGGAAACACGGGAGTCCAAGATTTTCTCCACCACGTACTCCAATTCACCCTCAACCAGCACAGGAGCAGGAGGCTCAACAGAAGGCACAAGTGGTACCTCATACCTCCGCAATAATGACTGATGGAAGACATTATGGATAGCAAAGGATGCTGGGAGGTCCAAACGAAAAGACACAGGGTTAAGAATTTCCAAAATCTTATAAGGACCGATGAACCGAGGCTTAAACTTAGGAGAAGAGACCCTCATAGGGACAAAACGGGAGGACAACCACACCAAGTCCCCAACACAAAGACGAGGACCAACACGACGATGGCGATTAGCAAAACGTTGAGTCCTCTCAAGGGACAACTCCAAATTGTCCACCACCTGCCCCCAAATACGATGCAACCTATCCACCATGGTATCCACTCCAGGACAATCCGAAGACTCCACCTGACCAGATGAAAAACGAGGATGGAACCCTGAATTGCAAAAGAAAGGGGAGACCAAAGTGGCAGAACTGGCCCGATTATTAAGGGCAAACTCAGCCAACGGCAAAAAGGAGACCCAGTCATCCTGATCAGCAGACACGAAACACCTCAAATAAGTCTCCAAGGTCTGATTAGTACGTTCCGTCTGGCCATTTGTCTGGGGATGAAATGCAGACGAAAAAGACAAATCAATGCCCATCCTGGCACAAAACGCCCGCCAAAATCTGGACACAAACTGGGATCCCCTATCGGAAACGATATTCTCCGGAATACCATGCAGCCGAACCACATTCTGAAAAAACAGGGGCACCAACTCAGATGAGGAAGGCAGCTTGGGCAAGGGCACCAAATGAACCATCTTAGAAAAGCGGTCACACACCACCCAAATGACGGACATCTTCTGAGAAACAGGGAGATCAGAAATAAAATCCATAGAGATGTGTGTCCAAGGCCTCTTAGGAACAGGCAAGGGCAACAACAACCCACTAGCCCGAGAACAACAAGGCTTGGCCCGAGCACAAACATCGCAAGACTGCACAAAAGTACGCACGTTCCGAGACAGGGAAGGCCACCAGAAGGACCTAGCCACCAAATCTCTGGTACCAAAAATTCCCGGATGACCTGCCAACGCAGAAGAATGAACCTCCGAGATGACTCTATTGGTCCACTCATCCGGAACAAACAATCTACCAGGCGGACAACGATCAGGCCGATCCGCCTGAAACTCTTGTAAAGCACGTCGCAGGTCTGGGAAGACAGCAGACAATATCACCCCATCCTTAAGTATACCCGTAGGTTTAGAATCACCAGGGGAATCAGGTTCAAAACTCCTAGAAAGGGCATCCGCCTTCACATTCTTAGTACATGGCAGATACGAAACCACAAAATTAAACCGGGAGAAAAACAACGACCAGCGCGCCTGTCTAGGATTCAGACGTCTGGCCGACTCAAGATAGATCAAATTTTTGTGATCAGTCAAGACCACCACCTGATGTTTAGCACCCTCAAGCCAATGACGCCACTCCTCGAATGCCCACTTCATCGCCAAAAGCTCCCGATTACCGACGTCATAATTTCGCTCGGCGGGCGAAAATTTTCGAGAAAAGAACGCACAAGGTCTCATCACTGAACAATCTGAACTTTTCTGCGACAAAACCGCCCCCGCTCCGATCTCGGAAGCATCAACTTCCACCTGAAAAGGAAGAGAAACATCAGGCTGGCACAACACCGGAGCAGAAGAAAAACGGCGCTTAAGCTCCCGAAAGGCCTCCACAGCAGCAGGAGACCAATCTGCAACATCAGCACCCTTTTTAGTCAAATCAGTCAAAGGCCTGACAACGCTAGAAAAACCAGTTATGAATCGACGATAAAAGTTAGCAAAGCCCAAAAATTTCTGAAGGCCCTTAAGAGAAGTCGGTTGCGTCCAGTCACAAATAGCCCGAACCTTCACAGGATCCATCTCAATAGAAGAGGGGGAAAAAATGTACCCCAAAAAAGAAATCTTCTGAACCCCAAAAACACACTTTGAACCTTTAACAAACAGAGAATTGGTCCGCAAAACCTGAAAAACCCTCCTAACTTGTTGAACATGAGATTCCCAGTCATCCGAAAAAATCAAGATATCGTCCAAATACACAATCATAAATTTATCCAGATATTCACGGAAAATATTGTGCATAAAAGACTGAAAGACCGAAGGGGCATTTGACAGACCAAAAGGCATCACCAAATACTCAAAATGGCCCTCGGGCGTATTAAATGCGGTTTTCCACTCATCCCCCTGCTTAATTCGCACCAAATTATATGCACCGCGAAGATCAATCTTAGAGAACCACTTTGCCCCCTCAATGCGAGCAAATAAATCTGTCAGCAATGGCAAAGGATACTGATACTTGACTGTGATCTTATTCATGAGTCTATAATCAATACAAGGTCTCAAAGAACCATCGCTTTTAGCTACGAAAAAGAACCCCGCTCCAAGAGGAGACGAAGAAGGACGAATATGTCCCTTTTCCAAGGACTCCCTAATATACTCTCGCATGGCAGCATGTTCAGGTACAGACAGATTGAATAGACGACCCTTAGGAAATTTACTGCCAGGGATCAAATCTATGGCGCAATCGCAATCTCTGTGAGGAGGAAGAGAATTAAGAGTAGATTCCTCAAAAACCTCATGATAATCAGACAAAAACTCAGGAATTTCAGAGGGAATAGATGAAGCAATGGAGACCATAGATGTGTCCCCATGATTTCCCTGACATCCCCAGCTTAGTACAGACATTGTTTTCCAGTCAAGGACTGGGTTATGAGTTTGCAACCATGGCAATCCCAGCACCAACACATCATGTAGATTATACAGTACAAGGAAGCGAATCACCTCTTGATGGTCTGGAGTCATACGCATAGTCACTTGTGTCCAGTATTGTGGTTTATTACTAGCCAATGGTGTAGAATCAATACCCTTTAAAGGTATAGGAACTTCCAGAGGCTCTAGATCAAACCCACAGCGCCTGGCAAAGGACCAATCCATAAGACTCAAAGCGGCGCCAGAATCCACATACGCATCCGCAACAATAGAAGATAACGAACAAATTAGAGTTACAGACAAAATAAACTTGGACTGCAAAGTGCCAATAGCAGAGGATTTATCAACTTTCTTTGTTCGTTTAGAGCATGCTGATATAACATGAGTAGAATTTCCACAATAGAAGCACAAATGATTTTTGCGCCTATAAATCTGTCGTTCGCTTCTGGACAGAAAGCTATCACATTGCATACTCTGTGGTGCCTCTTCAGAAGACACCGCCAACTGGTGCACAGGTTTGCGTTCCCGTAAACGCCGATCAATCTGAATTGCCATTGTCATGGACTCATTCAGACCAGTAGGCGCAGGAAACCCCACCATGACGTCTTTTACAGCATCAGAGAGACCTTCTGTGAAAATTGCCACCAGAGCGCACTCATTCCACTGAGTAAGCACAGACCATTTTCGAAATTTTTGGCAATATATTTCGGCTTCATCTTGCCCCTGAGAGAGGGCTATTAGGGCTTTCTCAGCCTGAATCTCCAAATTTGGTTCCTCATAAAGCAACCCCAAAGCCAGAAAAAACGCATCCACATTGAGCAACGCAGGATCCCCTGGTGCCAATGAAAATGCCCAATTTTGGGGGTCACCCCGCAGTAAAGAAATAACAATTTTTACTTGCTGGGCAGGATCTCCAGCAGAATGAGATCTCATCGAAAGAAACAATTTACAATTGTATTTAAAATTTAGAAAACAAGATCGATCTCCAGAAAAAAACTCCGGTATAGGAATTTTAGGTTCAGACCGAGGAGCATGTAACAAAAAATCTTGTATATTCTGAACTTTAGAGGCAAGATTATTCAAATTGGTAGCCAGACTCTGGGGATCCATATTTCAACAGATAAAGTCTGAGCCATTCAGGGGTTAAGAGGAGAGGAAAACAGGAGACTGCAATTAGAGCTGGAGTGCAACTTCAGAGGAAGGGAAAAAAAAAAAAAAAAAGTTTCACACAGTTCCTTTTCTCTCCTGCTTCAGCCTATAGATTAAACATTTTGGGCTGGCCATACTGTTATGGTTTCCAATGGCAAGGAAACATCAGAAGCATAGAATAAATGGACAAGCTCTCGGGTGATGGAAACTAGAGCTGACCGCGATGCTAAACCTACACACCACACTAGAAGTAGCCAGGGGGCATTCCTGCGTTGTCTCTAGATGCCGCGCGCCAGCCGGAGAACTAACTACCCCTGGTAGAAGAAAACACAGTCCTGGCTTGCCTCCAGAGAATGTCCCCACAGGAGATAGCAGCCCCCCACATATAATAACGGTGAGAGCAGATGAAAAGACACACGTAGTATGAAAGCAGATTTAGCACAGAGAGGCCCGCTAACTAAATAGCAGAAAGATACAACAGAGGACTTCGCGGTCAGCTGCAAAACCCTTCAAAACACCATCCTGAAATTACCTTAACTCATGTGACAACTCATGCCACTGGAGTGGCAATTTCAGCCCAACAAGAGCTTCCAGCTGCAGAGATTCACATAAGTGCAAACTGGACAAAACATACAAAAATAGACTTAACCCCTTAGTGACAGAGCCAATTTGGTACTTAATGACCGAGCCAATTTTTACAATTCTGACCAGTGTCACTTTATGAGGTTATAACTCTGGAACGCTTTATCGGATCCCGCTGATTCTGAGATTGTTTTTTCGTGACATGTTGTACTTCAAGTTAGTGGTAACATTTCTTCGATATTACTTGCGATTATTTATGAAAAAAATGGAAATATGGCGAAAATTTTTAAAATTTTGCAATTTTCAAACTTTGTATTTTTATGCCCTTAAATCAGAGAGATATGTCACAAAAAATAGTTAATAAATAACATTTCTCACATGTCTACTTTACATCAGCACAATTTTGGAAACAATTTTTTTTTTTGTTAGGGAGTTATAAGGGTTAAAAGTTGACCAGCAATTTCTCATTTTTACAACACCATGTTTTTTTTAGGGACCACATCACCTTTGAAGTGATTTTGAGGGGTCTATATGATAGAAAATAACCAAGTGTGACACCATTCTAAAAACTGCACCCCTCAAGCTGCTCAAAACCACATTCAAGAAGTTTATTAACCCTTTACGTACTTCACAGGAACTAAAACAATGTGGAAGAAAAAAATTAACATTTTACTTTTTTTTGCAAACATTTTACTTCAGAACCATTTTTTTTAATTTTCACAAGTGTAAAAACAGAAATTTAACCACAAATTTTGTTGTGCAATTTTTCCTGAGTACGCCGATACCCCATATGTGGAGGTAAACCACTGTTTGGGCGCACCGCAGAGCTTGGAAGTGAAGGAGCACCGTTTGACTGTTTCAATGCAGAATTGGCTGGAATTGAGATCGGACGCCATGTCGCGTTTGGAGAGCCCCTAATGTGCCTAAACAGTGGAAACCCCCCACAAGTGACACCATTTTGGAAACTAGACCCCCCAAGGAACTTATCTAGATGTGTGGTGAGCACTTTGAACCCCCAAGTGCTTCACAGAAGTTTATAACGTAGAGCCGTGAAAATAAAAAATCGCATTTGTTTTCACAAAAATGATTTTTTCGCCCACAAATTCTTATTTTCACAAGGGTAACAGGAGAAATTAGACCACAAAAGTTGTTGTGCAATTTCTCCTGAGTACGTCGATACCCCATATGTGGAGGTAAACCACTGTTTGGGCGCACCGCAGAGCTTGGAAGTGAAGGAGCACCGTTTGACTTTTTCAATGCAGAATTGGCTGGAATTGAGATCGGATGCCATGTCGCGTTTGGAGAGTCCCTGATGTGCCTAAACAGTGGAAACCCCCCACAAGTGATACCATTTTGGAAACTAGACCCCCCAAGGAACTTATCTAGATGTGTGGTGAGCACTTTGAACCCCCAAGTGCTTCACAGAAGTTTATAACGTAGAGCCGTGAAAATAAAAAATCTCATTTTTTCTACAAAAATGATCTTTTTGCCCCCAAATTTTTATTTTCACAAGGGTAACGGGAGAAATTAGACCACAAAAGTTGTTGTGCAATTTCTCCTGAGTACGTCGATACCCGATATATGGGGGTAAACCACTGTTTGGGCGCACCGCAGAGCTTGGAAGTGAAGGAGCACCGTTTGACTTTTTCAATGCAGAATTGGCTGGAATTGAGATCGGATGCCATGTCGCGTTTGGAGAGTCCCTGATGTGCCTAAACAGTGGAAACCCCCCACAAGTGATACCATTTTGGAAACTAGACCCCCCAAGGAACTTATCTAGATGTGTGGTGAGCACTTTGAACCCCCAAGTGCTTCACAGAAGTTTATAACGTAGAGCCGTGAAAATAAAAAATCTCATTTTTACTACAAAAATGATCTTTTTGCCCCCAAATTTTTATTTTCACAAGGGTAACAGGAGAAATTAGACCACAAAAGTTGTTTTGCAATTTCTCCTGAGTACGTCGATACCCCATATATGGGGGTAAACCACTGTTTGGGCGCACCGCAGAGCTTGGAAGAGAAGGAGTGTCGTTTTACTTTTTCAATGTAGAATTGGCTGGAATTGAGATCGGACGCCATGTCACATTTGGAGAGCCGCTGATGTGCCTAAACAGTAGAGACCCCCCACATATGACACCATTTTGGAAACTAGACCCCTTAAGGAACTTATCTAGATGTGTGGTGAGCACTTTAAACCCCCAGGTGCTTCACAGAAGTTTATAACGTAGAGCCGTGAAAATAAAAAAATCGCATTTTTTCTACAAAAATGATCTTTTTGCCTCCAAATTTTTATTTTACCAAGGGTAACAGGAGAAAATGGACCCCAGAAGCTGTTGTACAATTTGTCTTGAGTACGCCGACACCCCATATGTGGGGGTAAACCACTGTTTGGGCGCATGGCTGAGCTCGGAAGCAAAGGAGCGCCATTTGACTTTTCAATGCAAAATTGACTGGAATTGAGATCGGACGCCATGTCGCGTTTGGAGAGCCCCTGATGTGCCTAAACAGCAGAAACCCCCCAAAAGTGACCCCATTTTGGAAACTAGACCCCCCATGGAACTTATCTAGATGTGTAGTGAGAACTTTGAATGCCCAAGTGCATCACAGAAGTTTATAATGCAGAGTCGTGAAAATAAAAAATATATATTTTTTAACAATAAAGATTTTTTAGCCCCCAAGTTTTTATTTTCACAAGGGTAACAAGAGAAATTGGACCCCAAAAGTTGTTGTCCAATTTGTCCTGAGTATGCTGGTACCCCATATGTGGGGGTAAACCACTGTTTGGGCGCATGGCAGAGCTCGGAAGGGAAGGAGTGCCATTTTGGAATGCAGACTTTGATAGAATTGTCTGCGGGCGTTATGTTGCCTTTGCAGACCCCTAATGTACCTAAACAGTAGAAACCCCCAACAAGTGACCCCATTTTGGAAAATAGACCCCCCAAGGAACTTATCTAGATATGTGGTGAGAACTTTGAATGCCCAAGTGCTTCACAGAAGTTTATAATGCAGAGTAGTGAAAATAAAAAATATTTTTTTTCCCACAAAAAAGATTTTTTTAGCCCCCAAATTTTTATTTTCACAAGGGTAACAAGAGAAATTGGACCCCAAAAGTTGTTGTCCAATTTGTCCTGAGTATGCTGGTACCCCATATGTGGGGGTAAACCACTGTTTGGGCGCACGGCAGAGCTCGGAAGGGAAGGAGCGCCATTTTGCAATGCAGACTTTGATAGAATTGTCTGCGGGCGTTATGTTGCGTTTGCAGACCCCTAATGTACCTAAACAGTAGAAACCCCCACAAGTGACCAAATTTTGGAAACTAGACCCCCTAAGGAACTTATCTAGATATGTGGTGAGAACTTTGAAAGCTCAAGTGCTTCACAGAAATTTATAATGCAGAGTAGTGAAAATAAAAAAATATATTTTTTTCCAACAAAAAAGATTTTTAGCCCCCAAGTTTTTATTTTCACAAGGGTAACAGGAGAAATTGGACCCCAAAAGTTGTTGTCCAATTTATCCCGAGTACGCTGATCCCCCATATGTGGGGGTAAACCACTGTTTGGGCGCACGGCAGAGCTCAGAAGGGAGGGAGTACCATTTGACTTTTTTAGCGCAAAATTGGCTGTCGTGTTTGGAGACCCCCTGATGTACCTAAACAGTGGAAACCCCCCAATTCTAACTCCAACCCTAACCCCAACACAGCCCTAACCCTAATCTCAACCCGATCCATAATCCTAATCACAACCCTAACGATAATCACAACCCTAACCCCAAAACAGCCCTAATCTCAACCCTAACCATAACCCTAATCAAAACCCTAAATCCAACACACCCCTAACCCTAATCCCAACCGACGCAAGTGTGAAAGAAGCCTTAGGCTACTTTCAGACATAGCGCATTTTTGAGCGCTATTTTGCGGGCGCTTTTCAAAAATGTGCAATGTCATTTTCGTCTGCCGGCAAAGTGAATGAGAAATTCACTTTGCCGTTCAGACACACCGCAAAAAAACGCAGCGCTTTTGTCTGCAAACACGCCGGCGTAAAAAGAATTGACATGTCAATTCTTTACGCAGCGGCGTGTCTGCGTATCCCCCTAGGGCCCCATATTACCTTCCACACACAGCGCCTTTGTCCTGGGTGTCGGCGTCTTTGTACGGAGGGGTTGACACCCAGGACCGGACGTGACGTCGGACAGGAAGAGGGAAGCCCCCGCCCCCCAGTGAAGCAGCATGGAGTCCTTCTGTGTGTGTGTGTGTGCGTGTGTGTGCGTGTGTGTGCGTGTGTGTGCGTGTGTGTGTCCCCATGCGACGCTAGTGCCACCATTGTGCTAAGTCGCCGTATGGGACTACTACTCCCATCCGGTATTAGGATGGGAGAGTTGTCCCTGTGTCCGGCGACTTAGCACAATTGTAAAGTTACACAAAACACCTACACACAATACACATACATGACACACAGTACATACAACATATAACACAGAGTATATACTCACCAACAGCACACTGGTAGGCGAAGCCTTCGATCCTCCAGGAAAAAATCCAAAAATAATAAACCAAATTCATACTCCCTGTCCGCAGAATCCATAAAACGAGTGTCCCACGCCGATCGGCTGCTCTCCGGCGATACACTGCCAGGAGCGAAGCTCCTAGCAGTGTATCGCGTACTGTTCCGGAGTTCAATGACTCCGGCGTCTCGGTTAACAGCAGTACAGCTGCGTTGAACTTTCCCACGCAGCACTGCCGTTAAGCGAGAGTGCCGGGGTCAATGACCGCCG
Source organism: Ranitomeya variabilis (assembly GCF_051348905.1). Taxonomy (NCBI): domain Eukaryota; kingdom Metazoa; phylum Chordata; class Amphibia; order Anura; family Dendrobatidae; genus Ranitomeya; species Ranitomeya variabilis. The sequence goes on from NC_135233.1 coordinate 518,976,063, forward strand.
GTAAACTCGCTCGCGCATGCGCAGTGACACACCGACAGGAACTATGGCTCCTGTCAGTGTGTTGCTGCAGCCGTGGAGAGCAGACATATCTCTGGATGTGTCTGTTCTCCATGGAAAATCTTGATACGTGGCACTTAAATATGTGGCAATTAAATACGTGACACGTGGCACTTATACGTGATACGTGTCACTTAAATACGTGGCACTGAAATACGTGATACGTGGCACTTTGATACGTGGCACGTGTCTCTTAAATACGTGGCACGTGAAACTGAAAGATGTGGCACGTGGCACTTTGATACGTGGCACGTGGCACTTTGATACGTGGCACGTGGCACTTTGATACGTGGCACGTGGCACTTTGATACGTGGCACGTGGCACTTTGATACGTGGCACTGAAATGTGTGGCACGTGGCACTTTGATACGTGGCACGTGGCACTTAAATACGTGGCACGTGGCACTGAAATATGTGGCACGTGGCACTTTGATACGTGGCACGTGTCTCTTAAATACGTGGCACGTGGCACTGAAAGATGTGGCACGTGGCACTTTGATACGTGGCACGTGGCACTTTGATACGTGGCACGTGGCACTGAAATATGTGGCACGTGGCACTTTGATACGTGGCACGTGGCACTTTGATACGTGGCACGTGGCACTTTGATACGTGGCACGTGGCACTTTGATACGTGGCACGTGGCACTTTGATACGTGGCACTGAAATATGTGGCACGTGGCACTTTGATACGTGGCACGTGTCACTTAAATACGTGGCACGTGGCACTGAAATATGTGGGACACGTTGCACAAAAAAGTTACATGTAGTTTTTTTTGTGTCGACGGTCCGCCGAAGCACGACGCATCCGTCGCACGACGGATGCGACATGTGGCAATCCGTCGCAATGCGTCGCTAATGCAAGCCAATGGAGAAAAAACGCATCCTGCAAGCACTTTTGCAGGATGCGTTTTTTCTCCAACGACGCATTGCGACGGAAGCCAAAAAACGCTAGTGTGAAAGTAGCCTAACCCTAGCCCTAACCCTAACCCTAAATTTAGCCCCAACCCTAACCCTAACTCTAACCCTAACCCTAACCCTAACCCTAATTTTAGCCCCAACTTGTCTTCTCCTGCCGGCCGGCAGATGGCAGCAGATGGCGGGCGCACTGCGCATGCGCCCGCCATGATGAAAAAGCCGGCCGGCAGGAGAAGACAGAAGAGGACCCAGGGACCCCGGGTGAGTATGATAGGGTCCCCGAATCCCCCTATTTCTCTGTCCTCTGATGTGCGATCACATCAGAGGACAGAGAAATAACTGATCGCTTTTTTTTTTTTTTTTTTTTTTGCGGTCGCCGGTAAACTGTTAATTACCGGCGATCGCAAAGCAGGGGTCGGTGCAAATCGACCCCGATCATGTTCTTTGGGGTCTCGGCTACCCCCGGCAGCCGAGACCCCAAAGAACATCCGGGTGCCGGGCGGCGGGCGTACTGCGCGTGCGCCCGCCATTTTTTCCCGGAAAAAAGATGGCGGCGCCCATGGGGAGACACGAGGAGCACCGGGGGAGGTAGGTAAGTATTGGGGGGCTATTGGGGGCCATCGGGGACCACATTTCTCTGTCCTCCGATGTGCGATCACATCGGAGGACAGAGAAATTAAACGGCAAATCGCGTTTTTTTTTTTTTTGTTGCGACCGCCGGTAAACGGTTAATTACCGGCGATCGCAACTCGGGGGTCGGTAAAAACCCCCCGAATCATGTTCTCTGGGGTCTCGGCTACCCTCGGCAACCGAGACCCCAGAGAAAATCCGACTCTGGGGGGCGCTATTCACTTTTTCCACAGCGCCGTTAATTAACGGCGCTGTGGTTTAAGTACCCTTAGCGGCCGCCGTTAAAAGGCGTATCGGCGGTCGTTAAGGGGTTAAGGACTAAAGTGTCCAACTTAGCTGAGCAGAAAACTGGGAGCAGGAACATGCAACAGAATCACTCTGGATACATTGATGGCCAGCATTAGAATGACTGAGGAGCAAGGTTAAATAGGATACTCCCACATCCTGATAGGAACAGGTGAACTGAGAAGACAAAGCTTGCAGGACACCAGTACCACAAGAGACCACCGGGGGAGCCCACGAACCGAATCACAACACCCAGTATTGTGGATTCATCAGGGGAACAGAAATATTTAGTGGGTATGAGACCCTGCAGTGCACTATCCTAAGTGTAGTCAGTTATAGCGTTACCCATATGGGGGAAATGGTATCAATGAGTATCAATAAGCCTCACCTCATGGCTCCTTTAATTAGAGGTATATGTAGCCTCGCTTTCTCATGGCGTCTGACGTAACTTTCCCTTTTTTACTTTTTTTGGTGGGTAGCCAGTATTTACCGCGATCATGGATATGATGTCTCCATGTGTCTCCTTGTAATTGCTCACCCACTTATCACAGATTCCAGACCCAGAAACCTTGGGGGTGATGGACATCAAATATTTCTCAAAATGATATAACTACAAGATGTTATTCCCACCTGTACAATTCCATACTCAGCCTAGACTATTTATTTTGATCAGCATGCGAATTATAATTTTGCAATTATCGCACCCCGGGCAAAAAATGGGATAAAAAGAGGAAAAATTGGGGAGGGGAGGGATGAGGGGGGCAAACAAATAAGTGGAGAAGACTATAGAGGAGAATAGGGCATACTGTCATGGTTACCGTCATACAAGTGTTGGAATTTAGAGGAAATGGGGGGAAGGGCAAGGTGTAATAGTTATGAATATACATCATGTGGATGTCCCTTACTCCTCATAAAAAGCATCCAAAATTTAACTGTTCATTTAGACCTCATAGGTGACAGGTTTCCAATCTGAATATCCACCTAGTCGCCCTCTGTAAGATAATTTTGTCGAAATCCCCACCTCTAATTGGTGGTTTCAGTAAATCAATGCCCATAAATTTCATAACCCCCACCTTGCTCCCATGGAATCCAGTCAAATGCTTCACCAATGGAGTATCCCTTTGTTATGGATATCCCCCAAGTGCTCCTGCAGCGCCCCAGAGTCCTGGTCGTTGCAGTATTGTCAATCTTCCTCCAGGGGGAGTGATGGTATGTCTGATGGTACTAAAGGAGTTCACCTGACCAGGTATCACAGTCACACACTACACTTCACACTCCGGCCACCAGGGGGAGCAAAAGGTTCTATCTATTAGGCCACTCCTCACACTCGGGTAAAACTGGGGGTTGGATAGGAATTTAGAGAGAAGCTACATGGGTGAGACCCAGAGAAGACCTGTCAGGCAGACAAAGGGAGAAGGAGAAACATTGGAGCTGTAGACAAAGGTCCCTGTTAGGGGTGGGATCCTGACAGAGACATAGCAAGAGATAGGACGTTACAGAGCTGCGCCTGCACCTCATTGCAGCAGCATCCTAAGAAAGGACAAGAAGCGAAGTATATTGTGGAGAAGTGAGAAACGAGATCACAGTACAAGGAGATAACACCAGGAGGAGTCCTGCCTTAAGATCGGCAACATCCTTCTGAGGCGCGTAGCCGGTGGCCGGAACACCGAGGAAGTAATTGGCTCTACGCATTACTTTGAAACACGGCAGGACAGTTCAATTCCAAGTTGGCTGCCCGACCTTAATACCTAATGAAGACAACGGAGGCAAATTGTTGGAGAGGGCGTCACTAGGGTCCCTATAAAATAGCTCCAGGCTTACCCCGTCATACGGGTCGTCCTAGCCATACCATCTGGGGGACGGAGAGAGAACATCAGAAATATACACGAGAGTTGTGAGGACTATCCCGTGGTGCTCAGCAGGTAGGTACTACAACACACAGGCGCTAGTAGGAAGGCTACTGATTTCCACCTGCAAAGGGAACTCTGGATGTGCCTTCGGACCGGCCGGACTTAGCCTGCCCTGTGAACAGTGCTCTGGACTGTGGACGATGAAGTCTTCAGTAAAAGGTAAAGAGACTGCAACCTTTGTGTCCTCATTATTCATTGCGCCTTACAACATCCACCATTACCACCTACTCATCAAGGGAAGCTTGGGGACATACTTCACCTGTGGGAAGGTATAACATCTAGCTACCATTCCATCACCCCAACGGACCCCTAGCAGCGTCGGTCACCCTGACTGAACACCACAGGTAACGTCACGAACACTTGACAAATTACACCTTTGATTGGGCGCCCCTTAGCAGGGCCACGGACCGGGTCAGGCCACCGTGACATCCCCAGAACCGAGACAGAGGGACCCGGTACCGAGTACCCCACTGCCCTGCGCTAGGGGCGATCCACTCCCCTACCCTCCTTCTCAGTTCCCTAGTTGTCTTACGAATGTATGTAAAGGCCCCGTCTCACATAGCGAGATCGCTAGCGAGATCGCTGCTGAGTCACAAGTTTTGTGACGCAACAGCGACCTCCATAGCGATCTCGCTATGTGTGACACGTACCAGCGATCAGGCCCCTGCTGCGAGATCGCTGGTCGTGTCGGAATGGCCTGGACCTTTTTTTGGTCGTTGAGGCCCCGCTGGCATCGCTGAATCGGTGTGTGTGACACCGATCCAGCGATGTCTTCACTGGTAACCAGGGTAAACATCGGGTTACTAAGCGCAGGGCCGCGCTTAGTAACCCGATGTTTACCCTGGTTACCAGCGTAAATGTAAAAAAAAACAAACAATACATACTCGCCTTCTGATGTCCGTCAGGTCCCTTGCCGTCTGCTTCCTGCTCTCACTGACTGCTGGCCGTACAGTGAGAAGTGAGAGCACAGCAGTGACGTCACCGCTGCGCTCTGCTCTCACTGTACGGCGGCTCAGTCAGAGCAGGAAGCAGACGGCAAGGGACCTGGACACCGAAAGGCGAGTATGTACTGTTTGTTTTTTTTGGTAACCAGGGTAAACATCGGGTTACTAAGCGCGGCCCTGCGCTTAGTAACCCGATGTTTACCCTGGTTACCCGGGTGCTGCAGGGGGACTTCGGCATCGTTGAAGACAGTTTCAACGATGCCGAAGTCGTTCCCCTGATCGTTGGTCGCTGGAGAGAGCTGTCTGTGTGACAGCTCCCCAGCGACCACACAGCGACTTACCAACGATCACGGCCAGGTCGTATCGCTGGTCGTGATCGTTGGTAAATCGCTTAGTGAGACGGGGCCTTTATGTCACACTCACAGATTGCCCTGTAAATGACCCCCTTATTCTTGAAATTTATGAAGTCATTGATTTTAAAGATCTCCCCTGTATTTTCATTACATAATTCCTTTCCACGCTGGATAGAACCACATACCGCACAGTCTCCACATTTGAAGCATCCCTTCGGTTTCTTAGGGAAACATGATTCCTTTTCTGGTGTACTGAAGTCACCCAGGGTTTTACACCTCCTATATGTGATCTGTGGTGTTTCCCCCACCAAATCCCTGATGTCATTGTCCAGCCTAAGGATATTCCAATGTTTTCTTAGGATTTTTTTCATTTGGGATGCACCATTGTCAAATGCACAGATTAGTCTCATCCTCTTATTGTTACTTGAGCCTTATCCCATGGTGTGAGTAACGTTGCTCTTGCTTGTTTATTGGCATAGAGGTAAGCCTCCCTCAGGACCAGGTCAGCGTAACAGCCTGCAAGGAATCTCTGTCTTAGGTCATCTGCTTTGACTCTAAAATCCTCCCTACTTGAATAATTACATTTCAACCTCAGGTTTTGACCTTTCAGTATGCTTTTTTTCTGTTGGACCACAACAAACGAAATGATGATCAAAAGGTCAAATTTCATCAAAAATCAATATAACCCCTGTAAGGGATAAAGTACAATGCCCATAAAGGGACCATAGCACATAGCTTTACTTTATAATAGGCGCCGGAGATATGGGGACAAAACCAGAGTTAGACGAGAGCGTCTGCCCCGACGCGCGTTTCAGACCTCTCCTTTCTCTCCTTTGCGTTATGGTCCCTTTTTGTGCATGGAACTTTTTCCCTTACAGGGGTTATATAGTGGTAATATTCAGCTGGGGGTATTTATTTATATAGGGGAAATGTGATATCCGTTTATGCATGAGCGGTGCCTGTTGAGATGGTACACTTTGTGGCAAACTAGTTAGGCTATGCATCTGTGGCATTATAGTGATAGGTTATGCTTGGATTTTATTCAGCCTGTCGAGGTCTCCCTGTCCCACATGGGTAAGCATTTGTGGTGTTTGGGTTTATGAGTATGCACTTGAGTATTATTGGGAACGACCTTTATGCTCATGAGGCTCCCTACAGGACTAATACTAGATAGAGGGATGCCTCCCTTATTACTTTAAATCTACTCCCAGCACCAGCACATATGGAGGGACCTCCTCTGGCTATTTTTGGTTTTTTATGTGTGTTCATTCCCCTATTCTCTTGCCTTGCTTTTTGTATTCTGTCTTTTAGCCGATTTGTATTGTTATAGAGCTTTGTTAATAAATATTCACTTTTGATATAATAAATTAATGACTTAGGCTCTTCTTTTATACTTATACTTATGAGAGTATACTTCTGATTCTCTGTAGGTTCAATTGGATCTGAATTAGTATCAATTTTGTGTATAAGCCGTGCAAACGTAGCATTGCCCTATTGCTACATAAGCCGTGAGTCTAGACGTGAGGGTCGCTTATTATGTATTTGTTGTGATCTGGTGGCCTGGGAGCAGCATGGACGAGCTCTGGAGTAGGTGGCCTCTATACTGACCGCAGACCCTGAACTTAACACCGCAACTATAAGTAGCAGTGGGATGTTCCTGTCACTCCCTCGACACCTCGTCACAGTCGGAGGACTAATTACCCCTAAAGAAAGAAACAGGAAAACTATCTCGCCTCAGAGAAAATCCCCAAAGGAAAGACAGCCCTTCACAAATATTGACTGTGAGAGGAGAGGGAAATTACAAACGCAGACTGAAAACAGAATTTAGCAAAGGAGGCCACGCTACCTAGAAAGAAAAGACAGGACAGAGTACTGTGCGGTCAGTATTAAAATACTACAAAAATCCACCACAGAGAATACAAAAATCTCCACACCTAACTAAAGGCATGGAGGGTAACTCTGCGACTCCAGAGCTTCCAGCTTGGCTGAATAAATCCTTACACAGACAAAGCTGGACAAGAAAAAACATAGCAATTCACTGAACTATAAAGTCCACCGCATGTGGACTGCAAAAACAAAGCCAGGACTTATCTTTGATGATTTGGACAATCCAGCAGGAGAAACCAAGCAGAGATGTAAATCCTCCAGAAAACAATGGACAACTGGCACTCACTAAATGGTGAAGCCAGACTAAATAGCCCCGACCAAAGTGGAAGCACCTGATGACTGCTGTGAAGGACAAACAGCAGCACTACCACTTATAACCACCGGAGGGAGCCCAAGAGCAGAACCCACAACAGAATTCACAACAGTACCCCCCCCCCTTGAGGAGGGGTCACCGAACCCTCACCAGAACCCCCAGGCCGATCCCACGAACCAAATCGTCAGCATGAACATCGGAGGCAACAACCCAAGAATTATCCTCCTGGCCATAACCCTTCCACTTGACAAGATACTGAAGCCTCCGTCTTGAAAAACGAGACTCCAAGATCTTCTCCACAACATACTCCAACTCCCCATCAATCAACACCGGGGCACCACATATTTCCGCAACAAAGATCTATGAAAAACATTATGGATGGAAAAAGAGGCTGGAAGGGCCAAACGAAAAGACACTGGATTGATAATCTCAGAAATCCTATAAGGACCAATAAACCGAGGCTTGAACTTCGGGGAAGAAACCTTCATAGGAACATGACGAGAAGACAACCAGACCAAATCCCCAACCCGAATCCCCAACCCACACGCCGACGACGGTTGGCAAAACGCTGAGCCTCCTCCTGAGACAATACCAAATTGTCCACAACATGAGCCCAAATCTGCTGCAACCTGTCAACCACAGAGTCCACCCCTCCTTCAGAATACCAACCGGCTCAAGAATCCCAGGGGAATCAGGCAAAAAACTCATAGAGAGGGCATCAGCCTTAACATTCTTAGAACCGAGACAACAAAATCAAAACGGGAGAAAAACAGGGACCATCGGGCCTGTCTAGGATTCAGCTGTTTGGCAGACTCGAGGTAAATCAGATTCTTATGATCGGTCAAGACCACAATACGGTGCTTGGCCCCCTCAAGCCAATGTCGCCACTCCTCAAATGCCCACTTCATAGCCAACAACTCACGATTGCCGACATCATAATTGCGTTCCGCAGGCGATAACTTTCGAGAAAAGAAGGCACACGGTTTCATCAAGGAACCATCAGAATTCCTCTGAGACAAAACGGCCCCTGCCCCAATCTCAGAAGCGTCAACCTCAACCTGAAAAGGAAGAGAAACATCCGGCTGACGCAACACAGGGGCAGAAGTAAATCGGCGCTTAAAGGGCCACTGTCACCCCCCTCCAGCCGTTATAAACTAAAAGAGCCACCTTGTGCAGCAGTAATGCTGCATTCTAACAAGGTGGCTCTTTTAGTTTTAGGTTCAAGCATACCCCAAATAAAACGTTTTTATACTTAGCCACAATTCCTGTCTCTAGCCAGGTAGGCGGGTCCTCACTCCCCAGCTTGGCCAGCTCCTCTGCCGTCACTCACATCTTCCTGCGCTTTCGGCGCCGCCCCCTCAGCGCTGTTATCGTTTCAAATCCGGCGCCTGCGCTGTGTACTGGTGTCCTGCGCAGACGCAGTAAGCTCTGGCCGTCTGATGTAATGGCTGATACCAGAGAACAAAAGACATCCACAGAACACCAGGATGGATCTGCTGCACAGCAAATAGCTGTAGGACCTGCGATGATGTCACTGCTAGGGTTGAGCGAAACGGGTCGTTCATTTTCAAAAGTCGCCGACTTTTGGCAAAGTCGGGTTTCATGAAACCCGATCCGACCCCTGTGCGGGGTCGGCCATGCGGTACGCGACTTTCGCGCCAAAGTCGCGTTTCAATTACGCGAAGAGCGCCATTTCTCAGCCAATGAAGGTGAACGCAGAGTGTGGGCAGCGTGATGACATAGGTCCTGGTCCCCACCATCTTAGAGAAGGGCATTGCAGTGATTGGCTTGCTGTCTGCGGCGTCACAGGGGCTATAAAGGGGCGATCCCGCCGACCGCCATCTCACTGCTGCTGATCTGAGCTTAGAGAGAGGTTGCTGCCGCTTCGTCAGAAGCAGGGATAGCGTTAGGCAGGGTCCATTAACCACCAAACCGCTTGTGCTGTAGCGATTTCCACTGTCCAACACCACCTTCGGTGTGCAGGGACAGTGGAAGCTACATTTTTTTTTTTTCCTCAGCGCTGTAGCTCATTGGGCTGCCCTAGAAGGCTCCCTGATAGCTGCATTGCTGTGTGTACGCCACTGTGCAAACCAACTGCTTTTTTCAAAGCACAAATCCTCTTGTTCCTTCCTTTCTGCACAGCTATCTTTTTTGTTTGTCCACACTTTTTATTTAATTTGTGCATCAGTCCACTCCTTATTGCTGCCTGCCATACCTGGCTGAGATTACTGCAGGGAGATAGTAATTGTAGGACAGTCCCTGTTTTTTTTTTTTTTTGTGGGAGATTAAGATTGGCATTTCTGCCATCCCTGTGTGTGCCATCTCTCACTCAGTGGGCCATAGAAAGCCTATTAATTTTTTTGCTTGATTTGGGTTCTAAAATCTACCTGAAAAAAAATCACTACATCAATCAGTGGGAGAAAAATATTGGCCTCAGGGCTTGTGTGCCACTCCTGACTCCTGTGTGTGCCATCTCTCACTCAGTGGGCCATAGAAAGCCTATTAATTTTTTTGCTTGATTTGGGTTCTAAAATCTACCTGAAAAAAAATCACTACATCAATCAGTGGGAGAAAAATATTGGCCTCAGGGCTTGTGTGCCACTCCTGACTCCTGTGTGTGCCATCTCTCACTCAGTGGGCCATAGAAAGCCTATTAATTTTTTTGCTTGATTTGGGTTCTAAAATCTACCTGAAAAAAAATCACTACATCAATCAGTGGGAGAAAAATATTGGCCTCAGGGCTTGTGTGCCACTCCTGACTCCTGTGTGTGCCATCTCTCACTCAGTGGGCCATAAAAAGCCTATTAATTTTTTTGCTTGATTTGGGTTCTAAAATCTACCTGAAAAAAAATCACTACATCAATCAGTGGGAGAAAAATATTGGCCTCAGGGCTTGTGTGCCACTCCTGACTCCTGTGTGTGCCATCTCTCACTCAGTGGGCCATAGAAAGCCTATTAATTTTTTTGCTTGATTTGGGTTCTAAAATCTACCTGAAAAAAAATCACTACATCAATCAGTGGGAGAAAAATATTGGCCTCAGGGCTTGTGTGCCACTCCTGACTCCTGTGTGTGCCATCTCTCACTCAGTGGGCCATAGAAAGCCTATTAATTTTTTTGCTTGATTTGGGTTCTAAAATCTACCTGAAAAAAATCACTACATCAATCAGTGGGAGAAAAATATTGGCCTCAGGGCTTGTGTGCCACTCCTGACTCCTGTGTGTGCCATCTCTCACTCAGTGGGCCATAGAAAGCCTATTAATTTTTTTGCTTGAATTGGGTTCTAAAATCTACCTGAAAAAAAATCACTACATCAATCAGTGGGAGAAAAATATTGGCCTCAGGGCTTGTGTGCCACTCCTGACTCCTGTGTGTGCCATCTCTCACTCAGTGGGCCATAGAAAGCCTTTTTTTATTATTATTATTTGGTTTCTAAATTGTCCCTGAAAAAATCATTTTATCTTATTTGGTTTCTAAAGTCTCCCTGAAAAAAATAAATAAATTAAAACAGTGGGAGATTAATATTGCCCTTTCTGCTTGTGTGCCAGTCTTGACTCCTGGGTGTGCCATCTCTCACTCAGTGGGCCATAGAAAGCCTATTAATTTTTTTGCTTGATATGGGTTCTAAAATCTACCTGAAAAAAAATTACTACATCAATCAGTGGGAGAAAAATATTGGCCTCAGGGCTTGTGTGCCACTCCTGACTCCTGTGTGTGCCATCTCTCACTCAGTGGGCCATAGAAAGCCTATTAATTTTTTTGCTTGATTTGGGTTCTAAAATCTACCTGAAAAAAAATCACTACATCAATCAGTGGGAGAAAAATATTGGCCTCAGGGCTTGTGTGCCACTCCTGACTCCTGTGTGTGCTATCTCTCACAGTGGGCCATAGAAAGCCTTTTTTTTAAATTATTATTTGGTTTCTAAATTGTCCCTGAAAAAATCATTTTTTCTTATTTGGTTTCTAAAGTCTCCCTGAAAAAAAAATAAAATAAAATAGGTGGGAGATTAATATTGACATTTGTGCTTGAGTGACAGTCCTGCGTGTGTGGCATCTCTGTGATTTGGTGCCACAGAAAACAGAGTGTGTAACATTGTGCCTGATTTTCCTTGTGGTCTCACCAACCTGTTAAGGGATATTGAAATCATTCTGAAGTTATAGCTCACCGTGTAAGTTGTTTGACAGCAACAAATAAAGTTACTTTGGTTAAGTTTTTAAAACAATGAGGAAGTCTGGTGCAAGAGGTCGTGGCCGTGGGCGTTCATTGTCAGCTGGTAATGATGGTAGTGGTAGTGGAGCATCAGGTGGTCGTGGGGATAAAAATATTCCACCTAAGTCTGGAGCTGTGGAGCCAGTTTCGTCGTCTGGCTACACAAGGCCTCGAACGCTCTCTTTTCTGGGAGTAGGAAAACCGCTTTTAAAGCCGGAGCAGCAACAGCAAGTTTTGGCTTACATTGCAGACTCAGCCTCTAGCTCTTTTGCCTCCTCTTCTGAAACTGGTAAATGTAAAAGCAGCGCGTCGCTTGTGGATGTTCACGGTCAGGGACAAGTCGCTTCCTTGTCCTCTTCAGCAAAAACTACAACAAGAGAGAAGGATGCAGCAGGCGACACAACGGGTTACTCCATGGAGCTCTTTACACATACCGTCCCTGGCTTAGAAAGTGAAACACTTAACAGGCCATGCCCATTACAAGTAGATTCTGACATGGAGTGCACTGATGCACAGCCACAGCCAGAGTACTATGCTGCTCCTTTGACTCAGACCACAACATTGCCCTCTCAGGGTACTGATCCACAATCAGACCCTGATGAGACTATGTTGCCCCGCCACGAACGCTATACCACCGACCGACACGGTGACACAGACGAAGTTGCACACGAGCTCGAAGAGGAGGTAATAGATGACCCAGTTGTTGACCCCGATTGGCAGCCATTGGGGGAACAGGGTGCAGGCGGCAGTAGTTCAGAAGCGGAGGTGGAGGAGGGGCCGCAGCAGGCATCAACATCACAACAGGTTCCATCTGCCGGTCCCCTATCTGGGCCAAAACGCGTGTCAAAGCCAAAACCTGTTGGAGGACAGCGTGGCCATCCGGTTAAAGCTCAGTCTGCAATCCCTGAAAAGGGATCCGATGCTAGGAAGAGTGCAGTCTGGCATTTTTTTAAACAACATCCAATTGATCAGCGCAAAGTCATCTGTCAAAAATGTTCAACTAGCTTAAGCAGAGGTCAGAATCTGAAAAGTCTCAATACTAGTTGCATGCATAGACACTTAACCACCATGCATTTTCAAGCCTGGACTAACTACCAAACGTCCCTTAAGGTTGTAGCACCCTCGGCCAATGAAGCTAGTCAGCAACGCAACATCCCTTCCGTCACTGTAAGGCCACCATTTTCCGCACCACCGGCAGTATCTGTGCAGGTTTCTTTGCCAGCCAAAAGCAGTCAGGGTCAGGGAATCACCAGTTTTGTAGGAGGAAATATTGCATCTAGGGCACCGGCGGAAACAATACCGTCTTCAACCGTCTCTCAGTCTGCCATGTCCACCGGCACACCCGAAAGTTCCACGATCTCCAGCTCTCCAGTCCAGCTCACCCTACATGAGACTCTGGTTAGAAAAAGGAAGTACTTATCCTCACATCCGCGTACACAGGGTTTTAACGCCCACATAGCTAGACTAATCTCGTTAGAGATGATGCCCTACCGTTTAGTTGAAAGCGAAGCTTTCAAAGCCCTGATGGAGTATGCTGAACCACGATACGAGCTACCCAGGCGACACTTTTTTTCGAGAAAAGCCATCCCAGCCCTGCACCAGCATGTTAAACAGTGCATCGTCCATGCACTCAGGCAATCTGTGAGTACAAAGGTGCACCTGACTACCGATGCATGGACCAGTAGGCATGGCCAGGGACGTTATGTGTCCATCACGGCACACTGGGTGAATGTGGTGGATGCAGGGTCCACAGGGGACATCAATTTCGGGACAGTTGTGCCTAGCCCACGGTCTAGGAAACAGTTGGCTGTAGGCGTTCGCACCCCCTCCTCCTCCTCCTCGTCCTCCTGCAGAAGCGACAGCTCTTCCACAGACCGCAGTCGGCCAACCACTCCATCGGCAGATGACACTGTTGCACACCAGTTGTCCCATTATGGGCCAGCTACTGGCAAGCGTCAGCAGGCTGTATTGGCTATGAAGTGTTTGGGCGACAACAGACACACCGCGGAAGTTCTGTCCGAGTTCTTGCAACAAGAAACGCAGTCGTGGCTGGGCACAGTAGATCTTGAGGCAGGCAAGGTAGTGAGTGATAACGGAAGGAATTTCATGGCTGCCATCTCCCTTTCCCAACTGAAACACATTCCTTGCCTGGCTCACACCTTAAACCTGGTGGTGCAGTGCTTATTGAAAACTTATCCTGGGTTCTCCGACCTGCTCCTCAAAGTGCGTGGACTTTGCTCACATATCGTACGTTCGCCTGTACACTCCAGCCGTATGCAGACCTATCAGCGGTCTTTGAACCTTCCCCAGCATCGCCTAATCATAGACGTTGCAACAAGGTGGAACTCAACACTGCACATGCTTCAGAGACTGTGCCAACAGAGGCGGGCTGTTATGTTTTTGTGGGAGGATACACATACACGGGCAGGCAGTAGGATGGCAGACATGGAGTTGTCTGGTGTGCAGTGGTCGAAGATACAAGACATGTGTCAAGTCCTTCAGTGTTTTGAGGAATGCACACGGCTGGTTAGTGCAGACAACGCCATAATAAGCATGAGCATCCCCCTAATGTGTCTGCTGATGCAAAGTTTGACGCACATAAAGGATCAGGCGTCTGCACCAGAGGAAGAGGAAAGCCTTGATGACAGTCAGCCATTGTCTGGTCAGGGCAGTGTACAGGACGAGGTAGCGGGCGAAGAGGAGGTGGAGGACGAGGAGGATGATGGGGATGAGTTTATTTTTAATGAGGAAGCTTTCCCTGGGGCACTGGAAATTGGTTGCGTGGCAAGGCTCTGGTTTTTTGAGGGACACAAGGGACGTAGATTTGCCTGAAACTGCCCCTCAACCAATCACAACCGGAGATTTGTCAACAGGAACTTTGGCCCACATGGCGGATTATGCCTTACGTATCCTAAAAAGGGACACACGCATTACGAAAATGATGAACGATGACGATTACTGGTTGGCCTGCCTCCTTGATCCACGCTATAAAGGCAAATTGCAAAATATTATGCCACATGAGAACTTGGAACTAATATTAGCAACCAAACAATCAACTCTTGTTGACCGTTTGCTTCAGGCATTCCCAGCACACAGTGCACGTGATCGTTCTCACACGAGCTCCAGGGGCCAGCAGACTAGGAGTGTTAGGGGTGCACACATCAGAAGTGGCGTTAGACAGAGGGGTTTTCTGACCAGGTTGTAGACTGATTTTGCTATGACCGCAGACAGGACAGGTACTGCTGCATCAATTGAAAGTGACAGGAGACAACATTTGTCCAGTATGGTTACTAACTATTTTTCATCCCTTATCGATGTTCTCCCTCAACCGTCATTCCCATTTGATTACTGGGCATCAAAATTAGACACCTGGCCAGAATTGGCAGAATATGCATTGCAGGAGCTTGCTTGCCCGGCAGCTAGTGTCCTATCAGAAAGAGTATTCAGTGCTGCAGGTTCAATATTAACCGAAAAAAGGACTCGTCTGGCTACCCAAAATGTTGATGATCTAACATTCATTAAAATGAACCACAACTGGATTTCGAAATCTTTTGCCCCACCTTGCCCGGCCGACACCTAGCTTTCCTATGAAAAGCTCTTGCCTGTGGACTACTGTGAATTACTTTTCTAATGTCTAATTTGCTGCAGCTGATTGTCCAGCATACGACATGTTTACACCTCCCTAAATGGCCAAACTCCCCACACGGGGCCGTGGTATCGCGACTTGGCGCAAGCACCCGTGAGACTGCTGTTTGTCTGAAGAGGTGGGTGTGCTCGCTTTTGGTCGACGGCATTGCTACTGGGTCCCTCATAGTACAATAAAGTGTCTCTGGCGGTGGTGGTGCGCACCCAACGTCAGACACACTGTTGTAACATGAGGGGCCCTGGGCCTGTACCGCCGGCCACAAGAGAGTTCACCCACCCCCAGGTCAAACATTGCTCTACCACTTCCACAGTTATCTCTCACACTTCCACCAATGTTTAGTCTATGCGCTGACATCCTTCCATACCTGCCACTGACAATACCATTGTGTTGACATGTATGATGGTACTTAACATAGTCAGGGGCAGTGTCCTCTATTTACCACAGTAAATACTTTGCGCTAAATTAGTAGGTCTGAAACAACGCAGAGGATCCCACCCCTGAACCTAATGATTGCACCCTTTAGTGTTTTTGTTTTGTTTTAATGCGAGACATTCACATTTATTTGTTGTTTTGGACTACTAACTGGCAGACACTCATTACAATCGGCCTCCGATGACCAGACCACTGCTGCCCGTGTACCCCTGGAACCAATTATAAAGTGCCTACAGCCAGCCAATTTTATTATGTTAGGCCTTCGAAGCCTGTCTGCGGTCCCTCCTTCCACTAGGCCTCCAATGACCAGACCACTGCTGCCCGTGTACCCCTGGAACCAATTATAAAGTGCCTACAGCCAGCCCATTTTATTATGTTAGGCCTTCGAAGCCTGTCTGCGGTCCCTCCTTCCACTAGGCCTCCAATGACCAGACCACTGCTGCCCGTGTACCCCTGGAACCAATTATAAAGTGCCTACAGCCAGCCCATTTTATTATGTTAGGCCTTCGAAGCCTGTCTGCGGTCCCTCCTTCCACTAGGCCTCCAATGACCAGACCACTGATGCCCGTGTCCCCCTGGAACCAATTATAAAGTGCCTACAGCCAGCCCATTTTATTATGTTAGGCCTTCGAAGCCTGTCTGCGGTCCCTCCCTCCACTAGGCCTCCAATGACCAGACCACTGCTGCCCGTGTACCCCTGGAACCAATTATAAAGTGCCTACAGCCAGCCCATTTTATTATGTTAGGCCTTCGAAGCCTGTCTGCGGTCCCTCCTTCCACTAGGCCTCCAATGACCAGACCACTGCTGCCCGTGTACCCCTGGAACCAATTATAAAGTGCCTACAGCCAGCCCATTTTATTATGTTAGGCCTTGGAAGCCTGTCTGCGGTCCCTCCTTCCACTAGGCCTCCACTGACCTGACCACTGCTGCCCGTGTACCCCTGGAACCTATTTTACAGTGCATAGAGCCTATTTTTTTATTTTATTTAATATTAATAAAGCCATGATGGACTACGCTGTACCACGCTATGAGCTACCCAGTTGACAATTCTTTTGCGAGAAAAGCCATCCCACCCCTCCACCAGCATGTTAAAGACCACATTGTCCTTTCATTCTGTCAATCTGTGAGTCCAAAGGTACACCTGACAACAGACACATGGAGCGGTAGGCATGGCCACGGAAGGTTACGTGTCCTTTGTGGCGCAATGGGTTAATGTATTGGATGCATGGTCCACACAGGGGACAGCCTGGTAAGTCTGTCTGCAGTTCCTAATTCAAGTTGTCCTCAAGTGAATAAATCTGAGCTTCCACCTTCTGGCTCTCATTAAGTGCTGTTTTTTAAAAGATTGGTGGTTCCGGCCTACTAACGGTGTCTGCCCCTGCCTGGTGTTGTCCTCAACTGAATAAAGCTGAGCTTCTACCTTCTGGCTCTCTTTAAGTGCTGTGTTTTTAAAAATAGGTGGTTATGGGCCTACTAACGGTGTCTGCCCCTGCCTGGTGTTGTCCTCAACTGAATAAAGCTGAGCTTCTACCTTCTGGCTCTGATTAAGCTTTTTTTCTTTTTTTTTTTAATTGCTGGATGGGGCCTAATACCTCTGTTTGCTGCTCCCTGGTGTTTGTCCTCAACTGAATAAAGCTGAGCTTCTACCTTCTGGCTCTCATTAAGTGCTGTTTTTTAAAAGATTGGTGGTTCCGGCCTACTAACGGTGTCTGCCCCTGCCTGGTGTTGTCCTCAACTGAATAAAGCTGAGCTTCTACCTTCTGGCTCTCATTAAGTGCTGTTTTTTAAAAGATTGGTGGTTCCGGCCTACTAACGGTGTCTGCCCCTGCCTGGTGTTGTCCTCAACTGAATAAAGCTGAGCTTCTACCTTCTGGCTCTCATTAAGTGCTATTTTTTAAAAGATTGGTGGTTCCGGCCTACTAACGGTGTCTGCCCCTGCCTGGTGTTGTCCTCAACTGAATAAAGCTGAGCTTCTACCTTCTGGCTCTCATTAAGTGCTGTTTTTTAAAAGATTGGTGGTTCCGGCCTACTATCGGTGTCTGCCCCTGCCTGGTGTTGTCCTCAACTGAGTAAAGCTGAGCTTCTACCTTCTGGCTTTTGGCCTACAGTAGCAAATATTAAACTGCATTTGGCCTATTAGTGTGTTTGGGCCCTTAAAACAGTGTCTGCTGCTCCTGGGTTTGCTACTCCACTCAACAAAGCAATGCCGCCTGTTGTGAATTTGCTTTTTGCTCCCTCTAGTGGTTGCTAGTTTTTTGACTCTGGTTTTTCTGTCATTCCTTTTATCCGCACCTGGGTCGTTAGTTAGGGGTGTTGCTATATAAGCTCCCTGGACCTTCAGTTCTATGCCTGGCAACGTAGTTATCAGAGCTAGTCTGCTGTGCTCTTGTCTACTGATCCTGGTTCCAGTTATATCAGCTAAGTCTGCCTTTTGCTTTTTGCTATTTGTTTTGGTTTTGTATTTTTGTGCAGCTTGTTCCAAATCTATATCCTGACCTTTGCTGGAAGCTCTAGGGGGGCTGGTGTTCTCCCCCCGGACCGTTAGACGGTTCGGGGGTTCTTGAATTTCCAGTGTGGATTTTGATAGGGTTTTTGTTGACCATATAAGTTACCTTTCTTTATTCTGCTATCAGTAAGCGGGCCTCTCTGTGCTAAACCTGGTTCATTTCTGTGTTTGTCATTTCCTCTTACCTAACCGTCATTATTTGTGGGGGGCTTCTATCCAGCTTTGGGGTTCCCTTCTCTGGAGGCAAGAAAGGTCTTTGTTTTCCTCTACTAGGGGTAGCTAGATTCTCCGGCTGGCGCGTGTCATCTAGAATCAACGTAGGAATGATCCCCGGCTACTTCTAGTGTTGGCGTTAGGAGTAGATATATGGTCAACCCAGTTACCACTGCCCTATGAGCTGGATTTTTGTACTCTGCAGACTACCACGTTCCTCTGAGACCCTCGCCATTGGGGTCATAACAGTTTGCCAGGCCCGTATTAAATGTTTAATGCATTGCAGAAGAGGGATTATAAGAAAGAAGATTCTGAGTTTTTTTTTTCTTCTTCCCCTTTACCTCAGAGTGGCTATGCTTGCTGCAGACATGAATGTCCAGACCTTGATTACAAGTGTGGACCAGCTGGCTACTCGTGTGCAGGGCATACAAGACTATGTTATCAGAAATCCTAGGTCAGAACCTAAAATACCGATTCCTGAACTGTTTTCCGGAGACAGGTTTAAGTTTAGGAATTTCGTGAATAATTGTAAATTGTTTTTGTCCCTGAGACCCTGTTCATCTGGAGATTCTGCTCAGCAAGTAAAAATTGTTATTTCGTTCTTACGGGGCGACCCTCAGGATTGGGCTTTTTCGCTGGCGCCAGGAGATCCGGCATTGGCTGATCTTGATGCGTTTTTTCTGGCGCTCGGTTTACTTTATGAGGAACCCAATCTTGAGATTCAGGCAGAAAAAGCCTTGCTGGCTATGTCTCAGGGGCAGGACGAGGCTGAAGTGTATTGCCAAAAATTTCGGAAATGGTCCGTTCTGACACATTGGAACGAGTGTGCACTGGCCGCTAATTTTAGAAATGGCCTTTCTGAAGCCATTAAGAATGTTATGGTGGGTTTTCCCATTCCCACAGGTCTGAATGATACTATGGCACTGGCTATTCAAATTGACCGGCGGTTGCGGGAGCGCAAAACCGCAAATTCCCTCATGGTGTTGTCTGAACAGACACCTAATTCGGTGCAATGTGATAGAAAAACCGCAAATTCCCTCATGGTGTTGTCTGAACAGACACCTGATTTAATGCAATGTGATAGAATCCTGACTAGAAATGAGCGGAAAATTCATAGACGCCGGAATGGCTTGTGCTACTACTGTGGTGATTCTACACATGTTATCTCAGCATGCTCTAAACGTATAGCTAAGGTTGTTAGTCCTGTCACCGTTGGTAATTTGCAACCTAAATTTATTCTGTATGTAACTTTGATTTGCTCACTGTCATCTTATCCTGTCATGGCGTTTGTAGATTCAGGTGCTGCCCTGAGTCTCATGGATCTCTCATTTGCTAAGCGCTGTGGTTTTACTCTTGAACCATTAGAAAATCCTATTCCTCTTAGGGGTATTGATGCTACACCATTGGCAGCAAATAAACCGCAGTATTGGACACAGGTTACCATGTGCATGACTCCTGAACACCGCGAGGTGATACGTTTCCTGGTTTTACATAAAATGCATGATTTGGTTGTTTTAGGGCTGCCATGGTTACAGACCCATAATCCAGTCCTGGACTGGAAGGCTATGTCAGTCTCAAGTTAGGGCTGTCGTGGTATTCATGGGGATTCCCTGCCTGTGTCTATTGCTTCTTCTACGCCTTCGGAAGTTCCGGAGTATTTGTCTGATTATCAGGATGTCTTCAGTGAGTCTGAGTCCAGTGCACTGCCTCCTCATAGGGACTGTGACTGTGCTATAGATTTGATCCCAGGCAGTAAATTTCCTAAGGGAAGACTGTTTAATCTGTCGGTACCTGAACATACCGCTATGCGTTCATATATCAAGGAGTCTCTGGAGAAAGGACATATTCGTCCGTCTTCTTCCCCTCTTGGTGCGGGATTCTTTTTTGTGGCAAAAAAGGACGGATCTTTGAGACCTTGTATTGATTATCGGCTTTTAAATAAGATCACTGTCAAATTTCAGTATCCTTTACCGCTGTTGTCTGACTTGTTTGCCCGGATTAAGGGTGCCAAGTGGTTCACCAAGATAGACCTTCGTGGTGCGTACAACCTTGTGCGCATTAAGCAAGGTGATGAATGGAAAACCGCATTCAATACGCCCGAAGGTCATTTTGAGTACTTGGTGATGCCTTTTGGGCTCTCCAATGCGCCTTCAGTTTTTCAGTCCTTTATGCATGACATTTTCCGGAAGTATCTGGATAAATTTTTGATTGTTTATCTGGATGATATTTTGGTTTTTTCTGATAATTGGGATTCGCATGTGGAGCAGGTCAGGTTGGTCTTTAAAATTTTGCGTGAAAATTCTTTGTTTGTCAAGGGCTCAAAGTGTCTCTTTGGTGTACAGAAGGTTCCCTTTTTGGGGTTCATTTTTTCCCCTTCTGCTGTGGAGATGGACCCAGTCAAGGTCCGAGCTATTCTTGATTGGACTCAGCCCTCGTCAGTTAAGAGTCTTCAGAAGTTCTTGGGCTTCGCTAACTTCTACCGTCGTTTTATCGCTAATTTTTCTAGCATTGTGAAACCTTTGACGGATATGACCAAGAAGGGCTCCGATGTAGCTAACTGGGCTCCTGCTGCCGTGGAGGCTTTCCAGGAGTTGAAACGCCGGTTTACTTCGGCGCCTGTTTTGTGCCAGCCTGACGTCTCACTTCCCTTTCAGGTTGAGGTGGATGCTTCGGAGATTGGGGCAGGGGCCGTTTTGTCGCAGAGAGGCCCTGGTTGCTCTGTTATGAAACCTTGTGCCTTTTTCTCTAGGAAGTTTTCGCCTGCCAAGCGAAATTATGATGTGGGTAATCGGGAGTTGTTGGCCATGAAATGGGCATTTGAGGAGTGGCGTCATTGGCTCGAGGGTGCTAAGCATCGTGTGGTGGTCTTGACTGATCACAAAAATCTGATGTATCTCGAGTCTGCTAAACGCCTTAATCCGAGACAGGCCCGCTGGTCATTGTTTTTCTCCCGCTTTGATTTTGTTGTCTCGTATTTACCAGGTTCAAAGAATGTGAAGGCCGATGCTCTTTCTAGGAGCTTTGTGCCTGATGCTCCTGGAGTCGCTGATCCTGTTGGTATTCTTAAAGATGGAGTTATCTTGTCAGCTATTTCTCCGGATCTGCGACGTGTGTTGCAGAGATTTCAGGCTGATAGGCCTGAGTCTTGTCCACCTGACAGACTGTTTGTCCCGGATAAGTGGACCAGCAGAGTCATTTCCGAGGTTCATTCCTCGGTGTTGGCAGGTCACCTGGGAATTTTTGGCACCAGAGATCTGGTGGCCAGGTCCTTTTGGTGGCCTTCCTTGTCAAGGGATGTGCGGTCATTTGTGCAGTCCTGTGGGACTTGTGCTCGAGCTAAGCCTTGCTGTTCTCGTGCCAGCGGTTTGCTCTTGCCCTTGCCTGTCCCGAAGAGACCTTGGACACATATCTCCATGGATTTCATTTCTGATCTTCCGCTATCTCAGGGCATGTCCGTTATCTGGGTGATATGTGATCGCTTCTCCAAGATGGTCCATTTGGTTCCTTTGCCTAAGCTGCCTTCCTCTTCCGATCTGGTTCCTGTGTTTTTCCAGAACGTGGTTCGTTTGCACGGCATCCCTGAGAATATTGTGTCAGACAGAGGATCCCAGTTCGTTTCCAGGTTCTGGCGATCCTTTTGTAGTAGGATGGGCATTGATTTGTCGTTTTCGTCTGCTTTCCATCCTCAGACTAATGGACAGACGGAGCGAACCAATCAGACTTTGGAGGCTTATTTGAGGTGTTTTGTCTCTGCTGATCAGGACGATTGGGTGACATTCTTGCCGTTGGCTGAGTTTGCCCTTAATAATCGGGCTAGTTCCGCCACCTTGGTTTCGCCTTTTTTCTGCAACTCTGGTTTCCATCCTCGCTTTTCTTCGGGTCATGTGGAGCCTTCTGACTGTCCTGGGGTGGATTCTGTGGTGGATAGGTTGCAGCAGATCTGGAATCATGTGGTGGACAACTTGAAGTTGTCACAGGAGAAGGCTCAGCGCTTTGCCAACCGCCGCCGCGGTGTGGGTCCCCGACTACGCGTTGGGGATTTGGTATGGCTTTCTTCCCGCTTTGTTCCTATGAAGGTCTCCTCTCCCAAATTTAAACCTCGTTTTATTGGGCCTTACAAGATATTGGAAATCCTTAATCCTGTATCTTTTCGTCTGGATCTTCCTGTGTCGTTTGCTATTCACAATGTATTTCATAGGTCCTTGTTGCGGCGGTACATTGTGCCTGTAGTTCCTTCTGTTGAGCCTCCTGCTCCGGTGTTGGTTGAGGGCGAGTTGGAGTACGTGGTGGAGAAGATCTTGGATTCTCGCCTCTCCAGGCGGAGGCTTCAGTACCTGGTCAAGTGGAAGGGCTATGGTCAGGAGGATAATTCCTGGGTGGTCGCCTCTGATGTTCATGCGGCCGATTTAGTTCGTGCCTTTCATGCCGCTCATCCTGATCGCCCTGGTGGTCGTGGTGAGGGTTCGGTGACCCCTCACTAAGGGGGGGGTACTGTTGTGAATTTGCTTTTTGCTCCCTCTAGTGGTTGCTAGTTTTTTGACTCTGGTTTTTCTGTCATTCCTTTTATCCGCACCTGGGTCGTTAGTTAGGGGTGTTGCTATATAAGCTCCCTGGACCTTCAGTTCTATGCCTGGCAACGTAGTTATCAGAGCTAGTCTGCTGTGCTCTTGTCTACTGATCCTGGTTCCAGTTATATCAGCTAAGTCTGCCTTTTGCTTTTTGCTATTTGTTTTGGTTTTGTATTTTTGTCCAGCTTGTTCCAAATCTATATCCTGACCTTTGCTGGAAGCTCTAGGGGGGCTGGTGTTCTCCCCCCGGACCGTTAGACGGTTCGGGGGTTCTTGAATTTCCAGTGTGGATTTTGATAGGGTTTTTGTTGACCATATAAGTTACCTTTCTTTATTCTGCTATCAGTAAGCGGGCCTCTCTGTGCTAAACCTGGTTCATTTCTGTGTTTGTCATTTCCTCTTACCTAACCGTCATTATTTGTGGGGGGCTTCTATCCAGCTTTGGGGTTCCCTTCTCTGGAGGCAAGAAAGGTCTTTGTTTTCCTCTACTAGGGGTAGCTAGATTCTCCGGCTGGCGCGTGTCATCTAGAATCAACGTAGGAATGATCCCCGGCTACTTCTAGTGTTGGCGTTAGGAGTAGATATATGGTCAACCCAGTTACCACTGCCCTATGAGCTGGATTTTTGTACTCTGCAGACTACCACGTTCCTCTGAGACCCTCGCCATTGGGGTCATAACAGCCGCCTGTTTAGTCCTGTTACCAATTTTGAACTGCATTTAGCCTACTTTATTCTTTGGCCCTATATCTGTTTCCTCCTCATCCTGCCTATTCCCCAGCCACTGCTAGATGAGTCTGCTGGTACATTGACCTAGACCACTACATTCCCCTTGCACTCTACACAGCCAGAATCTGACCCTGCTGAAAGTAAGGTTCCCCTTTCCGCATGTTATACCACCTTACACAGGGACAAAGAGGAAGGTGCAGATGAAAGTGCAGGTTCCTTCATCAGGTGGGGGGGCATACTCGTTGGCGACGTCACTGGCACAGGGCCCCTCAGAGTACGCAAAAGTGTCGCTGCTGGTGGGAGGCGTCCCCGCCGTGCAAACACACCGCTGTACTTTGAGGGGCCCTGTGCCAGTGCCAATGCCAACGAGGGGGCCTCCCTGCTTGCTTAGGATCACAGCACTTGCAAACTTGACATACTTACCTCTCACTGCTCCACCGCCGTGACGTAGTCCACGTTTCCTGGGCCCACTAAAAGCTTGAACCAGCCCTACCCTCCACAACTTTTGCAAAATGACCCCCAAGTTCCAATGCCCAACTATTATTATAAAGTTAATTAAGATTGACAAGCTTCAGAAACAAGAGTGGATGTTTTTGGCATTAAAATGGGCACTGTAGGTGTTTTCCTGGCCTCCACTCACTGCCGACTATGCTTCCCCATTGACTTGCATTGGGTTTCGTGTTTCGGTCGATCCCCGACTTTTAGCGATAATCGGCCGACTGCACTCGACTCGACTCTGGACAAAGTCGGGTTTCACAAAACCCGACTCGACCTTAAAAAAATGAAAGTCGCTCAACCCTAGTCAACGGCATGTGACTGCCCTAATCACATGGCAGTGACATCATCGCAGGTCCTACAGCTATTTGCTGTGCAGCAGATCCATCCTGGTGTTCTGTGGATGTCTTTTGTTCTCTGGTATCAGCCATTACATCAGACGGCCAGAGCTTACTACGTCTGCGCAGGACACCAGTACACAGCGCAGGCGCCGGATTTGAAACGATAACAGCGCTGAGGGGGCGGCGCCGAAAGCGCAGGAAGATGTGAGTGACGGCAGAGGAGCTGGCCAAGCTGGGGAGTGAGGACCCGCCTACCTGGCTAGAGACAGGAATTGTGGCTAAGTATAAAAATGTTTTATTTGGGATATGCTTGAACCTAAAACTAAAAGAGCCACCTTGTTAGAATGCAGCATTACTGCTGCACAAGGTGGCTCTTTTAGTTTATAACGGCTGGAGGGGGTGACAGTGGCCCTTTAAGCTCCTGAAAGGCAGAAACAGCCTCAGAGGACCAATTAGCTACATCAGCGCCCTTCCTCGTCAAATCGGTCAGGGGTTTAACCACACTGGAGAAGTTGGCAATGAAACGGCGATAAAAATTAGCAAAGCCCAAAAATTTCTGAAGGCTCTTCACGGATGTGGGCTGGATCCAATCATGAATGGCCTGAACCTTAACCGGATCCATTTCTATAGATGATGGAGAAAAAATGAAGCCCAAAAAAGAAACCTTCTGTACTCCAAAGAGGCACTTAGACCCCTTCACAAACAAGGCATTATCACGAAGGACCTGAAATACCATCCTGACTTGTTTCACATGAGACTCCCAATCATCTGAAAAAATAAAAATATCATCCAAATATACAATTATGAATTTATCAAGATAATTCCGAAAAATATCATGCATGAAGGACTGAAACACAGATGGGGCATTAGAGAGTCCGAATGGCATCACCAGATATTCAAAATGGCCCTCGGGCGTATTAAACGCAGTTTTCCATTCGTCACCCTGCTTAATACGAACAAGATTATATGCCCCTCGAAGGTCAATCTTAGTAAACCAACTAGCCCCCTTAATCCTGGCAAACAAATCAGAAAGCAAAGGCAAAGGGTATTGGAATTTGAACGTGATCTTATTCAAGAGGCGATAATCAATACAGGGTCTCAAGGAGCCATCCTTCTTGGCAACAAAAAAAAAACCTGCTCTCAATGGAGAAGAAGATGGCCAAATATGCCCCTTCTCCAAAGACTCCTTTACATAGCTCCGCATGGCGGCATGTTCAGGCACAGACAGGTTGAAAAGTCGGCCCTTAGGAAACTTACAGCCTGGAATCAAGTCAATAGCACAATCACAGTCCCTATGCGGTGGAAGGGAACTGGACTTGGGCTCATCGAAAACATCCTGGAAATCTGACAGAAACTCAGGAATTTCAGTAGAGGGGGAGGAGGAAATTGACATCAGAGGAACGTCATCATGAACCCCCTGACAACCCCAACTAGTCACAGACATAGATTTCCAATCCAACACCGGATTATGTACCTGTAACCATGGAAACCCCAGCACAATAGCATCATGCAAATTATGCAACACCAGGAAACGACAATCTTCCTGATGGGCTGGTGCCATGCACATGGTTACCTGTGTCCAAAACTGAGGTTTATTTTTAGCCAATGGTGTAGCATCAATACCCCTCAAAGGGATAGGACTCCGCAAAGGCTGTAAGGGAAAACCACAACGTCTGGAAAATTCTAAGTCCATCAAATTTAAAGCGGCACCTGAATCCACAAATGCCATGACAGAGAATGACGATAATGAGCAGATCAGGGTCACAGATAACAGAAATTTAGGTTGTACAGTACTGATGGTAACGGAATTAGCGATTCTCTTGGCACGCTTAGGGCAATCAGAAATAACATGAGCAGAATCGCCGCAGTAAAAGCACAACCTATTCTGACGTCTGAATCCTTGGCGTTCAGCTCTAGACACAATCCTATCACATTGCATTGGCTCAGGACTCCGCTCGGAAGACAATGCCATAGTGTGCACAATTCTGTGCTCACGCAATCGCCGATCAATTTGAATGGCCAGAGACATAGAATCACTCAGACCTGCAGGCGTGGGGAAGCCCACCATAACATCTTTAACAGATTCAGAAAGACCCTTTCTGAAAATTGCCGCCAAAGCATCCTCATTCCACTTAGTAAGCACAGACCATTTTCTAAATTTCTGGCAATATGATTCTGCCGCTTCTTGACCCTGACACAGGGCCAACAAGGTTTTCTCAGCATAATCCACAGAATTAGGTTCATCATACAATAACCCAAGCGCCTGAAAAAAGGTGTCTACATTAAGCAAGCTGGATTCCCAGATTCCAGGGAAAATGCCCAAACCTGCGGGTCGCCACGCAACAGAGAAATGACAATTTTTACCTGCTGGATGGGATCACCAGAGGAACGGGGCTTCAGAGCAAAAAACAGTTTACAGTTATTTTTAAAGCTCAAAAATTTGGACCTGTCCCCAAAAAAAAGATCGGGGGTAGGAATTCTAGGCTCTAAAACAGGAGTCTGCACGATATAATCAGAAATACCCTGTACTCTAGCAGCAAGTTGATCCACCCGAGAAGCAAGTCCCTGAACATCCATGTCTGCGCCTAACTCTTGAGCCACCCAGAGGTGAAGAGGGAAAAAAAAACACAACAGAGTACAGAAAAAAAAATGGCTCAGCACTTTCTTTCCCTTCTTTTGAGATGCGGTTAACTCATTGTCAGCCAGTTGTACTGTTATGATCTGGTGGCCTAGGAGCAGCATGGACGAGCTCTGGAGTAGGTGGCCTCTATACTGACCGCAGACCCTGAACTTAACACCGCAACTATAAGTAGCCGTGGGATGTTCCTGTCACTCCCTCGACACCTCGTCACAGCTGGAGGACTAATTACCCCTAAAGAAAGAAACAGGAAAACTATCTTGCCTCAGAGAAAATCCCCAAAGGAAAGACAGCCCCCCACAAATATTGACTGTGAGAGGAGAGGGAAATTACAAACGCAGACTGAAAACAGAATTTAGCAAAGGAGGCCACGCTACCTAGAAAGAAAAGACAGGACAGAGTACTGTGTGGTCAGTATTAAAATACTACAAAAATCCACCACAGAGAATACAAAAATCTCCACACCTAACTAAAGGCATGGAGGGTAACTCTGCGACTCCAGAGCTTCCAGCTTGGCTGAATAAATCCTTACACAGACAAAGCTGGACAAGAAAAAACATAGCAATTCACTGAACTATAAAGTCCACCTCATGTGAACTGCAAAAACAAAGCCAGGACTTATCTTTGATGATTTGGACAATCCAGCAGGAGAAACCAAGCAGAGATGTAAATCCTCCAGAAAACAATGGACAACTGGCACTCACTAAAGGGTGAAGCCAGACTAAATAGCCCCGTCCAAAGTGGAAGCACCTGATGACTGCTGTGAAGGACAAACAGCAGCACTACCACTTATAACCACTGGAGGGAGCCCAAGAGCAGAACCCACAACAGAATTCACAACAGTATTATGCAATGTGCATATGCGGTCTATTTCACCTTCTTTCCCTGATATGGTGATATGTGTTTTAAAATTTTGTGGTTGTTTAATAAAATTTATATTAATTTTTGATTAAATTTGACCTTTTAATCATCATTTCGTTTGTTGTGGTCTTATAGATATCGGATGATAGGTCTGGTAATCCGGGAAACACATGGAATAGGTTAATGATTAGTAAATAATTGGTATCATGTGTTGCAGTCGTACTTGCTATATGTGTTTTTTTCTGTTGATAGGGATGATGGCTCTCCCACCTTAACAAGGAATTAGTGGAAGTAGGTTTGCAATAGATGGTTGTTTCCAAACTATCCCCTCTCCTCGACATTGCTATCATCACATCCAAAAATGGAAGTTTATTTTCTTCAATCTCATGGGTAAGTTTTATCCCTATGTTAATCCTTGGAAGGATTCCTTAGTGCCTTTCCATATAATAAAAACATAATCAGTAAATCTATCGCACAAATTGATGTTTGTTGTGTGGTCCTGATTAGTTTCTGAGAAAATTATGGTATCCTCCCACCAGCCCAAGAATAATTTGGCATAGCTGGGTGCACAAAAATTGCCCACTGTGGTGCCCCTGAGCTGGTGGAGGGTTTTGCCATCGAAAGAAAACAAGTCGTTATTCTGAACAAAGTCAAGGAGGGTTACCACCAATTCGTTATGGACTGCATACTGGCATCCTCTTGTGGCGAGGAAGTGTTTTACCCCCGTTATCCCCCCGTGATGTGGTATCGAGGAGTAGAGAGCCTCCACATCTATACTCGCCAGTAAGACCCCAGGATCTAATGAGATCCCTTCCAATCTCCGGAGAAGATCCATCGTGTCCCTGATGTATGATGGGAGTGAGCTAACAAATGGTCTTAGAATGCTGTCAATATATGTGCCCACATTCTGGCCCACAATCCCAATACTGGACACGATGGCCCTACCTCTGAGGTGGTTCAAACGCTTATGCACCTTAGGTAGTGCATAAAAGGTAGCCATGACCGGGTACCAAGGGTGGAGGAACGAGAACTCATTTTCATCAATCAATTTGTCCCTTTTCTCCTTCTCAAGCATGCCATTTAAAACCAACAAAGAGGTAGAGATGGGATTTGAATGGACCTGAACATAGGTGGTTTTGTCATCCAATAAAGATAAACACATGTCCTTGTATACCTCAAAGCTTATCATTATTACATTCCCCCTTTGTTAGTGGGTTTCAGAACAATTGATCTATCTTTTTCAAGGTTACGGAGAGCAGTAATCTCCTCTCTAGTAAGATTGTCTTTGATGAACTTGGTTCTGTTGTTTAATTTCCTCCGACATTAGATTGAGGAAAATATCAGTAGCTGAAACATCCCCCCTACTGGTGGCATTTTTGATCTGGGATTTTTTTAGGTTAGTAAAAGGACTCCGTCCCATAGATGTCTCTGGTATGTGATCCAGATCTGCTAATAGCTGGACATCCTCTAGCATGTCAGGGGGATCTTGAGATCTGCATAAGCCCTCCTATCCTGCTGTTTGAAGTTCTTGTGCCACCTCAATTTTCTAATGAATAAATTAAGGTCCTTAATCATATCAAATTTGTTGTTGGTGTAAATGACATTCCTTTACTTAACACTAACATTTCTTTATCCTTTTTTTGTCTTTCTGATAAGTTGATGACCTGACAGTTCATTCCCTGTTGAACTGATTGCCATTCACTAATGGGTATACCCGGTCTAAAAAAATTCAAAATTAAAAATTACTAGTAAAGTATGTGTTATATGTTCCAGGACTAGAAGGATGATTGTTATCCGTAAAGCATCTGACAGCCAAAGGACTTACTGTAAAATTCAAAGATTATAATTGTACAATCCCAACGGGAGATAAGATAATAATTAGTGATGAGCGAATATACTCGTTACTCGAGATTACCCGAGCACGCTCAGGTGTCCTAAGAGTATTTTTTAGTGCGCGGAGATTTAGTTTTTATTGCCGCAGCTGAATGATTTACATCTGTTAGCCAGCATAAGTACATGTGGGGGTTGCCAGGTTGCTAGGGTATCCCCACATGTACTTATGCTGGCTAACAGATGTAAATCATCCATCTGCGGCAATAAAAATGAAATCTGTGAGCACTAAAAAATACTCGGAGGACACCCGAGCGTGCTCGGGAAATCTCGAGTAATGAGTATATTTCACTCATCACTACTACTTATCTGCAAAACAAACTTTTTTCAAGAAAACTGAAAAAAAAAAACGTATGAACTGTGGCAAGGTAAGAAACCAAGTGCAAATCATTGAAGAGTTTTTGATTGCAAAGTTTTTGTTTTTATTCCAGAAGAAAAACACTCCAAACTTCAAAACAGAGCCATTGAAGGAATATTTGTCGGATATAGTGACAATTGCAAAGGATACAGAATCCTTGATCCCAAGACAGACAGAATCACAGTGATTAACAGTGTAACATTTATTGAAGATCTAAATGATGAGATAATGACATCACTGGAAACAAAAAATGAGAGAAACAACAGTGATATAAGTGCAGGAACATCTGATGAGAAAGAAGTGGAAATCGATGAAAATAAAAAAACTGAAAGTCAAGAGATTCAGCTCCATACAGACACAGAACCAAGACGCTCAATAAGAGAAAACAAGGGAAGACCACCTCAGCGTCTTTCATGCAAGGCAAGTACAAATAAAATTTATGAACCTACATCTTGGAAGGACATATCTCAACTTTCAGAAAAAGAGGGCAGTAAATGGATAAAGGCTGCAGAAACAGAAATAAAATCCATGCATGATTCAAAGACATGGACATTGACAGAACTACCAAAAGAAAAAAAGGCTATAGGATGTAAATGGGTTTTTAAAGTACAATACCAAGCAGACAGCACAGCTGATCGATACCGAACAAGACTGGTAGCTAAAGGCTATTCTCAGAAATATAAAGAAGACTATGATGAGACATTTGCTCTAGTTATTAAACACACCACAAACAGAACTTTGCAGTTGCAGCAACTAAACAAAGGCAGGTGAAACATCTGGATGTACAGGCAGCATTTCTGAATGGAGACTTAACAGAAGACATTTGTGGATCGCCCCCGTAGGGCTGTGGGGTACTCGGTATCGGGCCCTTCGGTTCTCAAGGGGGATGTCACGGTGGCTGACCTGGCCCGTGGCCCTAGGGACGTCCGTTGTAAAAGGGGGGAAAGGTCTTTAAAGGGATAATGTTCGTGACGCCTCCTGTGGTATTTGGTCAGGGTGACCGACGCTGCTTAGGGGTCCGCTGGGGTGATGTTATGGCAGCTAGATGGTATACCTTCCCACAGGTGAAGTATATCCCCATGGCTTCCCAGTGTGAAGATGGCGGATGGTGTGAGGCGCAGTGAAGAACGAGGACACAAGTGTCATGAATCCCCAATGGCTAGGGATAGCACAGGACAAGCAAAGTACAAATAAATAACGGACGAGCTCTAGGGTGATGGAACCTGGGCTGACCGCTGCCCTACGCCTGACAAACGCAACTAGAGATAGCCAGGGAGCGTGCCTACGTTGGTTCTAGACGCCACGCACCAGCCTAAGAGCTAACTAGTACTGCAGAGAAAATAAAGACCTCACTTGCCTCCAGAGGAATGAACCCCAAAAGGTATAGTTGCCCCCCACATGTATTGATGGTGAAATGAGAGGAAGGCACACACATAGAGATGATATATATAGGTTCAGCAAATTGAGGCCCGCTGTAAACTAGAAAGCAGAACGATACAAAAGGGGACTGAGCGGTCAGCAAAAAACCCTAATCAAAAAAACCATCCTGAGATTACAAGAACCCATGTGCCAACTCATGGCACATGGGGAGAACCTCAGTCCACTAGAGCTACCAGCTAGCATAGAGACATAATAAGCAAGCTGGACAAAAAACCAAACAACTGAAAATCAGCACTTAGCTTATCCTGAAAGATCTGGGAGCAGGTAGGCAGGAACCAAACAGAGCACATCTGAATACATTGATAGCTGGCAAGGGAATGACAGAAAGGCCAGGTAAAATAGGAAACACCCAGCCTCTGATGGACAGGTGGAAACCAAAGGCCGCAACCCACCAAAGTCACCCAGTACCAGCAGTAACCACCAGAGGGAGCCCACAAACAGAATCCACAACAGTACCCCCCCCTTGAGGAGGGGTCACCGAACCCTCACGAGAACCCCCAGGGCGATCAGGGTGAGCTCTATGGAAGGCGCGGACCAAATCAGTCGCATGAACATCGGAGGCGACCACCCAGGAATTATCCTCCTGACCATAACCCTTCCACTTAACCAAATACTGGAGTTTGCGTCTGGAAACACGAGAATCCAAGATCTTCTCAACAACATACTCCAATTCTCCCTCCACCAGCATCGGAGCAGGAGGCTCAACCGAAGGAACAACGGGCACCTCATACCTCCGCAACAACGACCGATGGAACCGAGGCTTGAACTTAGGAGAAGAGACCTTCATAGGGACAAAACGAGAAGACAACCACACCAAATCCCCAACAAGAAGTCGGGGACCCACGCGGCGACGGCGATTAGCAAACTGCTGAGTCTTCTCCTGAGATAACTTCAAATTGTCCACCACCTGATTCCAAATCTGATGTAGCCTGTCCACCACCATGTCCACTCCAGGACAATCCGAAGACTCCACCTGACCAGAGGAAAAACGAGGATGAAACCCCGAATTACAAAAAAAAGGAGAGACCAACGTGGCAGAACTAGCCCGATTATTAAGAGCAAATTCGGCCAGTGGCAAAAAAGCAACCCAGTCATCTTGGTCAGCAGAAACAAAACACCTCAAATAAGTTTCCAAGGTCTCATTAGTTCGCTCCGTCTGGCCATTCGTCTGAGGATGGAATGCAGACGAGAAAGACAAATCAATGCCCATCTTGGCACAAAACGTCCGCCAAAATCTAGACACAAACTGGGATCCCCTGTCAGAAACGATATTCTCCGGAATCCCATGCAAACGAACCACGTTCTGAAAAAATAAAGGGACCAACTCAGAGGAGGAAGGCAACTTAGGCAAGGGCACCAAATGAACCATCTTAGAAAAGCGGTCACACACAACCCAGATAACGGACATTTTCTGTGAAACCGGGAGATCAGAAATAAAATCCATGGAAATGTGCGTCCAAGGCCTCTTCGGGATGGGCAAGGATAACAACAACCCACTGGCCCGAGAACAGCAAGGCTTAGCTCGAGCACACACTTCACAAGACTGCACAAAGGTACGCACATCCCGAGACAAGGAAGGCCACCAAAAAGACCTGGCCACCAAGTCTCTAGTACCAAATATTCCAGGATGACCAGCCAACACAGAAGAATGGACCTCGGAGATGACTCTACTGGTCCAATCATCCGGAACAAACAGTCTTTCTGGTGGACAACGATCCGGTTTATCCACCTGAAACTCCTGCAATGCACGTCGCAAGTCTGGGGATACGGTGGACAATATTACCCCATCCCTAAGGATACCAGTAGGCCCAGAGTCTCCAGGAGAGTCAGGCACAAAACTCCTGGAAAGAGCATCTGCCTTCACATTCTTTGAACCTGGCAGGTATGAAACCACGAAATTGAAACGAGAAAAAAACAACGACCAACGAGCCTGTCTAGGATTCAAACGCCTGGCAGACTCAAGGTAAATGAGATTCTTGTGATCAGTCAAGACCACCACACGATGTTTAGCACCCTCAAGCCAATGACGCCACTCCTCAAATGCCCACTTCATGGCCAAAAGCTCCCGATTACCCACATCATAATTGCGCTCGGCGGGCGAGAATTTTCTAGAGAAGAATGCACATGGCTTCATCACCGAGCCATCAGAACTTCTCTGTGACAAAACCGCCCCCGCTCCAATCTCGGAAGCATCAACCTCAACCTGAAAAGGAAGTGAAACATCTGGTTGACACAACACAGGAGCAGAAGAAAACCGGCGCTTAAGTTCCTGAAAGGCCCCCACAGCCGCAGGAGACCAATCAGCAACATCAGCACCCTTTTTAGTTAAATCAGTCAAAGGTTTAACAATACTGGAAAAATTTGCAATGAACCGACGATAAAAATTAGCAAATCCCAAGAACTTCTGTAGGCTCTTAACAGATTTAGGTTGTGTCCAGTCACAAATTGCCTGAACCTTAACGGGATCCATCTCAATAGTAGAAGGAGAAAAAATGTACCCCAAAAAAGAAATCTTCTGGACTCCGAAGAGACACTTTGAGCCCTTCACAAACAGAGAATTGGCCCGCAGAACCTGAAACACCTTCCTGACCTGTAGAACATGAGACTCCCAGTCATCAGAAAACACCAAAATATCATCCAAATACACAATCATAAACTTATCCAGATATTCACGGAAAATATTGTGCATAAAGGACTGAAAGACTGACGGAGCATTGGAGAGTCCAAAAGGCATTACCAAATACTCAAAATGGCCCTCAGGCGTATTAAATGCGGTTTTCCACTCATCACCTTGTTTTATCCGCACCAGATTATACGCACCGCGAAGATCTATCTTAGTGAACCACCTAGCCCCCTTAATGCGAGCAAACAAGTCAGTCAATAATGGCAATGGATACTGATATTTGACTGTAATCTTATTCAGAAGGCGATAATCTATACAAGGCCTCAGGGAACCATCTTTTTTTGCCACGAAAAAAAAACCTGCTCCCAGAGGGGACGAAGATGGACGAATATGTCCCTTTTCCAAGGACTCCTTAATATAATTCCGCATAGCAGTATGCTCTGGCAGTGACAGATTAAATAAACGACCCTTAGGGAACTTACTGCCAGGAATCAATTCTATAGCACAGTCACAATCTCTATGAGGAGGGAGCGAATTGAGCTTAGGCTCCTCAAAAATATCCCTATAGTCAGACAAAAACTCAGGGATCTCAGAAGGAGTAGATGAAGCGATAGAAATCGGAGGTGCATCATCATGAACCCCCTGACATCCCCAGCTTAACACAGACATTGTTTTCCAGTCCAGGACAGGATTATGAGTTTGTAACCATGGCAGACCCAGCACTAGTACATCATGTAAATTATACAGTACAAGGAAGCGAATCACCTCCTGATGAACGGGAGTCATGCGCATGGTCACTTGTGTCCAATACTGCGGTTTATTCATAGCCAATGGTGTAGAGTCAATTCCCTTCAGAGGAATAGGGACTTCCAGAGGCTCCAGACTAAAACCGCAGTGTTTAGCAAATGACCAATCCATAAGACTCAGGGCAGCGCCCGAATCCACATAGGCATCAACGGAAATGGAAGACAGTGAAAAAATCAGAGTCACAGACAAAATGAACTTAGGCTGCAGAGTACCAATGGCAAAAGATTTATCAAGCTTTTTTGTGCGTTTAGAGCATGCTGATATAACATGAGCTGAATCACCACAATAAAAACACAATCCATTTTTCCGCCTATAATTTTGCCGTTCACTTCTGGACTGAATTCTATCACATTGCATAGTCTCAGGTGCCTGTTCAGAAGACACCGCCAACTGGTGCACGGGTTTGCGCTCCCGCAAACGCCGATCAATCTGAATGGCCATAGCCATAGACTCATTCAGACCTGTAGGCGTAGGGAACCCCACCATAATATCCTTAATGGCCTCAGAAAGACCATTTCTGAAGTTTGCAGCCAGGGCGCACTCATTCCACTGAGTAAGCACCGACCATTTCCGAAATTTTTGACAATATATTTCCGCTTCATCATGCCCCTGAGAGAGGGCTAATAAAGCCTTTTCAGCCTGAATCTCCAGGTTGGGTTCCTCATAGAGCAATCCCAATGCCAGAAAAAACGCATCCACACTGAGCAATGCAGGATCCCCTGGTGCCAATGCAAATGCCCAATTCTGAGGGTCGCCCCGCAGGAAAGATATTACAATCCTGACCTGTTGAGCAGGGTCTCCAGAGGAGCGAGATTTTAAAGAAAGAAACAATTTACAATTGTTCCTGAAATTCAGGAAGGTAGATCTATCTCCAGAGAAGAACTCTGGAATAGGAATTCTAGGTTCAGACATGGGAGTGTGAACAACAAAATCCTGTATGTTTTGAACTTTTGCCGCGAGATTACTCAGGCTGGAAGCCAAACTCTGGACATCCATGTTAAACAGCTAAGATCAGAGCCATTCAAGGGTTAAGAGGAGGTAAGAAGCAGCTAGACAGCAATTAAGGGCTAGGCAGCAAAACTCTGAAGGGAAAAAAAAATAAAAAAATTTCCCTTAAACACTTCTTTTTCTCCTGCTTCAGCCCAAACAATTAACACTTTGTGGGCCGGCTATACTGTCATGAATCCCCAATGGCTAGGGATAGCACAGGACAAGCAAAGTACAAATAAATAACGGACGAGCTCTAGGGTGATGGAACCTGGGCTGACCGCTGCCCTACGCCTGACAAACGCAACTAGAGATAGCCAGGGAGCGTGCCTACGTTGGTTCTAGATGCCACGCACCAGCCTAAGAGCTAACTAGTACTGCAGAGAAAATAAAGACCTCACTTGCCTCCAGAGGAATGAACCCCAAAAGATATAGTTGCCCCCTCACATGTATTGACGGTGAAATGAGAGGAAGGCACACACATAGAGATGATATATATAGATTTAGCAAATTGAGGCCCGCTGTAAACTAGAAAGCAGAATGATACAAAAGGGGACTGAGCGGTCAGCAAAAAACCCTAATCAAAAAAACCATCCTGAGATTACAAGAACCCATGTGCCAACTCATGGCACATGGGGAGAACCTCAGTCCACTAGAGCTACCAGCTAGCATAGAGACATAATAAGCAAGCTGGACAAAAAACCAAACAACTGAAAATCAGCACTTAGCTTATCCTGAAAGATCTGGGAGCAGGTAGGCAGGAACCAAACAGAGCACATCTGAATACATTGATAGCCGGCAAGGGAATGACAGAAAGGCCAGGTAAAATAGGAAACACCCAGCCTCTGATGGACAGGTGGAAACCAAAGGCCGCAACCCACCAAAGTCACCCAGTACCAGCAGTAACCACCAGAGGGAGCCCACAAACAGAATCCACAACACACAAGGTTGCAGTCTCTTTACCTTTACTGAAGGCTTCAGCATCCACAGTCCAGAGCACCAGATCACAGGGCAGGCAGAGTCCGGCCAGTCTGAAGGCAAATCCTGAGTCCCTTTATCCAGGTGGAAATCAGTAGCCTTCCTCTAGCACCTGGATGTTGTAGTATCTTACTGCTGAGCCTCTCATAAGGTCCTCACAACTGTTGTAGATGTTCTAGATGTTATGTCTCTCTCTCTGTCCCCAGATGGATAGGAACAATCCATATGACTGATGGACAGAGGCTTTTTACAGGGACTCTACCACGCCCCAGCCCCCACAAGTTGCCACCGTGCCTCCTGGGTATAGGTCGGGCAGGTAACGTGGAATTAGCTGTCCTGCCAGTCTCTGGAGCAAGGCATGGAGACGATTGCTCCCTTGGTGTTCCGGCTACCGGATCCTGCGCCTCAGAAGGAGGCAACCTTTTGCAGGGCAGAACTCCTTCTGGTTTCCTCTCCTTTTGCTATTACTTAGTTTCCCACCCTCTACAATACAATTTGCTGTTCGTGTCTCTTTCTTAAGATGCTGCCGCACGTCGGGCAGGCGCAGCTCCGTGGCTTTCTATCTAGGCCTCTGACAGGATCCCACCCCTGTCAGGGACCCACTCTGTCAGCAGCTTTTAGGTGTTCTTCCTCCGTCCACTCTGTCTGCCTGACAGGTGCTGCCTGGGTGAAGCCCAGTCAGCTTCTGCCTAACTTCCTATCCAGACCACCAGTTTTACCTAATTGCGAAGAGTGCCCTATTAAATAGGAGCATAGCTCCCCCTGGTGGACTGCAGTGTGAAGTGTGTTGTGTGGTATGTGATACCTGGTAAAGTGATCTCCTTTATTGCCTTCAGACGTAACATTACTCCCCCTGGTGGAAGAATGACATTACTGCAATGACCAGGACCCTGGGCGCTGCATTTGCATGAAGCAACCCCCAGGATTCAAGGATAAAAGGAAACCAAACCTGGTTTGTAAGCTACGGAAAAGTACATATGGTTTAAAACAAGCCGCTAAAGCATGGAATTATAAAATCACAGAAGTACTCATAAATTAACATTTTCAAAGAAGCAAAGTGGATCCTCTTCTATATATAAAGAGACTGACAGACAGATGGATCTATGTGCTGATATATGTGAACGATAGTTTAGTGTGTTTTGAAAAAGAAAGGGATGAAGTGGAGATAGTGAAAACTTTGGATCAACACTTCGAGATCAAAGATCTGGGAAATGTGAAACAGCACCTAGGGAAACAGATAGAAAGAGAAGGAGACGGGAGTTTCCTTCTTAATCAAACTCACATGATTCAAGACATAATCGAAACATTTGGATTGAAAGATGAAAAACCAGTAAAGTCTCCAATGGAAACCAACTATCGGAAGGAAATAAATAGTGAACAGAATCTGTTAATGAATAATAAACAACACAGAAAGGCAATGGGAAAATTATTATAGCCTGCGACAGTTTCAAGGCCAGACATTGCAGCAGCAGTGGAAATTTTGAGCAGGAAGGTGTCAAAGCCAAACAAAATGGATTGGAATGCAGTGAAGAGAGTAATCCTGTATTTGAAAGGGACTAGCAATGTTAACCTGAACCTACCTGCAAGTGAGAAATGCATTTTAACTGGATACGTTGATGCAGACTGGACTGGAGATCCAATTGACAGGAAATCTACCAGTGGCTATCTTTTCTTGCTCTCAGGTGGACCAATTAGTTGGACTAGTAAGAAATAGTGACGAGCGAATATACTCGTTGCTCGGGTTTTCCCGAGGACACTTGGGTGGTCTCTGTGCATTTGTGAGTGTTCAGAGATTTCGCTTTCCTTGCAGCAGCTAGATGATTTGTGACTACTAGACAGCTTGATTACATGTGGGGATTCCGTAGCAAGCAGGCAACCCGCACATGTACTTAGGCTGGCTAATAGCTGTAAATCAAGCAGCTGAATCAACAAAAACTAAATCTCCGAACCCTAACAAATACTCAGAGATCACCCGAGTGTGCTCGGGAAAACCCGAGCAACGAGTATATTCGCTCATCACTAGTAAGAAACAATCTATAGTAACATTTTCGTCAACAGAAGCAGAATATGTCGCAGCACATGCTAGTCAAGAAGTTCTATGGTTAAGACAACTGCATGGTGGCGCAGTGGATAGCACAGCAGCCTTGCAGCGCTGGAGTCCTGGGTTCAAGCCCCACCAAGGACAACATCTGCAAAGAGTTTGTATGTTCTCTCCGTGTTTGCGTGGGGGTACTCCGGTTTCCTCCCACATTCCAAAGACATACTGATAGGGAATTTATATTGTGAGCCCCAATGGGAACAGTGACGATAATGTGTGTGCAACCTGTAAAGCGATGCGCAATATGTTAGTGCTATATAAAGATATTTATTATTACCAGACTTAGGACAACAACAATTGGGACGAAAAAAGATGTATGAGGACAATCAAGGATATCTAGTTGTTGCTCAGATGGAAAGAGTTAATCCAAGAACTAAACACATTGATGTAAATTTTCACTTCTTGAGAGATCACCCGGAACAAGGAATCCTAAATTTACAGTACTCTCCAACTGAAGATATGACAGCAGATATTTTCACAAAGGCATTGAATGCTGTAAGACATCA
This sequence comes from Ranitomeya variabilis, assembly GCF_051348905.1. Lineage (NCBI taxonomy): Eukaryota > Metazoa > Chordata > Amphibia > Anura > Dendrobatidae > Ranitomeya > Ranitomeya variabilis. The sequence goes on from NC_135233.1 coordinate 519,015,682, forward strand.
GAGACTAATGAAGAAATTAGACTTAACTGAATAAGTCCTTACTGTTGAGAATGGGTGTTGGCAGATATGCAACAGATACAGACTTATTTGTGTACATAGGAGTTTACACTTTTCTCACTGTAGATGGCGATGTTGTTACTGTTATATGCTTAGTTGAATGTAATGCATATACTTGTTGTTTCACTTTCTCTCTGGTAAAAGGTCCTTCAGACTTCCTGTTATGCTGTATTAAGAGGCTGCATGTACCTCATGTTCTGTGTAGATAAAAGTTGAATTATTAATAATAATAATAATAATAATAGTAATGATCATTATTTTTTTATAGTTCTAACATATTCCGCAGCACTTTACAGTTTGCACACATTATCATTGTTGTCCCCGATGAGGCTCACAATCTAAATAATTACCCATATAATCTACTCTCACAAGTTTCTTCTGCGACCAAACTATGCAACAGGACTGTGGATTAACCTAATGCTACCAAGGAAACCAGCTAATGTGCAGTGGCAAATGCCAGCTCAGTCAACTTTTAGTAAAGGAACATGTTTTGCATTTAATGAGGCACAATGCAAGTGGCCTAATACATGTAAATACAAGCATGAATGTTCCTTTTGTGGATGGTCGCACCCAATGGCCAGATGTTTTAAAAAAGCAACCCAGATTGGACAGCCCTCAACAAAAGAATATTTTAATAAAGGAATCTAGTGTAGTAAAGGTTGAGAGAATGCAACAGTGGCTAGAAAGGTACACAAACCGCAGGATGGCCAGGTTAATAATTGATGGCTTTTCTGGTGTTTTTTTAATTCCACAATTTACTGGGGAAGGTTGTGCTTGGGTAAGCAATTTAAAATTAGTAGAACTGCACCCAGATATGCTAGAAAGGAAGTTGGAGGAAGAAATTTTAGCATGAAGGGTGACGGGTAGTGTTGAGCGATACCGTCCGATACTTGAAAGTATCGGTATCGGAAAGTATCGGCCGATACCGGCAAAGTATCGGATCTAATCCGATACCGATACCCGATACCAATACAAGTCAATGGGACTCAAGTATGGGACGGTATCCCTGACGGTTCCCAGGGTCTGAAGGAGAGGAAACTCTCCTTCAGGCCCTGGGATCCATATCAATGTGTAAAAGAAAGAATTAAAATAAAAAATAGGGATATACTCACCTCTCTGACGCGCCCTGGACTTTACCGCCGTAACCGGTAGCCGTTGTACCTAAGAATGCTCGCTTGAAGGGCCTTAGATGAGGTCACTGCGCTCTGATTGGTCCGTAGCGGTCGCGTGACCGCTACGCGACCAATCACAAAGCCGTGACGTCACCTAAGGTCTTTCAAGCGCTTGAAATACCTTAGAAGACGTCCGCAGCTTCTGATTGGTCGCGTAGCGGTCGCGTGACCGCTACGCGACCAATCACAAAGCCGTGACGTCACCTAAGGTATTTCAAGTGCTTGAAAGACCTTAGGTGACGTCACGGCTTTGTGATTGGTCGCGTGGCGGTCACATGGGCCGTCGCGACCAATCACAAAGCCGTGACGTCATCTTAAGGTCCTTCACACGCTGATTCTTAGGAAGGAAGGCTGCCGGAAACAAGCAGGGCGCGTCCGAGGGTGAGTATATTCCTATTAGGTATATACTCACCCTCGGCTTCTTTCCGGCAGCCTTCCTTCCTAAGAATCAGCACGTGAAGGACCTTAAGATGACGTCACGGCTTTGTGATTGGTCGCGACGGCCCATGTGACCGCTACGGACCAATCAGAGCGCAGTGACCTCATCTAAGGCCCTTCAAGCGCGCATTCTTAGGTACAACGGCTCCCGGTTACGGCGGTAAAGTCCAGGCTGCGCCGGAGAGGTAAGTATATCCCTATTTTTTATTTTAATTCTTTCTTTTACACATTGATATTAATCCCGATACCGATTCCCGATACAACAAAAGTATCGGATATCGGTATCGGAATTCCGATACCGGCAAGTATCGGCCGATACCCGATACTTGCGGTATCGGAATGCTCAACACTAGTGACGGGTCCTTTTAGAGAGACATTTTGTTAACTTTCATCTGTCACCTCTGGGGATAGTTCCAAAAAAGGAACTGAATTAACTCCGTTTGATTCATCACTTATATTATCCTTATGACACATTTTTAAAATATAGCATTGATAATAATTGATTATCAGTTACATATACATAAGGCAGCTGAGATTTGATAAGGCAGCTGAGATTGTCAGAGGTTTTGGGCCTGGAGCTCTAATGGGCATTGAGGCAGCATTTAGATTGTTGCCTATTCATCCTAGTGGTTTTAATTTGTTAGGTTTTCAGTTTAATGTTTTTTTTCTATTTTGACAAATGTTTGCCAATGGGCTGCTCGGGATCTTGTTTCTACTTTGAATCCTTTGCTTCCTTTGTCGAATGGGTAACAGCACTTCAATGCATGAAGGGAGGTATAGCACATTATCTTGATGATGTTTTGTTGGTAGGACCTTGGGATTCTGCAATATGTTGGAAAATTGTGTATACCTTCCAGGTTATTTGGAAAGATTTTTGTATTCCATTGGCTAAAGGTAAAACTGTCACTACAGTTAGCTGTATTGAATTTTTAGGAATTATTATAGATATGGATAGAGGTGAGTTTTATCTGCCAGTGGCTAAAATGGAGAAATATAGAAATGCACTGTTGTAACCAGGAAGTAAGAAGAAAGCGTCAGTAAAGGAAGTGGAGTCGTTATTGGGTTTATTAGGTTTAGAATAATGCCGATGGGCAGGCTTCTTTGCAGACGTCACGTAAATTAGGAATCCATGTTTCTATGTTCATATATCCAGAGAAATAAAAGAAGATTTAAAAGTGTGGTTGGAATTTCCAGAGTTTTTTAATGGTCAGTCTCTTTTTACGTTTCACTTTCATTACAGATGAGGAAATGCTTTTCTTTACAGATGTATTTTCAAGCGTGGATTTCACTGTTTTTCTGGATGGCAAGTGGTGTGCTGAAAAGTGGCATTGGGCATGGATAGAGACGGGTGTTATGAACAATGTAATTTTATTGGAATTATTTCTTATCCTAGTAGCAGTAGTTATTTGGGGTAGTAGCAGGTACGGACTGGGGCTGAAATTCAGCCCTGGCATTTGAAATCACACAGGCCCATGTTGTCCCCGTCCCCAAGAACCAGATGGGATATATCACTAATATTACCCTGGATGGAGGAAAGAAAGATTTACTACAAGACCAATATTTCAAATGATACCCGTGGCCTGCTGGGGTAAGTGTCGGAGTCAGTGAACTTGTGCTTTGGGTGTCCTGAGAACATCGATTCTGTTAACAATGTAGCAGACAAGGCAGCCCACAGCCAGACAGGCCCTTCTGGCATTTGCCAGAATTGCCCAATGGCCAGTCCGGCCCTGGGTAGTAGCATGGCTAATAGAAATATTCTTATCAGATCTAGCAGCAGGTCTTGTATATCCGGTGAACTGTTTATCCAGTAAATGTAAATTAGTGGTTAAATTTTAGGGACAATTGGTGCTTTTATGTCTAAAATGGAATATATGGTTAAAAATGGTACAAGTGGAACTGAAATACAATTTAATCGCTGAATCGCTCTCTCATTTCCAGTTCAAGAGTTTATTCAATTTCGTACCCTGCTCTCAGCAGATAGGAGATGACTGCCTGGAGTATCTATGGGGCCTAATCTCATCATAATAACGGAGCTTTTACAGCGGTCTGTGGCTTCTTCAACTTGGAAAAGTTACCTGGCAGCATAGGGTTTATGGTTCAAATTTTGCAATAATAAATTTTAGATGCAGGGATAAGCTCAGAGTAGGCTGCTTTAAAGTTGGCATTGGAAAGAAAAATGGAGAAGAGAAGATTGGCGCTCCTGGTGTGATACCCGGTGGTCAAGTGGAGGAATACACTAACCTGCTGTGGTTATGCTACCGGCATAACCACGTTTTCAGAGCCTGCGGTGCTTACCGTGCACCATTCGCCATCCCAGCTTCCATGTTCGAGGGTACACCGGTCATGTCGGTCGACACGTGATGATGATGTCACCACAGGTCCTACGTTTTACAGGTCCTGCAGGATGGTTGATGGTCTGTTGGACCATGCTGCACCCAGCCACTCACCCAGAAGGGTGTAAATTGCAAGGAAGAAAAGGTATGGCTGATTAGGCCGCTCAGACCAAGACAGACACTTGTTATGGATTGAAAAGAAACTTCTTTGCTTGGTCATTCTACTCACAAAGCTTTTCAGCGGTTAATCCACCTTCATCAGGTGTTTCACCGCCGAAAAGATTTGTGAGTAGGATGATCAAGTAAAGAAGTTTCTTTTCGATCTATAACAAGTGTCTGTCTCGATCTGAGTGCCCTAATCAGCTGTACTTTTCCTTCCTTTTAATGTTAGTATTGTTATTTATTGATAAAGGGCTTGCTTATTCTACAGGGGTTAAAAATTTAGCTGGTGTTTCATTTTTTGTGAAAATACTGGGTCAAAAACCATTAAAGAGTTATTTTGTTCTTCAAAAGGTTTTGGAGGGTTACAAAAAGGAACACTTTGTTCGTGATGGTAGGTGCCCTATTTCTCTAGAGATGCTAAAAGACTTATGTACAGTTTCTTATATACACTCACCGGCCACTTTATTAGGTACACCTGTCCAACTTCTTGTTAACACTTAATTTCTAGTCAGCCAATCACATGGCGGCAACTCAGTGCATTTAGGCATGTAGACATGGTCAAGACAATCTCCTGCAGTTCAAACCGAGCATCAGTATGGGGAAGAAAGGTGATTTGAGTGCCTTTGAACGTGGCATGGTTGTTGGTGCCAGAAGGGCTGGTCTTAGTATTTCAGAAACTGCTGATCTACTGGGATTTTCACGCACAACCATCTCTAGGGTTTACAGAGAATGGTCCGAAAAAGAAAAAAAATCCAGTGAGCGGCAGTTCTGTGGGCGGAAATGCCTTGTTGATGCCAGAGGTCAGAGGAGAATGGGCAGACTGGTTCGAGCTGATAGAAAGGCAACAGTGACTCAAATCGCCACCCGTTACAACCAAGGTAGGCCTAAGAGCATCTCTGAACGCACAGTGCGTTGAACTTTGAGGCAGATGGGCTACAGCAGCAGAAGACCACACCGGGTACCACTCCTTTCAGCTAAGAACAGGAAACTGAGGCTACAATTTGTACAAGCTCATCGAAATTGGACAGTAGAAGATTGGAAAAACGTTGCTTGGTCTGATGAGTCTCGATTTCTGCTGCGACATTCGGATGGTAGGGTCAGAATTTGGCGTAAACAACATGAAAGCATGGATCCATCCTGCCTTGTATGGAGCATCTTTGGGATGTGCAGCCGACAAATCTGCGGCAACTGTGTGATGCCATCATGTCAATATGGACCAAAATCTCTGAGGAATGCTTCCAGCACCTTGTTGAATCTATGCCACGAAGAATTGAGGCAGTTCTGAAGGCAAAAGGGGGTCCAACCCGTTACTAGCATGGTGTACCTAATAAAGTGGCCGGTGAGTGTATGTTGATATGATAATTTTGAAGCTTTATTTTTTTCCACTGCAGTATCCTTAATGCCTTTTGTGACCCTAGGTATAGATTAATTATTACCAAGGGGAAAGAGTGGGTTGGAAGGTTTAGCATTTAATTACATCATGTTGGGAATAGAGTCTGTGGTACTGTATATAGCTAAATCCAAAATCCAAACCTATTGTTATGTAAGCAAGGTGGCTGGTTGGGTAAGTCATTCAGGGACTGAATGGACAACAAATATTGTAAATGGTAAGCGGGCTCAAGATTTGGCTACGCTGGTTAAGCATGGTCTATTATTATTGTTTATAATTTTAATAAAGGCCATGGCCAATATCTTTCCACTAAAGTCAATAAGGAATAAGGTTTTCTCGCCGAGATTTTTCCCATTATTGTCAGTAAGAAGAGGGTTCATGGAAAAGCTATAGCCTTTAGCCAGTCAGCGGCACATCGCAGGGGAAGTTTGGGTTCTTCCCCTGGCGACGTGCTGATAAGGCAAGTTATTTGTAAATAATAGGGGTTAGAGGACAAAGTGGGGCAGCGATGAGGGGGGCTTGTTGAATCCTCATCTCTGCCATACCAGAAGTGCTGCCCCCCACAGACCTTATTTTTTGTTTTTGTCACGGCCTAGTGGGTAAGTCGTTCAGGGAACTGAATGGACAACAGATATGGTAAATGGTAAACGGGCTTGAGCTATGGATAAGCTGCAGTTTGGTTTATCTGGAGTTTGGTTTATAAGTATTTTGATTTTAAGTGTGTTTTATTATTATGGTTTATATGTATTTAAGGGCAGCACAGTGGCTCAGTGGTTAGCACTGCAACCTTGCAGTGCTGGGGTCCTGGGTTCAAATTCAACCAATGACAACATCTGCAAGGAGATTTTATGTTCTCCCCGTGTTTGCGTGAGACCCCAGAGAACATGATTCGGGTCGGTTTTTACGGACCACAGTGTTGCGATTGCCATCACTAACGGAATAACGACGACCGCAAAAAAAGACAAGTCCAATTTCCCATTGAATTTCTTTCTCCTCTGGTGTAACCGCACATCAGAGGAGAAGTGGAGTCCCTCAATCTCTCCCGGTACCTCCAATGTCCATGCATCCCCCCGTGAAGTCCCCTGAGCCTCTGGCATCTTCATCCGGGAAGAAAATGGCAGGCGCATGTGCAGTGCCAAGATCTGCTGGCCAACACCCAGCAACAATAGGACATTTTTCCTATTAGCTCATTTTGGTCACTGTGATAGACCCTATCACAGTGATCAAAATAAAAAAGTGGTAAATAAAACCCCCTTAGTTAGGCAAAAATAATAAAAAATGTATCTATTTCCATTTTTCCATTAGGGTTGGGCTAAAGTTAGGGTTGGGCTAAAGTTAGGGTCAGGGCTAGAGTTACGGTTGGGGCTAGGGGTAAGGTTGGGGCTAACATTAGGGTTGGGCAAAAGTTAGGGTTGGGCTAGGGTTAGGGCTGAGGTTATGCTTGGTATTATGGTTAGAGTTGGGATTAGGGTTAGGGGTGTGTTAGGGTTGGGTTTAGGGTTAGGGTTGTGGTTAGGTTTATGGTTAGGGTTGGGGTTAGGGGTGTGTTGGGGTTAGGGTTGGAGTTAGAATTGGGGGGGTTCCACTGTTTAGGTACATCAGGGGGTCTCCAAACGCGACATGGTGCCACCATTGATTTCAGCCAATTTTGCATTCAAAAAGTCAACGGTGCTCCCTCCCTTCTGAGATCCCAGCTATGCTCCCAAACAGTGGCTTTTCCCCACATACGGGGTATTGGCGAACTCAGGAGAAATTGCATAACAAATTTTCTGGTCCATTTTCTATTGATACCCTTGTAAAAATAAAAAAATTGGTCCCAAAGTAAATTTTTTTAAAAAGAAAGTAAAATGTTAATTTTTTTCTTCCGTATTGATTAAGATCTTGTGAAGCACCTGAAGGATTAATAAACTTCTGGAATGTGGTTTGAGCACCTTGAGGGGGCAGTTTTTAGAATGATGTAATTTTGGGGTATTTTCTGTTATATTGACCCCCCCAAACTCACTTCAAATGTGAGGTGGTCCCTAAAAAAATCGTTTTGTAAATTTTGCTGGAAAAATTAGAAATTGCTGATAAACCTTTAACCCTTATAACGTCTTAACAAAAAAATGAATCTTTCCAAAATTGTGCTGATGTAACGTAGACATGTGGGAAATATTATTTATTAACTAATTTGTGTGACACCTCTCTCTGATTTATGGGTACAAAAATTAAAAATTTTAAAATTGCAAAATTTTCAAAATTTTTGCCAAAGTTCCGTTTTTTTCATAAATAAACGCAAGTTATATAGAAGATATTTGACCACTAACATGAAGTACAATATGTTCTGAAAAAGCATTCTCAGAATTAGTGGGATACATTGAAGCGTTCCAGAACTATAACTTCATAAAATGACAGTGGTCAGAATTGTAAAAATTGGCTTGGTCATTAAAGGGCCACTGTCACCCCCCCCCCAGCCGTTATAAACTAAAAGAGCCACCTTGTGCAGCAGTAATGCTGCAGTCTAACAAGGTGGCTCTTTTAGTTTTTGATTCATTTATTACCTCAATAAAGCGTTTTAAAAATTGGCCACAAATACCAGATATTGTACCTGGAGGCGGTCCGAATCATCCTCTATCAATCTCCCAACTGCCGTCACTCTTCTCTTCAGGGGCGATGGTCGCCGCCCCCTGAGCGCTGTTGCTTCTTAAATCCGGCGCCTGCGCTGTGCGTGCCTGGGGCCCGCACTGTGTTATTCATTATGCACAGTGCGGGGCTGGGGTTCCTGGGCATGCGCACTGCGCTTGTCAGACGCTCCCCCGGTCCCCCGCCTTCCAGCATTGCCGGAATATACAGGTTTCATTGCCGACGTTTTGAACAGCCACAAAGAACAACGCTGGAAGGCGGGGGACCGGGGGAGCATCTGACAAGCGCAGTGCGCATGCCCAGGAACCCCAGCCCCGCACTGTGCATAATGAATAACACAGTGCGGGGCGGGGATTCAGGAACAGGGTGGCCGCACTGCCCGCACAGGCGCAGTCAGGCACCCTGCGTCTGAGCTGTGACTGACAATGAAGACTGCGCCTGTCCCAGGTAGGCACGCACAGCGCAGGCGCCGGATTTAAGAAGCAACAGCGCGAAGGGGGCGGCGACCATCGCCCCTGAAGAGAAGAGTGACGGCAGTTGGGAGATTGATAGAGGACGATTCGGACCGCCTCCAGGTACAATATCTGGTATTTGTGGCCAATTTTTAAAACGCTTTATTGAGGTAATAAATGAATCAAAAACTAAAAGAGCCACCTTGTTAGACTGCAGCATTACTGCTGCACAAGGTGGCTCTTTTAGTTTATAATGGCTGGCGGGGGTGACAGTGGCCCTTTAAGTACCAAATTGGCTCTGTCACTAAGGGGTTAATTAAGGTCATGGCCAATCCCTTTCCACTAAAGTCAACGTGTTCTGTCTAATTTGTATTAGGCAGTTAATTAAGATTAAATGCAAGTTTATTGGTCATATGCTGTGTAACACCATGAAGTGTTCTTGTGTTATTTAAAGAAAAGCATGTGTGAAAAACATCATGAGGAAAATCCAAGATAGATGTCTGCAGTACTAAGTTTATGCACTGCTAAAATCTGCCTGACTGTTGAATTGGAAGGCTCAGTTAGTCTTTAGCTAGTGCCCAGGGGCTTCCTAAATGTGTTCACACATCCATGACGAGAAAATGGCTGACTCATCCCATCTGTAAATGTAATACATACAGCCTTGTAGATTTATAGCACACATTTTTCATACTGGGTAGAGTCAGATTTTAGATTTGCTTTACAGTAGTAATGAATAATTTCTTCTTTCAAAATCATTTAACATACCAGCTTCCACCGCAGAAGAAACTTGAATATTTTACATGGACCAAGCTGACTACAATAAGTTACTGACAACCAAATGAATGCCTTTCCATGACTGACCTTTCATTGGATTTTGTTGTACAGTCTCCATCCAACAGACAAGCTTCAATTATTTTTTTTTTTTAATTTTCTAAAGGATTTCCCACTTGTATAAAAAAAACTATTGGCTTCAGTGCACTTTGCTGTAGTGTATACTTGTAATTTTTTATTTCTTATTTTTTCTTAAAAGGTCACTATTTCACAAAAAAGTTTGACAAGATGAGACTAAATGCTGAAACAAATAGACAGACTTGCTCAACTTAGCTCTATCCATCATTATGTTTTGTTGTTTTGTTTTATAGGCTTTTGAAGGGCACGTGAATCTTTTATTGGATGCCCCCTGACTGGGGTGCCCATTGAAAGGGTTAAGCTTAAGTGTTTCATGTTTTCTTCTTCCTCCCATTCTGTTTTGTCACCCAATGGCCATCTTTTCTTTTCCCTTTGTGCCCCTCTTATAAATGCTATCTATGCGTCTTTCTGTCTCACTCCTCACAGCAGTGGGACCCGGAGGCTGCACTGTGCTATCTGCTGTGCTGCTTGCTGGTGAGAGATGGCCAAAAACCTTATGGCGGCACTTAAAGGCAGACTCAGGAGGAAGGGTGCATCCTGGCTTACCAACATCTTGGTTGTGCAGGAAACACCCCCTCCTGATGTTCAAGCGAATGTTCCCAGTGGTCAGCAGTCTTCTCGGCACATTCACTCGACGGATCATTTAAGCCCTGCCCTCTGACATCATGGAATGCGTGAATACCTACTGTAGTCATACACCCTCCACCATGCGCAGCAGCTGCAAGCCTCTCCTGTCTTAGAGGCAGGGCAATGCTGCACGCCCACAACATGACCCATTCTAGCTCTCGTGGCATCTGAAAGCCTCCTCTGTGCCAGAGGCAACACAGGGTCGCCATTTTATTATCCCCTGCACACCACAGCCCTTCAGCATAACCCCTTTCTGCAATGAGAGGCCAGGCTAGCAGAAATGTATCCTCTGTTGAGGAGCCTTCTCCCTCTTGCAGGGACCTGAGGTACAGGCACCACACATTAACCTTGCACAGCTCCTATACAGACTTTTGCAGCACTGTTGCTATGCCACCCCCTCACAAATTCTAACCCCTCTGCAGATGCCAATTCCATCACAAAATGTACCCACTATGAGTATAGGCCCATAAGTGCTCCCCTTATGCCAGCTGCATGGCCCAAGTAGTGGCAGATGCTGGCTCCCCAGCCCTCACTCCTTGCTGTCATGGGTGCGGCAGCCACACTGCCGGTTCCTCATCCCCATCTTGATCCTATAGTCCCAATCTGCGCCATCGCTCCACAAGATCTCATAGCAGGTGGAGCAAGCATTTGTCACACCGCTCCTGATCTTCTAGGTGTAGTCACAGATCTAGATCATCAAGCTGGTGATCACCTTCGTCATCTGACAAGTTGTACAATGCATCCTTGAGCAACCGAAGGGGTTCACATCATAGATCCATCCATCACCACAGTTTTCCTGGCATCTCTTTAGTCCATAATCATTCCCAGGACGCAGCTGTTCCTGCACAGGCTGCACTGGCTCATTTTACTCAGTCGGTTCTGCAAGATGTCGAGGAGTATCAGTATTCAGGAGCTTGGGCGGAGGGTTTGGGATGTCTTCCAGCCCTAAAAGAGCTTTTGATTCAGTGGCAGTCCTCAGACCCGGCTCCTGTTGGTTGTTCAATGAGGGACATTGTCATTTTTTCAGACTATGCAAGTATAAACACGAGTGTTCAGCCTGTGGAGGCCCCCATACCGCAATCAAATGTTCTCGTCCTTCCCAAAAATTGCATACATAAACCCCCAATCAACCAGAGCTTAAGGACCCCAGTAAGTGTAACCGTGATGGGGCCTTGGCTCGACCTCTACTCCAAAAAGGAAGCAGGAGCACAAGTACATTTCAGTTTCTTCATCCCCTTCTCTTTCAGTAGACAATCGGCATTTTCCTTCAAACTAAAATCAGCAAGAGATTTTCCGCTAATTCTTACAGATAAGGTGAAGAAGGAGGTTTTCCTAGATAGAATAAGAGGACCATTCCCAACACCACCAACAGGAATCGTAAAAAAGATCCTGCCAAGTTTCTCCATTAGGAATCCCAAAAAAGATCCCAGCACGTTTTGGCTAATTCAGCACTTCTTCCACCGCAACTGGTTATCAGTAAATGACGGTGTTTCGGAAGGCGATGCATCTATCACATACATTTCCTTTAATTGGGCTATCACCTTGATTAGGGAGGCTGGCCCCGGGGCCTTAATGGCGAAATCTGATATTGAGTTTGCTTTCCGCCTTTTGCCGGTTCTTCTGGATTGTCATCACCTTTTGGGTTGCTTTGTAGATGGTTCTTAGTAATAAGACATATGTCTGCCTATGGGTTGTTCTATTTCTTGCTACTATTTTGAATTATTCAGTTCCTTACTAGAGTGGGTAGGCAAGTATGAAACCGGTTCCCCCAGAATTATCCATTACCTTGACGATTTTCTGGGTTCAAAAGATTCCAGGTCCTGTCAAATTTTGTTGGACAATCTCCATTTTTTCATGACACATTTCAGTGTTCCTGTATCCAGTGAGAAAACTTTTGGTACTTACACTTCGCTATTCTTTTACAGTATTGAGGTAGACTCCACTGCAATGGTTTTTCAGCTTCCCTCTGAAAAAACTTCTAAATTGCTGTCTCTGATTGAAGGTTTTTGCTCTGTCCGAAAAGTTACGTTATGCCAGATGCAGTTCTTGCTGGGTCTTCTCAAATTCTCTCGCCATGTAATGCCCATAGGAAGCATTTTCTAAAGGCATTTGTCCCTGTCAACCAGAGGTATCAAGTATCAAGCTTCCCCGTTAGAAAATAAAACCCAGATAAAACCCGCTTTGAAAGCTTATTTGCTGGTTTGAAAGTAGTTCCTCTTGTCCTATAATGGTCACATGTGTTTTCAGTCCCTGGAATTGATCAATGAGAATCTCTGCCTTTTTTCTGACGCTGCCGGGTACTCGGGTCTCTGTGCTATTTTCAGACATAAATTTGTTTCCTATTGTTACGGCTATTGCCATCTGGGGTTCCTCTCAGGGATAAACAAATTTGTTTTTGGATTGACATGACATTTCCTGGTAACCTAGCCAGTCTATAGACATGGTTCAGCTGCAGGATTATCTTCTCTCCTCACACACTGACTCTTAGCACTCTCTGTGCCTCTGTCCCCGATTCTCCATGATCAGACTCTCACATGTCTGTAATGCATTGCTCTCCCTCCTGCTAGCTCCACCTTCTTCTACAACCTGCACAGCCCATCAGTCCTTCCACTGCTGCTCCTCTTCCCCTATGATGCAGAGAAGAGCAATGTCTTATGGGAGTTGTAGTCCAGGGCAGTGCAGCAAGAGAATCATTGAAGTCCGCTGCTGTGAATGCCTGAGTAATCCCAGCAGCATTGGACTCTGCACACAGGTCTCACTGCAGGTGTTACAGCTGTATGTGTTCTGCCCATTATTTTTTAATGAACAGAACATAAATATTCATTTTAATTGATGCATTCACGTGACCATTTTTGTTTTGTTTTCAACTGAGACATGCCTTATTCTGTCCTGATTTTTGGATCTAAGTTACTCATCCAAATGAATGAGTCCATAAAAAAAGATAGCACTGTCCAATATTAACTGACTAGATGATAAGAGGAGTTTTTTATTTTCAGAATAAGACATACTACTGTGTGGTTTTGCCTGCAGAAGATGAATATTTATTGTCCTTTTCAGTTTTACAAACTTACTGAACTTCACCTTTCAGAACACTGCTGCAGATTGTTTTCTGTAAGGCATGTATGACTTTCCTAATGTTCTAGACTGCAGCTCTCCAGTAGCTTTCCAGTTAAAAGTGTGTTTTATTTGTCTGTATTCATGCAAATCTTTACACCTCTCACAGGACCATTGTCTCTGGATATACAATTCCGTGACAAAAATGGTATTGAGTAGATCCGGCAATGTTACGTTAAGGCCAGTTTCACAAGTCTGTTTATTTCTGGTACCGGAAAAAAACGGTTCCAGAGATATCCGTGTCCGTGTGCCCATCTGTGTAATACTTGCGGCACACCTGTGGCAACGGTGTGCCACATCAGTACCACACGGATGGCAGGCAGGGAAGAAACGCTACAGTAAGCGCTGTTCCCTGGTGCCGGGTGACAAAGACGGCTCTCATTCTCCCCTGCTCTGCCGGCAATCAGCGCGAGCATAGGAGAATGATGAGAGTTATATTCAAGTCAGAACAAAGACAGCAGTTGGGTGCTTTTGGGACTATTACTCCCATCAACCTACACCTGCTGCCACTAATAACAGTGACAGCAGGAGTGGATGATGGGGGTATTCCTCATCCGCCGCTTGCACTATAACTAAATAAATTAATTAAAAACCCAGCTAGGGTCCCCCCATATTTTCTAAAACCAGTCAGGCAAAACTCACAGCTGGGGACTGCAACCCTCAGCTGTCATCTTCAGCGAGGTTGGTTATCAAGAATAGAGGGGTCCCCACGCTGTTTTTTTAATTATTTAAATAAACAATTTAAAAAACGGTGTGAGGTCCCCCCCATTTTTGACTTGCTAATGCTGACAGGGGCTGGTATTCTCAGGCTGGTAAGGGGCCATTGATTTAGGCCCCCCAGCCAAAAAATAGCAGCCTGCAGTGCCCAGAAAAGGCACATCTATTAAATGCACCAATTCTGGCACTTTGCCCAACTCTTCCTACTTGCTCTGTAGTGGTGGCAAGTGGGGTTCATATTTGTGGGGTTGATGTCACCTTTGTATTGTCAGGTGACATCAAACCCACGGCTTGGTAATGGAGAGGCATCTGTAAGACACCTATCTATTACTAATCCTATAGTTATATGGTAAATAAAGACACAGCCAGATTAAAGTTGATATTAGAAATAAAACAAAACACACTTTTCAACTTTGTATTTAAAAATAACAAATACAGTTATACTCACCTAATGCCTATTCCACTGAAGCCCTCGTTCTCTTGTAATAAAACAAAAATAAAAAAACAATGTCTATCCCTTAGCTATCAATCTTTCTGTCCCACACCATAATCCATGTCTGGGGGAGAAATAGGTTTCAACCTGGACGGTGCCAAGATGCGACCGTCCAGAGAACCACTGGTGAATGAGCTTCTATGAGTGCAGGATCATTGACCAGCGGTGACATCATCGAGGTTACCGCCAGTCAGTGGGGCTGCGTTCCCAGCTGAGCTGAACTGCAGCGACCTCAGGTTTGTGGGAAAATGCCAGTGCTGGCACCAATGCATGTCACACGGATGACATCTATGTATGTTCTCTGTGTGCACGTGCTGGACGTTTTGCAGCCAAGGCTGACAGTAAAAAATGGACATGTCTATGTGTGGGGCACGCGGCACATGGTCCATGGAAACACACTGACATGTGCACAGACCCATTCATTTGAATGGTTCTACATGTGTCAGTGTCACCACACGTACCGGAGACACAGACGTGTTAAAGAGGCCTAAGACGGGTTGCAAACGATCTGGAACTAGCAGGGCTTGGCACGCAGCGTCCCCACAAGAGAAATTGACATGATGCAGTCTGGAGAGACGCGCCGCATGTCCATCTCTATGCAGCTTGAGTGCTGTCAATCAAAGTATAACAGTGCTCACTATGCAAATTGAAGTGTGCGAAACGTTGCACTTAGCCTTTAGGCCATGCCAAGGCTGCATAAAAGTATCCTCATTTGTACTAGAAATAGATAATTTCTTATGACAACTAAAGAACTGAAAGCTATACTACAGGTATGAATTTTAAATGGGCTAAGGGTCCATTTAAATAGAGCGACTGGAAACATTAAACAACCGTCGATCACTGACTGCTGTTTTTCTTCTGCTTAGTGGTGCCTCAGGGGCGCAGGAAACCACAGAAAATCTCTGTTCAAGTGAATACCACTAGCTTAAGGTTCACTTCAAAGACGTTGTAGATCTAAACCAAAGCTGCATCCCATTCAGTCTCAAGATCAGTGGGGGTTTCAGAGGTTAAACTCTTCCCTCAATCATAATAACATATCATAGTCATATTTCATATCAATTTATCAAGCTGGAATATGCTTTATTAGAATTAAAGAGCATGTCCCTTTAAAATAAAAAAAAAGTCAAAACAGGCAGCCATACTGCACCTATTATCTATAACCAGTAGTGATGAGCGAGTATACTCATTGCTCGGTTTTTCCCGAGCATGCTCAGGTGACCTCCGAGTATTTGTTAATGTTTGTAGATTTAGTTTTCATCGCCTCAGCTGAATGATTTACAGCTATTAGCCAGCTTGATTATATGTGGGGATCCCCTAGCAACCAGGCAACCCCCACATGTACTCATCCTGGCTAGTAGCTGTAAATCATTCAGCTGAGACGATGAAAAATAAATCTCTGAACACTAACAAATACACAGAGATCACCCGAGCGTGCTCGGGAAAACCCGAGCAACGAGTATACTCGCTCATCACTAATAACCAGGTTTTCCTGGAAACCCATCTTTCCAAACTGTGCATCCACGCAGTTATAAGGAACCAGGCAGTATATTGTTACATAGCTATTCAGTTTGGCACTCTGGATTCTGAGAAAGTTGGGTGGCAGCTGTCGTAGAGGTTTTTACCTAGTCTTCACAGACACATGGATGGTAATTACAGTCATGGCCGAAAGTGATAGCACATTTGAAGTTGTTCTATAAAATGAATTATTTCTCACTGAAAAATATTGCAATTACAAAATAAAAAAGGGAGAGGTTGACTCAATTTGCATTGCATTGTGTGTCTGTGTGTGCCACACTAATCATGAAGAACAGAAAGAGAAGAGAACTGTCTGAGGATATGAGAACCACATTTTTTAAAAATATCAACAATCTCAAGGTTACAAGTCAATCTCCAGAAATCTTGATGTTCCTTTGTTCATGGTGCGCAACATAATCAAAAAGTTTACAACCTATGTGTTGCGCCCAATGTTGGCACACGTGGTTCATGGACCCACTGTGCCACAGACCAGACTTTCCCTGGAGGGGCGTGACTAAGCAGCTACCCTGGTATTCACTGGGGCCTCTAGTGGTGAGGTCAGGCTTGTGCGACATGTAGCTACCAGGTGCCACTCTAGGGCAACCTTTGGCAGTAGCAGCTGACCCCAAGGATCTAAGCCATCTACTCAGATTCCCAGACAGGGCAGGACAGCCACAAGGACAGGTTCAGATAGTGCAGTCTCCAGATAGCAGATGGGATGGCCACAGGGACAGGTACAGACTGTGCTGTCTCCACATAGCAGACAGGATGGCCACAGGGACAGGTACAGACTGTGCAATCTCTGGATAGCAGCTGATATGGCCACAAGGACAGGTTCAGACTGTGCAGTCTCCAGATAGCAGATGAGATGGCCACAAGGACAGGTTCCGACTGTGCAGTCTCCAGATAGGAGATGGGACAGCCACGGGGACAGGTACAGACCACAGTCTCCGGATAGTAGATGAGATGGCCACAAGGACAGTTTCAGACTGTGCAGTCTTCAGATAGCAGATGGGATGGCCACAGGGACAGGTACAGACTGTGCTGTCTCCACATAGCAGACAGGATGGCCACAGGGACAGGTTCAGACTGTGCAGTCTCCAGATAGCAGATGAGATGGCCTCAGGGACAGGTACATACTGAACCAAGACTAACTATATCCTGGACTAACAGGACACTGGATACGGGAAACATTAACAGAGTAGGACCGGGGGACCTGGCAACAAAGATGCACACACTAAACCATCTAACAGTAACTATAGAGGTTGCTCAGGCACCTCTCCATTGGGGAGGGTGCCTTTTATACTAGATGCCTCCTAGCTATTGGCTGAGAGACATCCAGTAGATGTTCACATTAACTAAATGTCTCCCAGCTGTCAACTGGGGGCATTTTAACATGTACTTGCACACAAGCACACTAAGCATGCTGCCGGGAACAGCGGAGCGCACACATACCAGGAAGCAGGAGCACACCGACGGCCATGCCATGTCCAGGGCAGTGAGTAAGCCAGCATCCCTGCATGGAGAGAGAAGGGGACACCTGGCAGCAGTGCTATACAATGGCACTGTAGCTAATCTCCCTGGACATGGATGACAGAGCAAAATTGAAAGTTTGAAACACAGGGTAGACTGAATGGTGGATAAGCAACCCAATTCAAGGTCTGCAACTGGTACTGGGCACCTTGACTGTGTCCAAGGCATCATGAAATCTGAATATTACCAACTGATTTTGAATTGCAATGTAGTGCCCAGTGTCAGAAAACTGGGTTTGCTTTCTAGATGATGGGTCTTCCAGCAGGACAATGACCACAAACATACTTCAAGAAGCACCCAGAAATGGATGGAAACAAAGAGCCGGGAAGATCTGAAGTGACAGCAATGAGTCTGGATCCAAATCCCATTGAATACCTGTGGAGAGATCTTAAAATTGCTGTTGGGAGAAGGGACCCATCAAATATGAGAGACTTGGAGCAGTTTGCAAAATTCTAGTTGAGAGCCGTAAGAAGCTTATTGATGGTTATAGGAAGAGATTGATTGCAGTTATTTATTCCAAAGAATGTGCAACCAAATATCAAGTTAATAATGCCAACAATTTTGTCCAACCCATTTTTGGAGTTTTGTGTGAAATTATATTCAGTTTGTCTTTTTTTCTTTGTTCTGTTTTTTTGTGTTGTTTCAATACACAGAAAGGAGATAAACATGTGTATAACAAAACATGTGCAATTGAAAAACATTTTCTGGGAGAAATACTTCATTTTCTGGGACAATTTCAAGAGTGCCAACACTTTCAGCCCTAAGGGTACCGTCACACAGTGCAATTTTGATCACTACGACGGTACGATTCGTGACGTTCTAGCGATATCGTTACGATATCGCAGTGTCTGACACGCAGCAGCGATCAGGGATCCTGCTGAGAATCGTACGTCGTAGCAGATCGTTTGGAACTTTCTTTCGTCGCTTGATCACCCGCTGACATCGCTGGATCGTTGTGTGTAACAGCGACCCAGCGATGCGTTCGCTGGTAACCAGGGTAAACATCGGGTAACTAAGCGCAGGGCCGCACTTAGTAACCCGATGTTTACCGTGGTTACCAGCGTAAAAGTAAAAACAAACAAACCGTACATGCTCACCATCTGTTGTCCGTCCGGTCCCTTGCCGTCCGCTTCCCGCTCTGACTGTCTGCCGGCCGGAAAGTGAGAGCAGATCACAGCGGTGACGTCACCGCTGCACTCTGCTCTCACTGTACGGCCGGATCTGTCAGAGCAGGAAGCGGACGGCAAGGGACCGGACGGACATCAGATGGTGAGCATGTACGGTTTGTTTTTTTTTACTTTTACGCTGGTAACCACGGTAAACATTGGGTTACTAAGCGCGGCCCTGCGCTTAGTTACCCGATGTTTACCCTGGTTACCCTGGGACTTCGGCATCGCTCCAGCGCCGTGATTGCAACGTGTGACCGCAGTCTAGGACGCTGGAGCGATAATCATACGATCGCTGCGACGTCACAAATCGTGCCGTCGTAGCGATCAAAATTGCACTGTGTGACGGTACCCTAACTGTACATGTAGATCTGGTTGGTAATGTGTTGATGCATGAATAGGTATGTTTGTCATTCAGGTGTCTGAGAAATCTGAGTGGTATCTGGCATATCGGCTTCCTCAGATGCCTAAATATAAGTAAAGAAGACACAATAGAAGAGAATGAGTTAAAAACTTGTAAATCTTTTTTATAACCGTGTTATGCACATAATTAGAGAATTAAAGGCAACAAACAATATTAATTAATGTTGTATTCAAAGTCAAGTGACTATTATATAGGTGTGATTTTAACTATCTGTGACACAAATGTAACGTTTTTGCTTGGAGATGTTTTTAGCTGGAGGTTATGCATACATTTGTGATCAAAGACTACATTAAATGCCAGCAAATCAATTTATACCGGCCAGGGAGAGAAAAAGGGGCGATGTCTGCTGGTGTTTTCATCAGCTTGAACCACTGGGTGGGATAACTAAGGTTGATTCATTACTTAAATTTAAGAGGGGACTGGATACCTTTCTGGAAAAGTATAATGTTACAGGGTATATATATTAGATTCCTTGATAGGGCGTTGATCCAGGGAACTAGTCTGATTGCCGTATATGGAGTCGGGAAGGAATTTTTTTCCCCATGGTGGAGTTACTCTTTGCCACATGGTTTTTTTTTGCCTTCCTCTGGATCAACATGTTAGGGCATGTTAGGTTAGGCTATGGGTTGTACTAGATGGACTTAAAGTCTTCCTTCAACCTTAATAGCTATGTAACTATGTAACTATGTAAGGTTTCCAAGAACTCCAAAAAATGGAAAAAAAAGAAAGTACTGTGTTTTTTGGAGAAAAAGAATAGATATAAGAGCATCTAGAAAAATAAGGACCTCTACTCCTATCTGCCCCAAAAATCAGGTTATCGATAGCACAAACACAAAATTGCCCACTAGCGAAATTGTGGTTAGGAAGATGTAGTCATTAAGAGCAGAAAACAAAAAATTAGAACCCGGTACAGCTGGAGACTACCCATAGCTGGAATACTGAGCCCAATACCACATAGACACAGGAAGCGAAGCGTGCAGCACAAGGGAATACAGGAGCAATCTGCACAATGCATTACAGACCTGCAATGTTAGATGACGAAATATACACAGGGAGGATTGAAAAGTGATTGGGCCTGATTTTTTTTCTGTGAATCTCTGCTGTGAAATCTTACTGGAAAGGATTACCAGAGTGTTAGCGAATTTAGCAGTGTCCCAATTATTTCTTGACGGCAATTGCTTCCCTTCACGGAGCAGTGCAAGCAGCTGCAGATTTTTCTTAGGGAACTAATGGGAATGCCCGCAGCTATGTGCCTGCCTAAATAAAGGTCAATGATTTTTGGCAGATATTGCAATAGATCTGTAACTATCGCTTCATGCAATATTTTTCCATTATAAACAGTGTTTATCCCGCATCACATGACAGCTGTTACTGAGGTGTAGACAATTACAGCACACTGGATAAGCTTCAGGAGAGGGCTGCTACGCAAAGCGATAAGACAGTCGTTTTGTAGATGAAGACTGGCATTGATGGAGAAGCAGTGGTGGTGCCTGACACTCTATCACAATTTCTGCATGGGATGGTGTCACATTTTTAATGGCTTGCCCCACTAATGTAGAAATATATATATATACTAGATTGTGGCCCGATTCTAACGCATCGGGTATTCTAGAATATGCATGTCCCCGTAGTATATGGACAATGATGATTTCAGAATTCGCAGAAGACTGTGCCCGTCGCTGATTGGTCGAGGCAACCTTTATGACATCATCGTCGCCATGGCAACCATTATGACATCTACGTCGATACTGTGCCCGTCGCTGATTGGTCGAGGCAACCTTTATGACATCATCGTCGCCATGCTGTGCCCGTCGCTGAATGGTCGAGGCCTGGCGGCCTCGACCAATCAGAGACACAGGATTTCCAGGACAGACAGACAGACAGACAGAAATACCCTTAGACAATTATATATATAGATATATAAATATATATATATATATATATATATATATATATATATATATATATACTGCTCAAAAAAAAAAAAGGGAACACTAATATCCCACATCCTAGATATCACTGAATGAAATATTCCAGTTGTAAGTCTTGATTCATTACATAATGGAATATGTTGAGAAAAATAAAACATAAAAATGATCAATGTAAATCAAAATGAATATCTCATGTAGGTCTGGATTTGGAATGATACTCAAAATCAAAGTGGAAAATCAAATTACAGGCTGGTCCAACTTCAGTGGAAATGCCTCAAGACAAGGAAATGATGTTCTGTTGTGTGTGTGTTGTCTCCATGTGCTTGTATGACTTCCCTACAACACCTGGGCATGCTCCTGATGAGGCAGCGGATGGTCTCCTGAGGGATCTCCTCCCAGACCTGGACTAAAGCATTCGCCAACTCCTGGACAGTCTGTGGTGCAACGTGACATTGGTGGATGGTGCGAGATATGCTGTCCCAGATGTGTTCAATCGGATTCAGGTCTGGTGAATGGGCAGGCCAGTCCATAGCTTCAATGCCATCATCATGCAGGAACTGCTGACACACTACAGCTACATGAGGTCTGGCATTGTCCTGCATTAGGAGGAACCCAGGGCCAACTGCACCAGCATATGGTCTCACAAGGGGTCTGAGGATCTCATCTGGGTACCTAATTGCAGTCAGGCTACCTCTGGCGAGCACATGGAGGGCTGTGCGGCCCTCCAAAGAAATGCCACCCCACACCATTACTGACCCACTGCCAAACCGGTCATGCTGAAGGCATGCAGACAGCAGATCGCTCTCCACGGCATCTCCAGACTCTGTCACATGTGCTCAGTGTGAACCTACTTTCATCTGTGAAGAGCACAGGGCGCCAGTGGTGAATTTGCCAATCCTGGTAATCTGTGGCAAATGCCAAGTGTCCAGCACGGTGTTGGGCTATGAGCACAACCCCCATCTGTGGACGTCAGGCACTCAGACCATCCTCATTGAGTCAGTTTCTAACCATTTGTGCAAACATGCACATTTGTGGCCTGCTGGAGGTCATTTTGCAGGGCTCTGGCAGTGCTCCTCCTGTTCCTCCTTGCACAAAGGCTGAGGTAGCGGTCCTGCTGCAGAGTTGTTGCCCTCCTATGGCCCCCTCCAAGTGTCCTGGTGTACTGGCCTGTCTCCTGGTAGCGCCTCCAGCCTCTGGACACTAAGCTGACAGACATAGCAAACCTTCTTGCTACAGCTCGCATTGTTGTGCCATCCTGGATGAGCTGCACTACCTGAGCCACTTGTGTGGGTTGTAGAGTCCGTCTCATGCTACCACGAGTGTGAAAGCACAACCAACATTCAAAAGTGACCAAAACATCAGCCACAAAGCATTGGTACTGAGATGTGGTCCCCACCTGCAGAACCACTCCTTTATTGAGTGTGTTTTGATAATTGCCAATAATTTCCATCTGTTGTCTATTCCATTTGCACAACAGCATGTGAAATTGATTGTCAATCAGTGTTGCTTCCTAAGTGGACAGTTTGATTTCACAGAAGTTTGATTTACCTGGAGTTATATTCTGTTGTTTAAGGGTACTGTCACACAGTACCATTTTGATCGCTACGACGGTACGATTCGTGACGTTCTAGCGATATCGTTACGATATCGCAGTGTCTGACACGCAGCAGCGATCAGGGATCCTGCTGAGAATCGTACGTCGTAGCAGATCGTGTGGAACTTTCTTTCGTCGCTTGATCACCCGCTGACATCGCTGGATCGTTGTGTGTGACAGCGATCCAGCGATGTGTTCGCTTGTAACCAGGGTAAACATCGGGTAACTAAGCGCAGGGCCGCGCTTAGTAACCCGATGTTTACCGTGGTTACCAGCGTAAACGTAAAAAAACAAACAGTACATACTTACATTCCGGTGTCTGTCCTCCAGCGTCTCAGCTTCTCTGCACTGTGAGCGTCTGCCAGCCGGAAAGCGAGCACAGCGGTGACGTCTGACGTCACCGCTGTGCTTGCCGGCTATGGCGCTTACACAGTGGAGAGAAGGAGAACGCCGGGGACAGACACCGGAATGTAAGTATGTACTGTTTGTTTTTTTTACGTTTACGCTGGTAACCACGGTAAACATCGGGTTACTAAGCGCGGCCCTGCGCTTAGTTACCCGATGTTTACCCTGGTTACCGGGGACTTCGGCATCGCTCCAGCGCCGTGATTGCAACGTGTGACCGCAGTCTACGACGCTGGAGCGATAATCATACGATCGCTGCGACGTCACGGATCGTGCCGTCGTAGCGATCAAAATGGTACTGTGTGACAGTACCCTTAGTGTTCCCTTTAATTTTTTGAGCATCCACACTACCCAGGGGCGTAACTACCGTGGTCGCAGCGGTCGCCAGTGCAACCGGGCCCAGCAGGTCAGGGGCCCGGGCCTGGCAGGTCAGAGGCACCCAACACCATGTTGCAGTGCAGGAGATTCCTCCTGCACGGCAACAGTCCGAGGCGTATCTAGGGGGAGGGGGCAGCCGGGGCACGTGAGAGACAGGAAGCAGCTCCAGTCATCATGGTGAGACTGTCAGCTTCTGCTCTGCAGCCCCGGGACAGAAGGTGAGAGCAGGGGGGAGGTGCCGGACAGAGCCGCTTAGTCAGGAGAAGCTGAGGAGCTGCAGCTGATTTACATCAGCCACCCCTGTACCAGAGAGGAGGTTGTGAGTTGTGTATATGAGCTGGTATCTGGTGTGTGTCTGATATCTGTAGTGTGTGTGTGTGTGTGTGTGTGTTCTGTAGTATGTGTGAGTGTGTGTGTGATATCTGTAGTATGTGTGTGTGTGATATCGTAGTGTGTGTGATATCTGTAGTGTGTGTGTGTGTGATATCTGTAGTGTGTGTGTGTGTGATATCTGTAGTGTGTGTGATATCTGTAGTGTGTGTGTGTGTGTGTGATATCTGTAGTGTGTGTGTGATATCTGTAGTGTGTGTGTGTGTGTGTGTGTGATATCTGTAGTATGTGTGTGTGTGATATCATAGTGTGTGTGATATCTGTAGTGTGTGTGTGTGTGTGTGATATCTGTAGTGTGTGTGTGTGTGTGTGTGATATCGTAGTGTGTGTGTGTGATATCTGTAGTGTGTGTGTGTGTGTGTGTGAGGCAGGGACGTAATTACCACAGTCGCAGTGGTCGCCGCTGCAAGCGGCTCTGGCAGGTCAGGGGACCTTGTGTCCCCTTGAGCCTGTCTCCCTTGTCCCCTTATGCTTGTGTCCCTTGTCCCCGTGTGCCAGTCTCCCTTGCCCATTAGTCCCTGTGTGTCCCCGTGTGCCTGTCTCCTTTGTCCCCTCGTGCTTTTGTCAGTCTCCCTTGCCCACTAGTCCCTGTGTGTCAGTCTCCCTTTCCCACTTGTCCCTGTGTCCCCTTGTGCTTGTATCCCTTGCCCACTTGTCCCCATGTGCCCCTTGTGTCAGGCTCCCTTGCCCACTAGTCCCCTTGTGTCAGTCTCCCTTGTCCCCTTGTGTCAGTCTCCCTTGCCATCTAGTCCCCTTGTAACCTTCTCCGCTGCCTCCTAGCCCCCATGTGTCCCCTTGTGCCTGTCTTCCTTGCTCCCTAGCCCCCCTATGTTACCCTTGTGCCTGTCTCCCCTAACCCCCTTGTGCCCTCTCCCCTGCCCCCTCGTCACCATTTGCTCGTGTCTTTCTCACTGCCCCTGTATGGAGGGGCTGCATTATACTATGAGGGGGGCTGCGTTGTATTCTATGGGGGTTACATTGAGTTGTATGGCAGGGCTGCAGGGGGGGCCCCATTTGGAAGTTAGCACCGGGGCCCATAACTTTGTAGTTACGCCACTGACACTACCATCTTATGAGCCCTCACGGGCAGGGTCCTCTCTCCTCCTGTATCAGTGGGTGACTCGTTTTGTGCAAGATAATTATACTTGTTTTTTGTTTTGTGCACCCCTTTTCACATGTAAAGCACCACGGAATAGATGGTGCTATTATAATAAATAATAATTAGAATGACCAATAAAGGCCGAAGGAGAAAAATGTTGAGAAAGGATAAATATTGAAATAGGAACATACCGGTACCACGCCTGACCACCAACATAAGCTCCACTACTTCACTGCAGTCTGTTGCCACAACTTCCTTTCCATGTGTTTACTTACTGAGCAACTTATTTTTTTGAGGCTATGGAATTTTTGCTAAGGAAGGAGACTTCAAACCCCAATATATATATATATATATATATATATATATATATATATATATAGGTTAATGTTAATGTTTTGCATAACTGTTTTACTAATACAATATAACAAGTGTAGTTGCCAGAACAATATTATTATTATTATTATTATTTATTGTTATAGCGCCATTTATTCCATGGCGCTTTACAAGTGAGGAGGGGTATACATAATAACAAGTACAATAATCTTGAACAATACAAGTCATAACTGGTACAGTAGGAGAGAGGACCCTGCCCGCGAAGGCTCACAATCTACAAGGGATGGGTGAGAATACAGTAGGTGAGGGTAGAGCTGGTCATGCAGCGGTTTGGTCGATCGGTGGTTACTGCAGGTTGTAGGCTTGTCGGAAGAGGTGGGTCTTCAGATTCTTTTTGAAGGTTTCGATGGTGGGCGAGAGTCTGATGTGTTGTGGTAGAGGGTTCCAGAGTAGGGGTGATACGCGAGAGAAATCTTGTATGCGATTGTGGGAAGAGGAGATAAGAGGGGAGTAGAGAAGGAGATCTTGTGAGGATCGGAGGTTGCGTGTAGGAAAGTACCGGGAGATGAGGTCGCAGATGTAAGGAGGAGACAGGTTGTGGATGGCTTTGTACGTCATGGTTAGGGTTTTGTACTGGAGTCTCTGGGCAATGGGGAGCCAGTGAAGGGATTGACAGAGGGGAGAGGCCGGAGAATAGTGGGGGGACAGGTGGATTAGTCGGGCAGCAGAGTTTAGAATAGATTGGAGGGGTGCGAGAGTGTTTGAGGGGAGGCCACAGAGCAGAAGGTTGCAGTAGTCAAGGCGAGAGATGATGAGGGCATGGACTAGGGTTTTTGCAGATTCTTGGTTGAGGAATGAACGGATTCGTGCAATATTTTTGAGTTGAAGTCGGCAGGAAGTGGAAAGGGCTTGGATATGTGGTTTGAAGGAGAGATCAGCGTCAAGGATTACCCCGAGGCAGCGAGCTTGTGGGACTGGGGAGAGTGGGCAGCCATTTACTGTAATGGAAAGGTTCGTTGGGGGGGTCACGTGAGATGGGGGAAAGATGATGAATTCTGTTTTGTCCATGTTAAGTTTCAGAAATCTAGCGGAGAAGAAGGATGAAATAGTGGACAGACATTGAGGGATTCTGGTTAGTAGGGAGGTGATATCTGGTCCAGAGATGTAGATCTGTGTGTCATCAGCATAGAGGTGATACTGAAAGCCATGAGATTCTATGAGCTGTCCCAGGCCAAAGGTGTAAATGGAGAAGAGCAGGGGCCCAAGGACTGAACCTTGTGGGACTCCGACAGATAGGGGGCGAGGTGAGGAGGTGGTGTGTGAGTGGGAGACGCTGAATGTCCGGTCTGTTAGGTATGATGAGATCCAGGATAGGGCCAAGTCTGTGATGCCAAGGGATGAGAGGGTCTGTAATAATAGGGAATGGTCCACTGTGTCAAAGGCAGCCGACAGGTCGAGGAGGAGGAGGACAGAGTAGTGTCGCTTGCTCTTGGCGGTTAAGAGGTCATTGGTGACCTTAGTTAGGGCAGTTTCAGTGGAATGGTGTGACCGGAAGCCAGATTGTAAGCGGTCAAAGAGGGAGCAAGAAGAGAGATGGGAGGACAGTTCAAGGTAGACGTGTTGTTCCAGTAGTTTTGAGGCATAGGGGAGAAGTGATATAGGGCGATAGCTAGATACAGAGGATGGGTCAAGAGAGGGCTTTTTGAGGATAGGTGTGATGGAGGCATGTTTAAAGCTTGAGGGGAAAACACCAGTTGTTAGTGATAGGTTGAAGAGATGGGTTAGGGTTGGGATGAAGATTGTGGTGAGGTTTGGGATGAGGTGGGATGGGAGCGGGTCAAGTGCACAGGTGGTGAGATGCGATCTTGAGAGTAGAGTGGCGAGTTGATCTTCTGTAATGGTGGAGTAGTTGGTTTTGGAGGTGGAGGGTAGGGAAGTTGGGAGGAAGGGCTCTGGGGCTTGTTGACCAAAACTGTCTCTGATGTTATCAATCTTCTGCTTGAAGAATGAGGCAAAGTCTTCAGCAGAGATAAGTGGGGAGAGAGGAGGTGCTGGGGGACGGAGGAGAGAATTGAAGGTGTTGAATAACTGTTTAGGGTTGTGAGACAGGGAGGATATGAGAGATGAGAAGTAGGTTTGTTTAGCTGTGGCGAGTGCGGTCTTGAAAGTAGTGAGGGACTGTTTGAATGCGATTAAGTGGTCGTTGGAGTGGGATCTTTTCCATCTGCGCTCAGCAGCCCTGGAAGCTCGCCTCAGTTCCTTGGTCAGGCTGGTGTGCCAGGGCTGTCTGTTGATTTTGCGAGCTTTGGTATGTGTAAGTGGGGCAGCAGATTCCAAAGCTACAGCTATTGTGGTGTTATATAGAGCGGCAGCGTCATCCGCATTGTGTATGGAACTTATGTCAGTGAGAGGTAGGAGGGATTCAGAGAATGAATGTAGGTCAAGATGTTTAAGATTTCTGCGAGGGTGTGAAAGTTTGTGGGGTGGGGACTCTAGACATGGAGTGGAGAGAGATGAGAATGTGAGAAGGTTGTGGTCAGAGAGAGGAGGAGGTGAGTTAGAGAGGTTAGATAGGGAGCAGAGGCGGGTGAAGATGAGGTCCAGTGTGTGACCATCTTTGTGAGTGGCTGCAGAAGACCATTGAGTGAGGCCGAAGGAGGAAGAGAGAGATAGAAGTTTAGTGGCAGCTGAGAGGGAAGTGTCAATGGAGATGTTAAAATCGCCCATGATGATAGTGGGGATGTCTGCAGAAAGGAAATGAAGTAGCCAGGTGGTGAAGTGGTCAAAGAAGATGGTGGCTGGCCCTGGGGGGCGGTAAATGACAGCCAGTTGGAGGTTGGAGGGGGAGTAGATGCGCACAGAGTGCACCTCAAAGGAAGGGAGGGTAACAGAGGGTGGTAGTGGGATTGGGGTGAAGGAGCAGTTATCTGACAGGAGAAAACCAACTCCTCCGCCATGCTTGCTGCTGGGGCGGGGTGTGTGAGAAAGGTGGAAGCCACCGTAAGAGAGTGCAGCAGGAGAGGCTGTGTCAGAAGGGGTGAGCCAGGTTTCGGTGATGGCGAGGAAGGAAAGTTTGGTAGTAACAAAGAGATCATGGATGTAGGAAAGCTTGTTACAGACAGAGCGAGCGTTCCACAGAGCTCCTGTTAGTGGGACTGGGGAAGCGGGGGCTGGGCGAATGGGTATAAGGTTAGAGAGGTTGCGGAAGTTTGTGATGGAGCGTGGATGGGAGGTAGAAATGACTGTGGGAATGTGGTGAGGAGGACCAGGATTTGGAGAGATATCACCAGCAGTGAGAAGGAGCAGGGATAGTGTTAGCAGGTGGGAGCAGGAGAGGGCATGAGGGGGCTGCCTGTGTTTTGAGACAGAGGATTGTATGTTAAGGAACAGTTCTGAGGAGGAAGTGAGATGGATGGGGAGGATTGAAGAGGAGATGAACAGTTCCTTACTTGGTGTGGGGATTGGGGGAGGTAGCAGAAAGTGAAAGATTATAGGGGTAAAAGTGACAACAAACAGAAACATTGTTTGCAGTGTCAGGCCAGTTACCTTCAGGTTCAATTCAGGTTTTAATTCTAATGTAATCCACACTTTTAGAACACACTTCTAGAAATCACACTGCAGACTGAAGTCTAGCAGACTTGTGCTATGCAATATATGGAAAACTAAGTGCGTTCAGGTGTGGAGCAGAGAGGAGTGGTCTCTGCTCATCTTGGTCAGAGAATTAAGGGTGGACCAGATGCATACAATCAGGCCTAAGTAAACAATGTCATAAATAACACAGGGCAAGCGGGGGTTAGCTGAAAGGCATACCATATGAAAGCAAAGAGCAGAGGGAAGTCTGTGTGCAAAGCTGGGTGATGTATTATGTGCACTTCATGTAGGAGAGCTGGATGAACATACCATATGAAAGCAAAGAGCAGAGGGAAGTCTGTGTGCAAAGCTGGGTGATGTATTATGTGCACTTCATGTAGGAGAGCTGGATGAACATACCATATGAAAGCAAAGAGCAGAGGGAAGTCTGTGTGCAAAGCTGGGTGATGTATTATGTGCACTTCATGTAGGAGAGCTGGATGAACATACCATATGAAAGCAAAGAGCAGAGGGAAGTCTGTGTGCAAAGCTGGGTGATGTATTATGTGCACTACTGCTGTCTGCTGCTGCAAGTACCATTGCAATGTTTAAGGGTTAATCACAGTTTACTGTATTGTTGGAGAATTGTGATGTAATATATGATCTGGACAGCAGAGGGCAGCAAAGAGGCCAGAGTCGCAGAGTGGAGGCTTGGCAGTTGGTAAGAGTTCCAAGGGAGTTCAAGGAGAGAGTGTGTTAGGAGTCAAGTTTCCTCTGCTGCACAGGGGGAATCTCGATCCGTCTCTGCTGCGGTCTACCCCTCACCATAGGCCGCAGTGGAGCCTGCTCAGCGGAGACGTCAGTCCCAGCGTCTCACTGAGTCTGATTCCGTGCAAAGGGTTATTGCTGCCTCTCCCGGCTCTGCTATTGTACCCTGCGCTGATCTACGGCGAACAGGCTTTTCTGGGACTAAGTCCTGCTTTGCACACACTGAGCATGCCCAGGGTAAGATCTCTCATTGGAGATCAAGGGTCACATGTTCAGGTACTGCAGCCAAATCTATTGGTCTTTCTAGGAAGGTCCTGTAGGTACGCAGGCTCTGTAGCAGTTTCTTATTGGTCCTCTTTTGGAAGGTCCAGTTATTTAAGGCTCGCATGGCCGCACGGCCATGCGCTAGTATCTTCTAAAGTTACATGCTTTGCGCCACTGTGGTCATATGCGTGAATGTGTTCAGGGACCCGGCTGAAATAAGCCCCTAGAATGCTGGCACCTCCGGCGAGGAGATTGTGTATGAGAGTATTCAGGGACCCGGCTGAAATAAGCCCCTAGAATGCTGGCACCTCCGGCGAGGAGATTGTGTATGAGAGTATTCAGGGACCCGGCTGAAATAAGCCCCTAGAATGCTGGCACCTCTGGCGAGGAGATTGTGTATGAGAGTATTCAGGGACCCGGCTGAAATAAGTCCCTAGAATGCTGGCACCTCCGGCGAGGAGATTGTGTATGAGAGTATTCAGGGACCCGGCTGAAATAAGCCCCTAGAATGCTGGCACCTCCGGCGAGGAGTGTTGTGTGCATGCATGACCACTGACTGCTCTCTTCTGGGTAGTTAGCCTGTGTCTCTGTGAGAGTTAACAGGGCACAGAGCTTTGCTTTCTAAGCCACTCTGTGAAGCTAACAGAGCTGGTTAATACCGCCATATTGTGCCGCCATTTCACTTAGCGGCAGGATATTTCCTGCACGGTGGATCCCGGGTTGCGAACGCACCAATCACATCAATAAATATATTCGGTGCGTTCCGCAAACCCTAACAGAGTGAAGCTGCACATTGTTGGAAAAAGGTCTGGATAGAGAGGTGCAACTCTGGATCTATATTTGGTGACTCTGGGATGCATTGTTCGGCTTGACATGTGCCGACTTGGTGAGGACAACCATGGACACAGTATCTTGGGATAGGCCACATGAGGCCTTATTTCTAACTGCTTAGAGAAGCCCTGCGTTGGAGAGATCAGCATTCCCTAAAAGCTTCAAATCGGCATTTTTGATTATTTGGGACTTGGCCAAGCAAGGACTCTTCTCCTTTGACTCAGGATGTACTGGTACCATCTTACATCTCAATATATATGCACATATATAAATAACCCCAAGTATTGGATAACTAAAATACAGGCACAACACTGTTGTTTTATGGATTTATGCATAGAAATGGTTAATTGTGTGTAATTTGCTTGCATATAACTGTTATTTCTGTTAAAGGGAACCTGTCACCCCCCAAATCGAAGGTGAGCTAAGCCCACCGGCATCAGGGGCTTAACTACAGCATTCTGTAATGCTGTAGATAAGCCCCCGATGTATCCTGAAAGATGAGAAAAAGAGGTCTTACGATGATGTCCTCTTCTTGTAGTCACGCTGCAGCTCTGGCGCAGGCATACTTTGTCCTGTTGAGGGCAGAGCAAAGTACTGCAGTGCGCAGGTGCTGGGCCTCTCTGACCTTTCCCGGCGTCTCCACACTGCAGTACTTTGCTCTGCCCTCAACAAGGCAAAGTACACCTGTGCCGGAGCTGCAGCCTTAAGACAAGAAGAGGACATCATCCTATGAAGATGGGAGGTGCTGGACCGGACCGCGACACCCATCGGTCCGGACCACAGTGGGAACGCCCCTGGGTGAGTATAATCTAACCTCTTTTTGTCATCTTTCAGGATACATCGGGGGCTTATCTACAGCATGCTGTAGATAAGCCCCTGATGCCGGTGGGCTTAGCTCACCTTCGATTTTGGGGGTGACAGGATCCCTTTAACTATACCTGCATGTACTCATAGTCAGTGTTATTGATAGTAACTGCTGTAATCGTGTTTGTTATTTATACACAATGTTAGGGGTCGAGTTCCCGTCTCTGCACAGGGGGAATCTCGGGCCATCTCCGCTGCGGTCTCCCATTCTTCTCCTGCCACATTGGAGTCTGCTCAGCGACGTCGGTCCCAGCGTCTTGCTCAGTCTGGCTCTGTACAGAGAGTTACTGCTGCTTTTCCTGCTTCTGCCATTGAAGTCAGTGCTGGGCAGCGTCGAGCAGACGCTTCTGGGACTAAGTCCTGTTTTTCTCGTTCTGAGCATGCCCAGAGTAAGATCTCTCAGTGGAGATCGAGGGTCACATGATCAGACACTGCAGCTAAGGTCCTGTAGGTGCTCACGCTCTGTGGCAGCCTCTCATTGGTCCTTCCAGGAAGGTCCTGTACGTGCTACAGCTATTTAAGGCTCGCATGGCCACACGGCCATGCGCTAGTATTGCTCTTTATTTATGTACTTTGCGCCAGTGTGGTCTTGTATGAGTGTGTTCAGGGACCCCGGCTGAAATAAGCCCCTAGAATGCTGGCACCTCCGGCGAGGAGTTTGTATGTTTGGGTATTCAGGGACCTGGCTGAAATAAGCCCTTAGAAAGCTGGCACCTCCGGTGAGGAGTTTCGTATGCATGCATGACCACTGACTGCTCTTGTTTAGGCAGTTAGCCTGTGCCTTTGTGGAGTCTAACAGGGCACAGTGTTTTGAGTTCACGGCTGCTCTGTGAAGTAACAGAGTTAGCTAACACTGTCATATAGTTCCGCTATTTGCTAGCAGCAGGTTCTCCTGCATGGTGGACCCCGGGCTGCGAACGCATCTATCATAATAAAATCTATATATTCATTTGGTGCGTTCCGCTAGCCCTAACACACTGTTTACCTACCATCCTTTCCTTTGTGTTTGTAAACTGGTTAATAAATATTTATATTATATTATCCAATTTTTGTGCATGTCTGTTGATTGTTGCTGTACTTCTCGGCTTGTGGCTGTCCCTCGTCCACGTTACATTTGGCGCTGCAAGCAGGGTACCACATCACAATGCAAAACGCGACTGGAATGATGCGGTACAGGCCTTAGGATCCATGGGAGCACTTGTTCCAGTCACTCTGCTGCCAACTCTAAAGTGTCCGAGCTTGAGCTTGTCAGCAGGGTCCAAAGTTTGATGACTTTAACATGCCAACCGATCATGGGCCGATCATATGCAAAGTACATAGAGACTGTACTACCTAGCTGAGGAGCTGCACTCTGACATCACACTGCATGCACTGGAGGGAGAAGCCTGGGAAATGGTGACGTGGCTTTCCGCATCAATACAAAAAACTCTAGAAGACATTGTGGCCATATTAGAGAAGGTTTATGGAGAGAGGGGTTCGGCCGCTAGTTTTTGGATGCGCTTCCTTAATGGGTGTCAGCAAGAAGACAAAAGCATCTCCCAGTAAATAAATACTTTACAGAGAATGTTACAGACATGCCAAAATAAATGTAAGGCTGGAGCCTCTATTTTCACTGATCTTGTCACCATCCTGAAAGAACAGTTTTTTCAGGGACTGTTGTATACATCGCTGTGGTGGACCTTGCAGAATCTAATATAGACAAATGAGACAATTCAGTTTGCTTAGGTTTCCACAGAAGCTTTGGCTCATGAAGGAGAGGATGCTATGGGCCCCAGCACTGTGCAGATGTATGGCCCAAGAGGACAGGGAATCCAGACCGAATCAGCAGTCCGACTCATTGGCTGAGATGAGCGCTGCAATCCTTGAACTGGCCTAGCGAGTGGATCTGTTAAGAAGGTCTTAAGCCCATTGCCCTGTCAAGTGGGGTGGTGAAGGCTCATCCATTTGACATATGACCTGTTGCCCCAACAGATGGGATGGGAAGAACTGAGACATCCAACAAATGTCCTTTCATTTAGGTCACCAAAAGATACCTGGGACTGGAAGGCCCAAGATCGACCTGACCCACTGCCAAGGACAGTCTCGTCGAATCCAGAATTAAACCCAAGAACACTTGAACACCCCAGGGCCCAATATGCTGGAGGTGCTGAAAAAGAGTGCATGTCTCCCGGAACTGCCCCCAACAGATGGTAGTGTGCGAGTCAGGACATTTAAATGAGGATCACCTCCAGTAGTAGGGTGCACTGGAGGGAATGACCCATGTAGGCAAGTCCTGAAATGCCCTAAAAACTTAGTGTCCTAAAGTCCAGTGATGGACATACTGATTGAAGACAAGCCCATGCGCAGCCTAGTGGATACAGGAGCCAAAGTCTCCACAATGCCACTGGAGTACTTCAAAACCCATTTTGGTAACTTTATCAAAGCCAAGTGAAAAAAACTGATTAACCAGACAAAGATTTCAGTCTATGGGATAGTGTGGATGCCAGTGAAGTTTGTAGACTTGGCTGGGGTCAAAAAGGGATTGTGCTGGTGGATGAGGATTTACGGTCAGTAAACTTGATTACATTAAGAATGAATATCCTGCGCGATCTGGACTGGTTGATGTTCCACAAAAATGGTCCAAGATACTGGAAGAGAGTCACCAAATATTGTCCTACACAGAAGGCATTCCAGAGCCTGAACCGGGTATGTGGGATTCACTACAGTGTTCCCGAAGACGAAGTGGTAAGGATTGCGACCTAACCACCAGTGCATCAAAATATTATCTCGCCTCATTAGGAGCAGATCATTCAGATTGATGTGGGTAGTCACCGAAGACTCAATAGAATAGCAGTGATTATTGAGCCCCAGAAGCCAACAGGAACCGGACAAGGCCTGATGAACGCACATACTATGGCGACTGGTGGATGGGCAAGTGGCCAACCGGTGTGCCAATGTACATGATTCTCCTGTCATGCTTTGTGCAGGTGAAAAAGTTGCGAATTTGTACTTGTATGGAGGCAAGACAGTCCCCGAAATCCAATTGGCCTTGATGGCTGAGGAACAGGAACCATGGACTGTGACTGTGCCCAAAGCTCTGAGGACAGAGACGACTCCAGAGTGGAATGGCCTGAAGATCCTTGAAATAATACAACTGGACACCAGTTAGTTCTCCTCCGAACAAATTCAGCTGATAGAAGACCTGTTATGGGAGTTTCAAGCTGCTTTCTCCAAAAATGAAGATGATTTTGGATGTACAACTCGCTTTGAACACGAGATTCTGATGGGAGACACACCTCCAATCCGTGAGTGATCTAGACCAAATTCCCCTAACCTGTATGTGGCACCTCAGGAGTTCAGGTACCACAGTGGTATTGCCTTGCCTGAGGACAAGGAGAGTCCCTTTGGCAGGTAAGCTGTACATGCAACATATTCTGACTCCAGGCCAGAAGGGGGAGCTCTAAACCCATTTTAAGGGGAACGTCCCTATGTACATTCTGGTCTGGAGGAGGAGTTAGTCTGGTGCAGACAGGAAACAGTGAAGGAGCACAGGAGAACTACAGAGCTGGAAGGGAGCCGTAACTCGGCTCCTTCCAGGCAGAGGCGCAGAAACCAGGCACCGGGAGCCCCCGAGGCTGTGTGGAACTACAAGTTCCACCGCAGAACTGGAGGGCAGGTAGAGCAACAACCAGAGCCCGGAGTCACCGTGTATAGAGACCCCAAAGGAACAGCTTGCGTTGCCTTCCATGCAGGAAGGACCTTGTCAGAAAGCCACAGGCAGCAAGGGACTAGTAACCATAGTGGAATGGTTCCAAACTGACCTGGCAAAGGGATTTCCACTTGTTTTCAGGCTGCCTGGACTCCATCGATACCTGTTGCTGGTACCCTGGACTGAGGCTGTCTACAACAGTAAAACAGGTAAAGAAACTGCAACCCCGTGTCCTCTTTTTATTACCGGCACCACACCATCCCTGCCCAGCACACTGGGATCCCTGGGGACCCAGCTTCATCTGTGGGAAGCGATACCATCTTGCTGCCATACCATCACCCCCAAAGGACCCCTTTAAGCAGCATCGGTCACCCCTGACCGAGTACCACAGGTGGCGTCACAAACTTTTATTGCTTTACAACTCCCTTTAAAAACTATCCCTTTTACTTGAGTGCCCAGGGCCACAGACCGAGTCGCCGCCACCATGACCACACCTTTAACGATGACCGGACCTGGTACAGAGTACCCCCAGGCCCTGACGGGTGACTTATGTAGCAGGAAGTAAAAGACATGCTATCACAGATGCTGAGTAGTGGAGTAGTGTGGGATAGTCAGAGTCCATAGGTTGCACCAATAGGTTGCTCAGTCTTACCCAGTGTATCGCATAAGTGTATCATAGTAGTGTAATGCTCAGAATTAATTCCAGAATGATGTATGGAGATTGTACCCTGCTATCTGGCAACATCGCACTCTAATCAGCATGTACATATATCTATTCTCCCTACAAGTATGTCATCCAGTTTTCCAAACTTAACTTTCCTATCTCAGCCTATAACAAAACTTGGTATGTTATCCAGCTTTTCCAAACTTTATTATTATTTATTATTTATTTATTGTTATAGCGCCATTTATTCCATGGCGCTTTACAAGTGAGGAGGGGTATACATAATAAAAACAAGTACAATAATCTTGAACAATACAAGTCATAACTGGTACAGTAGGAGAGAGGACCCTGCCCGCGAAGGCTCACAATCTACAAGGGATGGGTGAGAATATAGTAGGTGAGGGTAGAGCTGGTCATGCAGCGGTTTGGTCGATCGGTGGTTACTGCAGGTTGTAGGCTTGTCGGAAGAGGTGAGTCTTCAGATTCTTTTTGAAGGTTTCGATGGTGGGCGAGAGTCTGATGTGTTGTGGTAGAGGGTTCCAGA
This sequence comes from Ranitomeya variabilis, assembly GCF_051348905.1. Classification (NCBI taxonomy): domain Eukaryota; kingdom Metazoa; phylum Chordata; class Amphibia; order Anura; family Dendrobatidae; genus Ranitomeya; species Ranitomeya variabilis. Next base: position 519,052,129 of record NC_135233.1, read on the forward strand.
GTAGGGGTGATACGCGAGAGAAATCTTGTATACGATTGTGGGAAGAGGAGATAAGAGGGGAGTAGAGAAGGAGATCTTATGAGGATCGGAGGTTGCGTGTAGGAAAGTACCGGGAGATGAGGTCACAGATGTAAGGAGGAGACAGGTTGTGGATGGCTTTGTACGTCATGGTTAGGGTTTTGTACTGGAGTCTCTGGGCAATGGGGAGCCAGTGAAGGGATTGACAGAGGGGAGAGGCCGGAGAATAGTGGGGGGACAGGTGGATTAGTCGGGCAGCAGAGTTTAGAATAGATTGGAGGGGTGCGAGAGTGTTTGAGGGGAGGCCACAGAGCAGGAGGTTGCAGTAGTCAAGGCGAGAGATGATGAGGGCATGGACTAGGGTTTTTGCAGATTCTTGGTTGAGGAATGAACGGATTCGTGCAATATTTTTGAGTTGAAGTCGGCAGGAAGTGGAAAGGGCTTAGATATGTGGTTTGAAGGAGAGATCAGCATCAAGGATAACCCCGAGGCAGCGAGCTTGTGGGACTGGGGAGAGTGGGCAGCCATTTACTGTAATGGATAGGTTCGTTGGGGGGGTCACGTGAGATGGGGGAAAGATGATGAATTCTGTTTTGTCCATGTTAAGTTTCAGAAATTTAGCGGAGAAGAAGGATGAAATAGTGGACAGACATTGAGGGATTCTGGTTAGTAGGGAGGTGATATCTGGTCCAGAGATGTAGATCTGTGTGTCATCAGCATAGGGGTGATACTGAAAGCCATGAGATTCTATGAGCTGTCCCAGGCCAAAGGTGTAAATGGAGAAGAGCAGGGGCCCAAGGACTGAACCTTGTGGGACTCCGACAGATAGGGGGCGAGGTGAGGAGGTGGTGTGTGAGTGGGAGACGCTGAATGTCCGGTCTGTTAGGTATGATGAGATCCAGGATAGGGCCAAGTCTGTGATGCCAAGGGATGAGAGGGTCTGTAATAATAGGGAATGGTCCACTGTGTCAAAGGCAGCCGACAGGTCGAGGAGGAGGAGAACAGAGTAGTGTCGCTTGCTCTTGGCGGTTAAGAGGTCATTGGTGACCTTAGTTTGCGCAGTTTCAGTGGAATGGTGTGACCGGAAGCCAGATTGTAAGCGGTCAAAGAGGGAGCAAGAAGAGAGATGGGAGGACAGTTCAAGGTAGACGTGTTGTTCCAGTAGTTTTGAGGCATAGGGGAGAAGTGATATAGGGCGATAGCTAGATACAGAGGATGGGTCAAGAGAGGGATTTTTGAGGATAGGTGTGATGGAGGCATGTTTAAAGCTTGAGGGGAAAACACCAGTTGTTAGTGATAGGTTGAAGAGATGGGTTAGGGTTGGGATGAAGATTGTGGTGAGGTTTGGGATGAGGTGGGATGGGAGCGGGTCAAGTGCACAGGTGGTGAGATGCGATCTTGAGAGTAGAGTGGCGAGTTCATCTTCTGTAATGGTGGAGTAGTTGGTTTTGGAGGTGGAGGGTAGGGAAGTTGGGAGGAAGGGCTCTGGGGCTTGTTGACCAAAACTGTCTCTGATGTTATCAATCTTCTGCTTGAAGAATGAGGCAAAGTCTTCAGCAGAGATAAGTGAGGAGGGAGGAGGTGCTGGGGGACGGAGGAGAGAATTGAAGGTGTTGAATAACTGTTTAGGGTTGTGAGACAGGGAGGATATGAGAGATGAGAAGTAGGTTTGTTTAGCTGTGGCGAGTGCGGTCTTGAAAGTAGTGAGGGACTGTTTGAATGCGATTAAGTGGTCGTTGGAGTGGGATCTTTTCCATCTGCGCTCAGCAGCCCTGGAAGCTCACCTCAGTTCTTTGGTCAGGCTGGTGTGCCAGGGCTGTCTGTTGATTTTGCGAGCTTTGGTATGTGTAAGTGGGGCAGCAGATTCCAAAGCTACAGCTATTGTGGTGTTATATAGAGCGGCAGCGTCATCCGCATTGTGTATGGAACTTATGTCTGTGAGAGGGAGGAGGGATTCAGAGAATGAATGTAGGTCAAGATTAGTGTTGAGCGATACCGTCCGATACTTGAAAGTATCGGTATCGGAAAGTATCGGCCGATACCGGCAAAGTATCGGATCCAATCCGATACCGATACCCGATACCAATACAAGTCAATGGGACTCAAGTATCGGACGGTATTCCTGATGGTTCCCAGGGTCTGAAGGAGAGGAAACTCTCCTTCAGACCCTGGGATCCATATAAATGTGTAAAATAAAGAATTAAAATAAAAAATATTGCTATACTCACCTGTCCGACGCAGCCTGGACCTCAGCGAGGGAACCGGCAGCGTTGTTTGTTTAAAATTCGCGCTTTTACTTGGTTACGTGAAGTCCCGGCTTGTGATTGGTCCGCGTCCCGGCAACATGGCCGCCCTGACCAATCACAGCAAGCCGTGACGAAATTACGTCACGGCTTGCTGTGATTGGTCCGTGTCCCGGCAACATGGCCGCCATTAACCAATCACAAGCCGTGACGTCACGGGAGGCTGGACACGCGCGCTTTTTAAAATACGCGCATGTCCAGCCTCCCGTGACGTCACGGCTTGTGATTGGTTAATGGCGGCCATGTTGCCGGGACGCGGACCAATCACAGCAAGCCGTGACGTAATTTCGTCACGGCTTGCTGTGATTGGTCCGCGTCCCGGCAACATGGCGCCGTGACCAATCATAAGCCGGGACGTCACTGGAGGCTGGACACGCGCGCTTTTTAAAATACGCGCATGTCCAGCCTCCCGTGACGTCACGGCTTGTGATTGGTTAATGGCAGCCATGTTGCCGGGACGCAGACCAATCACAGCAAGCCGTGACGTAATTTCGTCACGGCTTGCTGTGATTGGTCCGCGTCCCGGCAACATGGCCGCCCTGACCAATCACAAGCCGGGACTTCACGTAACCAAGTAAAAGCGCGAAATTTAAACAAACAACGCTGCCGGTTCCCTCGCTGAGGTCCAGGCTGCGTCGGAGAGGTGAGTATAGCAATATTTTTTATTTTAATTCTCTCTTTTACACATTATTACATTAATGTTGTTGCGATACCCGATACCCGATACCACAAAAGTATCGGATCTCGGTATCGGAAATTCCGATACAGCAAATATCGGCCGATACCCGATACTTGCAGTATCGGAATGCTCAACACTAGTCAAGATGTTTAAGATTTCTGCGAGGGTGTGAAAGTTTGTGGGGTGGGGACTCTAGACATGGAGTGGAGAGAGATGAGAATGTGAGAAGGTTGTGGTCAGAGAGAGGAAGAGGTGAGTTAGAGAGGTTAGATAGGGAGCAGAGGCGGGTGAAGATGAGGTCCAGTGTGTGACCATCTTTGTGAGTGGCTGCAGAAGACCATTGAGTGAGGCCGAAGGAGGAAGAGAGAGATAGAAGTTTAGTGGCAGCTGAGAGGGAAGTGTCAATGGGGATGTTGAAATCGCCCATGATGATAGTGGGGATGTCTGCAGAAAGGAAATGAAGTAGCCAGGTGGTGAAGTGGTCAAAAAAGATGGTGGCTGGCCCTGGGGGGCGGTAAATGACAAACTGAACTTTCCTATCTCAGCCTGTAACAAAACTTGGTTTGTCATCCAGCTTTTCCAAACGGAACTTTCCTATTTCAGCCTGTAACAAAACTTGGTATGCTTTTCAACTGAACTCTGCAATATCCCCAATGTTATTTATGACCTTGTTTGCTCTGCCTTGATCATATACATCTGGCTCTCTTAATTATCTGACCAAGATGAGCACAGACCACTCCCCTCTGCTTCACACCTGAATGCACTTTGTTGCACATATATTGTATAGCATAAGTCTGCCAATATGTCAGTCTGCCCCATGTATCACATAAGTGTATCATAGAACTGTAATGCTCAGAATTAATTCCAGAATTGAACCAGAAGGGAACTGAAGGTAACTGGATGCAGTCACTGTAAACAATGTTTGTGTTTGTTTTAACTGTCACCACTAGAATCCTTCACTTTCTATTAACCCCCTTAATCTCTACACCTAGTGAGGAACTGGTTATTTCTTCTTCAATCCTCCCCACCCATCTCACCTCCTCCTCTGAACTGTTCCTCAACATACAATCCTCTGTCTCCAAACACAGACAGTCTCCTCTTGCTCTCTCCTGCTCCCACCTGCTAACACTTTCCCTGCTCCTCCTCACTGCCTGTGATATTGCTCCAAATCCTCCTCACCACATTCCCACAGTCATTTCTACCTCCCATCCACGCTCTATCACAAATTTCCGTAACATCTCTAACCTGATACCCATTTGTCCAGCTCCCGCTTCCTCTGTCCCACTAACAGGAGCACTATGGAACGCTCGCTCTGTCTGCAACAAACCTTCCTACATCCATGATCTTTTCATTACTCACAAACTTTTCTTCCTCGCCATCACTGAAACCTGGCCTGACATACCCCCCTGACATAGCCTCTCCTGCTGCACTCTCGTATGGTGGGCACCACCTTTCCCATACTCCCCGCCCCAGCAGCAAGCATGGTGGAGGAGTTGGTTTTCTCCTGTCAGATAACTGCTCCTTCACCCCAATCCCACTGCCACCCTCTATTACCCTCCCTTCCCTTGAGGTGCACTCTGTGCACATCTTTTCCACCTCCAACCTCCAGCTGGCTGTGATTTACTGCCCCCCAGGGCCAGCCACCACCTTCTTTGACCACTTCACCACCTGGCTACTTCATTTCCTTTCTGCGGACATCTCCACTATCATCATGGGCGACTTGAACATTCCCATTGACACTTCCCTCTCAGCTGCCACTAAGCTTCTATCTCTCACTTCCTCCTTCGGCCTCACTCAATGGTCTTCTACAGCCACCCACAAAGATGGCCACACACTGGACCTCATCTTCACCCGCCTCTGCTCCCTATCTAACCTCTCTAACTCGCCTCTCGCTCTTTCGGCCCACAACCTACTCACATTCTCTTCCCTCTCCACTCCTTGTCCACAATCCCCACCCCACAAACTTGCACACCCTCGCAGAAATCTTAAACACCTCAATCTACACTCACTGTCTGAATCCCTTCTCCGTCTTACAGGCATAAGTTCGCTACACAATGCGGATGCCGCTTTATATAACACTACAATAGCTGTAGCTCTGGAATCGGTTGCCCATCTCACACATACCAAAGCTCACAAAATCTACAGGCAGCCCTGGCACACCAGCCTGACCAAAGAGCTGAGGTGAGCTTCCAGGGCTGCTGAGCATAGATGGAAAAGATCCCACTCAAATGAGCACTTTATTACATTAAAATAGTCCCTTACTACTTTCAAGGCATCACTCACTGCACAAAACAAACCTACTTCTCATCTCTCATATCCTCCCAGTCTCACAACCCTAAACAGTTATTCAACACTTTCAATTCTCTCCTCCGTCCCTCAGCACCCCCTCCCTCTCCATTCATCTCATAGTTATTAAGGTTGAAGGAAGACTTTAAGTCCATCTAGTTCAACCCATAGCCTAACCTAACATGCCCTAACATGTTGATCCAGAGCAAGGCAAAAAAAAACCCATGTGGCAAAAAGTAAGCTCCACATTGGGGAAAAAAATTCCTTCCCGACTCCAAATACGGCAATCAGACTAGTTCCCTGGATCAACGCCCTATCAAGGAATCTAATATATATAACCTGTAACATTATACTTTTCAAGAAAGGCATCCAGTCCCCTCTTAAATTTAAGGAATGAATCACTCATTACAACATCATATGGCAGAGAGTTCCATAGTCTCACTGCTCTTACAGTAAAGAATCCGCGTCTGTTATTATGCTTAAACCTTCTTTCCTCCAGACGTAGAGGATGCCCCCTTGTCCCTGTCTCAGGTCTATGATTAAAAAGATCATCAGAAAGGTCTTTGTACTGTCCCCTCATATACTTATACATTAAAATAAGATCACCCCTTAGCCTTTGTTTTTCCAAACTAAATAGCCCCAAGTGTAATAATCTATCTTGGTATTGCAGACCCCCAGTCCTTTAATAACCTTGGTTGCTCTTCTCTGCACCCGCTCTAGTTCAGCTATGTCTTTCTTATACACCGGAGACCAGAACTGTACACAGTATTCTAAGTGTGGTTGAACTAGTGACTTGTACAGAGGTAAAATTATGTTCTCCTCATGAGCATCTATGCCTCTTTTAATGCATCCCATTATTTTATTTGCCTTTGTAGCAGCTGCCTGACACTGGCCACTAAATGTGAGTTTGTCATCCACCCATACACCCAGGTCTTTTTCATTGACGGTTTTGCCCAGAGTTTTAGAATTAAGCAAATAGTTATACATCTTATTACTTCTACCCAAGTGCATATGACCTTGTATTTATCCCTATTAAAGCTCATTTGCCATTTGTCAGCCCAAGCTTCTAGTTTACATAAATCATCCTGTAATATAAAATTGTCCTCCTCTGTATTGATTACCCTGCAGAGTTTAGTGTCATCTGCAAATATTTCTCAATTCTAAATATTTTTCTATCTGCAAATATTGAAATTCTGCTCTTTATGCCCCCTACAAGGTCATTAATAAATATGTTAAAAAGAAGAGGGCCCAATACCGACCCTTGTGGTACCCCACTGCTAACCGTGACCCAGTCCGAGTGTGCTCCATTAATAACCACCCTTTGTTTCCTATCCCTGAGCCAGCTCTTAACGCACTTACACATATTTTCCCCTATCCCCATTATTCTCATTTTATGTATCAAACTTTTGTGTGGCACCATATCAAAAGCTTTTGAAAAGTCCATATACACTACGTCCACTGCGTTCCCTTGGTCCAGTCCGAAACTTACCTTTTCATAGAGGCCGAAGACTTTGACTCATTTTTCAAGCAGAAGATTGATAACTAGTGTTGAGCGATACCTTCCGATATGCAAGGGTATTGGTATTGGATTGGATCGGCCGATATCCAAAAAATATCGGATATCGCCGATACCGATACCCGATTCCAATGCATATCAATGGGACACAAAATATCGGAATGGTTCCCAGGGTCTGAAGGAGAGGAAACTCTCCTTCAGGCCCTGGGATCCATATTCATGTATAAAATAAAGAATAAAAATAAAAAATATTGATAAATTCACCCCTCGGACGGCCCCGGCTCTCACCGGTCCAAGCGTCTGCCTCCGTTCCTTAGAATGCAGGGAGTGAAGGACCTTCGATGACGTCGCGGCTTGTGATTGGTCGCGTGACCGCTCATGGGACCGCTCACGCGACCAATCACAAGCCACGACGTCATCGAAGGTCCTTCACTCCCTGCATTCTTAGGAATGGAGTCACCGCTAAGAGCCAGGGGCCGCCGGAGGGGTGAGTATATCAATTTTTTTATTTTTATTATTTATTTTTTACATGAATATGGATCCCAGGGCCTGAAGGAGAGTCTCCTCTCCTCCAGACCCTGGGAACCATACGCACCGCACACTTCCGATTCCGATTTCCGATATCGCAAAAATATCGGAACTCGGTATCGGAATTCCGATACAGCAAATATCGGCTGATACCAGATATTTGCAGTATCGGAATGCTCAACACTATTGATAACATCAGAGACTCTTTTGGTCAACAACCCCCAGAGCCCTTTCTCCTAACTGCCCAGCCCTCCTCCTCCAAAACCAACATCTCCACTATTACAGAATATCGACTTTCCACTCTACTCTCAAGATCTCATCTCACCACCAGTGCACTTGACCCGATCTCATCCCACTTCATCCCAAACCTCACCACAGTCTTCATCCCAACCCTAACCCATCTCTTCAACCTATCACTAACAACTGGTGTCTTCAAACTTTAAACATGCCTCAATCACACCTATCCTCAAAAAGCCCTCTCTTTGACCCATCCTCTGTATCCAGCTATCGCCCTATATCACTTCCCTCCTATGCCTCAAAACTACTGGAACAACATGTCCATCTTGAACTGTCCTCCCACCTCTCTTCTTGCTCCCTCTTCGATCGCTTACAATCTGGCTTCCGGTCACACCACTCCACTGAAACTGCCCTAACTAAGGTCACCAATGACCTATTAACCGCCAAGGCCAAGCGACACTACTTTGTCCTCCTCTTCCTGGACCTGTCCTCTGCCTTTGACACAGTGGACCATTCACTATTATTACAGACCCTCTCATCTTTTGGCATGACAGACTTGGCCCTCTCCTGGATCTCTTCATACCTAAGAGACCGGACATTCAGAGTCTCCCACTCACACACCACCTCCTCACCTCCTCACCTCGCCCTTATCTGTCAGAGTCCCGCAAGGCTCAGTCCTAGGGCCCCTGCTCTTCTCCATTTACACCTTTGGCCTGGGACAGCTCATAGAATCTCACGGCTTTCAGTATCACCTCTATGCTGATACTCACAGATCTACATCTCTGGACCAGATATCACCACCCTACTATCCAGAATCCCACAATGTCTGTCTGCTATTTCATCCTTTTTTTCCGCTACATTTCTAAAACTTAATATGGACAAAACAGAATTCATCATCTTTCCCATCTCATTTGACTCTTCCATCAGACCTATCTATTAAAGTAAATGGCTGCCCACTCTCCCCAGTCCCACAAGCTCACTGCCTTGGTGTAATCCTTGACACTGATCTCTCCTTCAAACCACATATCCAAGCCCTTTCCACTTCCTGCCGACTTCAACTCAAAAATATTTCCCGGATCCGTACATTCCTTAACCAAGGATCTGCAAAAACCCTAGTCGATGCCCTCATCATCTCCCGCCTTGACTGTTGTGAACTATACTTTTTGGCTCCCTCTTGTGGTCACTAGTGATTTGGCACTTGGATTGTCTTTTACCAGGTTGGTGCTCACCTGCTTCGTTAGGCCTGGGGTGTTGCTATTTAAACTTCTTGGATTCTCAGTCCAGTGCCTGGCATCGTTGTAATCAGTTCACTTCTGTTTGCTCCTGTCTTCAGGTCCTGGTTCTTTGCAAGATAAGCTAAGTCCTGCTTTCGTACTCTGATCATTTGCATTGTTCATATTTTTTGTCCAGCTTGTACAATATGTGATTCCTGTTATTGCTGGAAGCTCTAGGGGGGCTGATATTCTCCCCCCACACCGTCAGTCGGTTTGGGGGTTCTTGGATATTCAGCGTGGATATTTTGCAGGGTTTTTTGCTGACCATATAAGTCTTCTTACTATATTCTGCTATTAGTCAGTGGGCCTCTCTTTGCTAAATCTAGTTCATTCTTACGTTTGTCTTTTCTTCTTACCTCACCGTTATTATTCGTTGGGGGCTTGTATTTCTTTGGGGTCTTTTCTCTGGAGGCAAGAGAGGTCTTATTTTCCCTGATAGGGGTAGTTAGTTCTCCGGCTGGTGCGAGATGTCTAGAACCAACGTAGGCACGTTCCCCGGCTGCTGTTAGTGTTTGCGCTAGGATCAGGTATATGGTCAGCCTAGTTACCACTACCCTATGAGCTGGTATTTATGTTTTGCAGACTTTGCTGTAATCTTTGAGGTTCCCTGCCATTGGAACCATAACAGTATGCCAGGCCTATAAATAGTTAATGCATTGCTGAAGTGGGATTAAAAGAAAAGAAGTTCTGAGTTTTTTTTTTTCTTCCTCCCCTTTATCTCTGAGTGGCTTGAAGCTTTGCTGCAGACATGAATGTTCAGACCTTGATTACTAGTGTGGATCAGCTTGCTGCACGTGTGCAGGGCATTCAGGATTTTGTTGTTAGCAGTCCTATGTCAGAGCCTAAGATACCTATTCCTGAGCTGTTCTCTGGAGATCGATTTAAATTTAGGAATTTTAGGAATAATTGTAAATTGTTTCTATCTTTGAAACCTCGTTCGTCTGGAGATTCAGCTCAGCAAGTCAAAATTATTATCTCCTTCTTGCGTGGCGACCCTCAGGATTGGGCCTTCTCGTTAGCGCCAGGAGATCCTGCATTGGCGGATGTTGATGCGTTTTTTCTGGCGCTCGGATTGCTTTATGAGGAGCCTAATCTTGAAATTCAGGCAGAAAAAGCGCTACTGGCCATCTCTCAGGGCCAGGATGAAGCTGAGGTGTACTGCCAAAAATTTCGGAAATGGTCCGTGCTTACTCGATGGAATGAATGTGCTCTGGCCGCAAATTTCAGAAATGGCCTTTCTGAAGCTATTAAGAATGTGATGGTGGGTTTTACAGTTCCTACAAGTCTGAATGATTCTATGGCGCTGGCTATTCAGATTGATCGGCGTTTGCGGGAGCACAAATCCGCTAAACCTCTGGCGGTGTTGTCTGAACAGACACCTGTCTCAATGCAATGCGATAGAATCCTGACTAGAACTGAACGACAAAATCATAGACGTCAGAATGGGCTGTGTTTTTACTGTGGTGATCCTACACATGTTATATCAGCATGATCTAAACGACTAACCAAGGTTGTCAGTCCTGTCACCATTGGTAATTTGCAGCCTAAATTTATTTTGTCTGTGACTTTAATTTGTTCATTGTCTTCCTACCCTGTTATGGCATTTGTGGATTCAGGTGCTGCCCTGAGTCTTATGGACTTGTCGTTTGCCAAGCGCTGCGGTTTTGTCCTGGAGCCTTTAAAGGTTCCGATTCCTCTCAGAGGAATTGATGCTACGCCACTGGCGGAAAATAAACCGCAGTATTGGACACAAGTGACCATGTGCATGACTCCTGAACATCGGGAGGTGATTAGTGTTGAGCATTCCGATACCGCAAGTATCGGGTATCGGCCGATACTTGCGGTATCGGAATTCCGATACCGGGATTCCGATACTTGCCGCGTATCGGATACCGGAATCGGAAGTTCCCAGATTCAAAATTCCGAAATTCAGCCAATGAGAATGATTCCAAGTGTGGGCACATCCTGTTTAGCATGGAGGGCATGAAACTACTGGCAAGGCTGTGATTGGCTGCTGAAATGATTTCATGATGCAGTTTAAAAGTCGCTGGCGCCATTTTGCGATCACTCTGCTGTGAATTCAGTTAGTGACAGGACGCTGTTTGCTGACTGAGGGACAGTTTAGAGATAGCGATTTGCTTCTTTGTGCTTTCCAAAGGCTAATTTAGCAACCGCTGTGTTCACCTACTATTCACCTTGCTTTTGCCTTGTAGCGCTGTTTTCACAGCGATCTGCAAGGTCTGTGTGTGTGTGTGTGTGTGAGTGCAGCCCACTCTCTAGTCTGAGTGCAGCCACATAGGCCATCCATAGCTGGTTGTATTCAGTTCAGGGAGGGTGGTTCATTGCCTCATACTGTTCTTTTTTTTTTTTTTTTTTCAAGTAGTGTAGTCTGCTGCTAATTAATTTAAAAAAATCCTATTAGTGTCTTTCCACCCGTCTCCAGCTAATTTGTGGAAAAACACTACATAGGATAAAGTAGAGGAGGGTTTTTGGGCCTTGCAGCGCCGTTTACGGCTGTCTGCACGGTCTCCGTGTGACTGCAGCTCGCCCTGTAGTCTGTGAGCAGCCGTAGCCTGGTTGTCTCCAGCTCAGGGTTGTTCACTGCGTCATACCGCCAAATCAATTTTAATTTTTTTTCAAGTAGTGTAGTCTGCTGCTAATTAATTTAAAAAAATCCTATTAGTGTCTTTCCACCCGTCTCCAGCTAATTTGTGGAAAAACACTACATAGGATAAAGTAGAGGAGGGTTTTTGGGCCTTGCAGCGCCGTTTACGGCTGTCTGCACGGTCTCCGTGTGACTGCAGCTCGCCCTGTAGTCTGTGAGCAGCCGTAGCCTGGTTGTCTCCAGCTCAGGGTTGTTCACTGCGTCATACCGCCAAATCAATTTTAATTTTTTTTCAAGTAGTGTAGTCTGCTGCTAATTAATTTAAAAAAATCCTATTAGTGTCTTTCCACCCGTCTCCAGCTAATTTGTGGAAAAACACTACATAGGATAAAGTAGAGGAGGGTTTTTGGGCCTTGCAGCGCCGTTTACGGCTGTCTGCACGGTCTCCGTGTGACTGCAGCTCGCCCTGTAGTCTGTGAGCAGCCGTAGCCTGGTTGTCTCCAGCTCAGGGTTGTTCACTGCGTCATACCGCCAAATCAATTTTAATTTTTTTTCAAGTAGTGTAGTCTGCTGCTAATTAATTTAAAAAAATCCTATTAGTGTCTTTCCACCCGTCTCCAGCTAATTTGTGGAAAAACACTACATAGGATAAAGTAGAGGAGGGTTTTTGGGCCTTGCAGCGCCGTTTACGGCTGTCTGCACGGTCTCCGTGTGACTGCAGCTCGCCCTGTAGTCTGTGAGCAGCCGTAGCCTGGTTGTCTCCAGCTCAGGGTTGTTCACTGCGTCATACCGCCAAATCAATTTTAATTTTTTTTCAAGTAGTGTAGTCTGCTGCTAATTAATTTAAAAAAATCCTATTAGTGTCTTTCCACCCGTCTCCAGCTAATTTGTGGAAAAACACTACATAGGATAAAGTAGAGGAGGGTTTTTGGGCCTTGCAGCGCCGTTTACGTCTGTCTGCACGGTCTCTGTGTGACTGCAGCTCTATCTGTTGTCAGTTCAGCCCCCAAAAAAGAAATAAATAATAAAGTTCACCAAACACACCAGTTACACCACTTTACATTTCTGTAGGCCACATTAGCTCATATTAAAGTCTAGTCCACACTTTAGAAAATTAGTGTTTCTTATACCTGTTAGGAGGAGTTGCTCAGGAATAAGCACACAAATCCGTTAGTACTTTTCTGCTTATCTTTATCAGTCAACCAAGATGAAGAAGGCAGTGAGTAAGGCACGTGGGCGTGGGCGCGGAGCAGGGAGGGGACGTGGGGATTCTGTGCCTGCTGCGGGCACCGGTGACTCATCAGCACCCACTTTCACCAGGCAACAGTCGTTCATGCGCAGCTTTGTGTCAGAGCGCCGTACACCGCTGCTGCGTCAAGACCAAATTGAAGCTGTTGTCGGATGGATGGCAGCTAATGCATCAACTTCCATTAGTGCCACATCCTCTCAGACACAGAGCACTGGAGAGCAGCCATCTGTCTCTTCACCACCTGCCAAATTGCCCAGGCAGACAGAGAGCCCAGGACAGGAGCCGTCTCTACTTCTGTTCTCTGAATCTCTTGGCTTGGAAACAGGGGGCCAGCCAAGCAGCATTGGAGAAATGGAAGAAGAGGCAGGGTGCAGTGATGCCCAACAGCTTTTTCTGTCTTCCTCTGAAGAGGCGGGTGGGCCAGTGGCTCCGGTCACCACATCGCAGGCCGCATCAGCTGATGATGACACTCAGGTGCCACTTACTGGTGCGTGCTCTGCTGCTGAGACTACCCAGGAGGAGCAGTTGGGGGCAGAGGGTAGTGTAGATGATGAGGTCCTCGACCCATCTTGGCGTGAGGGACAGGAAGGTGGTGGGAGCAGCTCTGAGGAAGAGATTCCCCGTACGGCCCAAAGAGGGAGAGGGAGGGGGAAGACCGCGGATCCTGCAGCCTCCGCTTTGGCACCCGTTAGGAGCATGTCTCTTCCAAAAGCCAAAAAGGGCGCTCCCAAGACTTGCAGTGCCTGGTCCTTTTTTGACACAGTTGCAGATGACATTTGCTATGTCAGATGCAACGTGTGTCATCAAAAAGTCAAAAGAGGTCGAAATGTCAGCAACCTCAATACCTCCAACATGTGGAAACATGTGCGCAACAGGCACCCGGCGGAGTTAGAAAAACACACTGAAGAGGTAGGCCAACCAACAGCGGCAGCTACCACCTCTTCAGCTCGTGTTGCCTCTTCCTCTAGCTCACACGCAGCTGGTTCGGCTTCCTCCCAGGATCGCCGTGGAAGAACCTCTGGCCCTGTTGTCCAGAGACCCGCTGTAATTCCACCCGCAGCACCACTTTTCCAGTCATCCACACACTCCCAGGCCAGTCTACAGCCATCGGTAGTACAGGCATGGGAGAAAAGGCGGCCTTTCTCGTCAAACCACCCACGAGCACAGGCTCTGACTGCAGGCATTGCCAAACTGCTGTCACTGGAAATGCTGTCATTCAGGCTGGTGGAGACTGACAGCTTCCGTGACTTGATGTCATTGGCAGTCCCACAGTACAATGTGCCCAGCCGCTTTTACTTCAGCAGGCAAGCCGTCCCTGCCCTGCACAAGCATGTGGAGGGACACATAAAACACGCGCTTCTGAACGCCGTCAGTAGCAAGGTCCACCTCACCACCGATGCGTGGACCAGTCAACATGGACAGGGGCGATACCTTTCCCTCACTGCCCATTGGGTTAATGTCGTTGAGCCAGGTACAGACCGTGCGAGTGGCGCAGGACGTGTCCTGCCCACTCCAAGGATTGCAGGAATCCATTCTGTACGCATTGACTCCTCCTCTTACACCAGTTCCTCAGAATCATCGCTGCAGGAGCCGTCACAGTCCACCTCCACATGGACCCGTGATGAACGTGTACCTGTTACGACCGACATGAGCACAGCCGTGGCCAAACGTCAACAGGCCGTGTTGAAATTAATTTTTTTGGGGAATCGTAGCCACACAGCGCAGGAGCTCTGGAATGCCATCAAGCAGGAGAGCGATGTGTGGTTTGTGCCAGCGAATCTCCAGCCAGGCATGGTAGTGTGTGATAATGGCCGAAATCTGGTGGCAGCTCTGGGCCTCGGCAACCTCACTCACATCCCATGTCTGGCACATGTGCTCAATTTGGTCGTGCAGAGCTTTTTGAGGGACTATCCGGATCTTGATGCACTGCTGCACAAGGTCCGCCTAGAGTGTGCTCACTTGCGGCATTCCAGCACGGCAAAAGCGCGCATTGCGGCTCTGCAGCGCCGACACCGCCTGCCGGAACATCGCATCATATGTGACCTACCTACCAGGTGGAATTCCACGTTACATATGTTGGAGCGGTTGTGTGAGCAGCAGCAAGCTGTAATGGAGTACCAGCTGCTTCAGGCGCAAAAAAGTCGCAGTCAGCGCCGTACAGACTTCACAACCACAGAGTGGGCCACTATGAATGACGTCTGCCAGGTTTTGCGTCCCTTTGATTATTCCACGCGGATGGCGAGTGCAGATGATGCACTAGTCAGCATGACTGTCCCCCTTATCTGCCTGCTTGAAAAATCACTGCAAGCGCTAAGGGATGATGTTGTGGAAGAGGTGGAGGATGAGGATTCACCATTTCCATCATCTTCTGGACAGTCAGCGCCACGTGGTTCCTCACAAACGCGTAGGCAGGGGACAGTTTGTGAGGAGGATGAGGAGGAGTCAATGGAGGAGGAAGACGTCCGTCCAGAGGAGGGAGTTACCGAATTGTCCAGTACTCAGTGTGTACAGCGAGGGTGGGGTGATGACGAGCAGGCAGAGATCACGCCTCCAGCAGGGGACAGCGTTTCTTGGGCAGTTGGCAGTCTACAGCACATGGTGGATTACATGCTGCAGTGCCTGAGAAACGACCGCCGCATCGCCCACATTCTCAACATGTCTGATTATTGGGTGTTCACCCTCCTCGATCCTCGCTACCGGGACAACGTAGAAAGCCTCATCACACCGTTGAACCGGGAGCGAAAAATGCGGGAGTACCAAGACACACTGGTCAATTCCATCATCTTCTCCATTCCAACTGAGAGAAGTGCTGCTAGTGCATTACAAAGCAGCTCAGTGCGTCCAGGCAGTGGAGGAGGCTCTGCACAAAGAGGGAGCAGAAGCAGTGCCTCTGCCGAAGGCAAGACCAGTATGGCCCAACTGTGGCACAGTTTTCTGTGCCCCCCACAAAAGTCTACACCATCACAGACGGCTCCAGTCAGCAGGAGGCAACGGTTCCGTCAGATGGTGACAGACTACATGTCTTGCCCTCTTGCTGTACTCCCAGACGGCTCTTCCCCTTTCAAGTTTTGGGTCTCAAAGCTGGATACATGGCCAGAGCTAAGCCAGTATGCATTGGAGGTGCTGTCTTGCCCTGCGGCCAGTGTATTATCGGAACGTGTCTTTAGTGCTGCAGGTGGTGTACTAACTGACCGTCGCATGCGACTATCCTCCGATAACGTTGACCGGCTTACTTTCCTGAAAATGAACAAGGCCTGGATCTCGCAGGAATTTGCCACTCCTCCTCCTGATTAAATAATTAGGTCACTGTATACGTTATCCAGGTCTCCTGTTGTGTTCATCTTTCTACCACCTGAACTTAAATTCCTGTGCTCCAACACCGCCAGTTGAGGCTCAGAAGTGCCGTCTGCACAGTCAAAACATACGACCCAGTGTTATTGGGTTTCAGTAACGTCAGCTGATCCCCAGCTGTGTAGCTGGCAATGTGTCATGCGACCGCCACGCTGACACAACAACTGAAATGTAAGGGAATCTGTCCCCCCCCCCCAAGGCGTTTGTTACTGAAAGAGCCACCTTGTGCAGCAGTAATGCTGCACAAGGAAAAGGTAGCTATTTTTGTTTAGCTCCTTGCACACGCAGAACTTAACACTTATAAAATGTGTCCACTGATACCGTAAAACCGTCCCGGAGGTGGGACTTTCCTTCGTAATGTGACGCAGCACAGCCGTCATTCCTACCCCCACGGCGCCGCGCACCGGCTCCTCAGCGTTGTTTTATTCCGTCCCGGAGCCTGCGCTGTTATGTTATCCCGTGGCCAGGCACACTTAGCGCTGCCCGTCTTCTGGCATCATTTGGTGTCAGGATGGCTGCGCCTGTGCGGCCGCGCTGGCAGAGAGCCCGCCTCGCAGTGTCTTCTGATTTAATCCCACTGGGGGCCTGGGATCCATGGACATGCGCAGTGCATATCTGAACCTCCACCTCTCACTCATTTCCCTATGGCTTCTTCAGACTGTTCGGTGTCAGCTGGTCCCTAATAGCATGCCACGGCCGTGACACCGCACAGTCTTAAGAAGCCGTAGGGAGGGGAGTGAGAGGCGAGGATATGCACTGCGCATGTCCATGGATCCCAGGCCCCCAGTGGGATTAAATCAGAAGACACTGCGAGGCGGGCTCTCTGCCAGCGCGGCCGCACAGGCGCAGCCATCCTGACACCAAATGATGCCAGAAGACGGGCAGCGCTAAGTGTGCCTGGCCACGGGATAACATAACAGCGCAGGCTCCGGGACGGAATAAACCAACGCTGAGGAGCCGGTGCGCGGCGCCGGGGGGGTAGGAATGACGGCTGTGCTGCGTCACATTACGAAGGAAAGTCCCACCTCCGGGACGGTTTTACGGTTGCAGGGGACACATTTTATAAGTGTTTAGTTCTGTGTTTGCAAGGAGCATGATGAAAAGAGCCACCTTTTCCTTTTGCATCTTTTGTGCTGCACAAGCTGGCTCTTTCAGCTACAAACGCCTTGGGGGGGGTTAAAGGTTTCCTTTCGACTTTCTCAGGCTTCGGCCTACATTGTGTTCCTCTGCTTTTCCACCTGTCCCTGGGCTCCAACACCGCCAGTTGCCGTCCAGAAGTGCTGTACGCACAGTCAACAGTCCCTCCTCTGTTATTGGGGTTCAGTAACATCAGCTGTTCCCCTGCTGTGTGTGTGGCAATCCCTCCTACCTCCTCCAACCTCCTCCAACCTCCTCCTCCTCCACCTGTCCCTGGGCTCCAACACCGCCAGTTGCCGTCCAGAAGTGCTGTACGCACAGTCAACAGTCCCTCCTCTGTTATTGGGGTTCAGTAACGTCAGCTGTTCCCCTGCTGTGTGTGTGGCAATCCCTCCTCCAACCTCCTCCAACCTCCTCCTCCTCCACCTGTCCCTGGGCTCCAACACCGCCAGTTGCCGTCCAGAAGTGCTGTACGCACAGTCAACAGTCCCTCCTCTGTTATTGGGGTTCAGTAACATCAGCTGTTCCCCTGCTGTGTGTGTGGCAATCCCTCCTACCTCCTCCAACCTCCTCCAACCTCCTCCTCCTCCACCTGTCCCTGGGCTCCAACACCGCCAGTTGCCGTCCAGAAGTGCTGTACGCACAGTCAACAGTCCCTCCTCTGTTATTGGGGTTCAGTAACGTCAGCTGTTCCCCTGCTGTGTGTGTGGCAATCCCTCCTACCTCCTCCAACCTCCTCCTCCTCCACCTGTCCCTGGGCTCCAACACCGCCAGTTGCCGTCCAGAAGTGCTGTACGCACAGTCAACAGTCCCTCCTCTGTTATTGGGGTTCAGTAACGTCAGCTGTTCCCCTGCTGTGTGTGTGGCAATCCCTCCTCCAACCTCCTCCAACCTCCTCCTCCTCCACCTGTCCCTGGGCTCCAACACCGCCAGTTGCCGTCCAGAAGTGCTGTACGCACAGTCAACAGTCCCTCCTCTGTTATTGGGGTTCAGTAACGTCAGCTGTTCCCCTGCTGTGTGTGTGGCAATCCCTCCTACCTCCTCCAACCTCCTCCAACCTCCTCCTCCTCCACCTGTCCCTGGGCTCCAACACCGCCAGTTGCCGTCCAGAAGTGCTGTACGCACAGTCAACAGTCCCTCCTCTGTTATTGGGGTTCAGTAACGTCAGCTGTTCCCCTGCTGTGTGTGTGGCAATCCCTCCTACCTCCTCCAACCTCCTCCAACCTCCTCCTCCACCTGTCCCTGGGCTCCAACACCGCCAGTTGCCGTCCAGAAGTGCTGTACGCACAGTCAACAGTCCCTCCTCTGTTATTGGGGTTCAGTAACGTCAGCTGTTCCCCTGCTGTGTGTGTGGCAATCCCTCCTCCAACCTCCTCCTCCTCCACCTGTCCCTGGGCTCCAACACCGCCAGTTGCCGTCCAGAAGTGCTGTACGCACAGTCAACAGTCCCTCCTCTGTTATTGGGGTTCAGTAACGTCAGCTGTTCCCCTGCTGTGTGTGTGGCAATCCCTCCTACCTCCTCCAACCTCCTCCAACCTCCTCCTCCTCCACCTGTCCCTGGGCTCCAACACCGCCAGTTGCCGTCCAGAAGTGCTGTACGCACAGTCAACAGTCCCTCCTCTGTTATTGGGGTTCAGTAACGTCAGCTGTTCCCCTGCTGTGTGTGTGGCAATCCCTCCTCCAACCTCCTCCAACCTCCTCCTCCTCCACCTGTCCCTGGGCTCCAACACCGCCAGTTGCCGTCCAGAAGTGCTGTACGCACAGTCAACAGTCCCTCCTCTGTTATTGGGGTTCAGTAACGTCAGCTGTTCCCCTGCTGTGTGTGTGGCAATCCCTCCTACCTCCTCCAACCTCCTCCAACCTCCTCCTCCTCCACCTGTCCCTGGGCTCCAACACCGCCAGTTGCCGTCCAGAAGTGCTGTACGCACAGTCAACAGTCCCTCCTCTGTTATTGGGGTTCAGTAACGTCAGCTGTTCCCCTGCTGTGTGTGTGGCAATCCCTCCTACCTCCTCCAACCTCCTCCAACCTCCTCCTCCTCCACCTGTCCCTGGGCTCCAACACCGCCAGTTGCCGTCCAGAAGTGCTGTACGCACAGTCAACAGTCCCTCCTCTGTTATTGGGGTTCAGTAACGTCAGCTGTTCCCCTGCTGTGTGTGTGGCAATCCCTCCTCCAACCTCCTCCAACCTCCTCCTCCTCCACCTGTCCCTGGGCTCCAACACCGCCAGTTGCCGTCCAGAAGTGCTGTACGCACAGTCAACAGTCCCTCCTCTGTTATTGGGGTTCAGTAACGTCAGCTGTTCCCCTGCTGTGTGTGTGGCAATCCCTCCTACCTCCTCCAACCTCCTCCAACCTCCTCCTCCTCCACCTGTCCCTGGGCTCCAACACCGCCAGTTGCCGTCCAGAAGTGCTGTACGCACAGTCAACAGTCCCTCCTCTGTTATTGGGGTTCAGTAACGTCAGCTGTTCCCCTGCTGTGTGTGTGGCAATCCCTCCTCCAACCTCCTCCAACCTCCTCCAACCTCCTCCTCCTCCACCTGTCCCTGGGCTCCAACACCGCCAGTTGCCGTCCAGAAGTGCTGTACGCACAGTCAACAGTCCCTCCTCTGTTATTGGGGTTCAGTAACGTCAGCTGTTCCCCTGCTGTGTGTGTGGCAATCCCTCCTCCAACCTCCTCCAACCTCCTCCTCCTCCACCTGTCCCTGGGCTCCAACACCGCCAGTTGCCGTCCAGAAGTGCTGTACGCACAGAGCCAAACACCTCGCCAATGTGTTAGTGGGGTTCAGCACCGCCAGCTGTTCCCCTGCTGTGTATACGGCAACGTGTACTGCGACCGCCACGCAGGCACAACAAGTTAAATTTAAGGGAACCTGTCCCCCCCCCCCCCAGGCGTTTGTTACTGAAGGAGCCACCTTGTGCAGCAGTAATGATGCAAAGGGAAAAAGTGCCTCTTTTCGTGGTGCTCCTTGCAGATGCTGAACCTAACACTTATGAAATGTGTCCCCTCACAGCGTTCAACCGTCCGGTAGGTGGAACTTTCCTTTGTCATGTGACGCAGCACAGCCGTCATTTTTACCCCCTTGTCGCCGTGCGCCGCCTCCTCAGCGTTGTTTGAATCTGTCCCGGAGCCTGCGCTGTTAGGTTACCCCTTGGCCATGCACACATTTTGCGCTGCCCGTCTTCTGACATCATTTGCTGTCAGGCTGGCTGCGCCTGTGCGGGTGCGCTGTCCGAGATTCAGCCTCGCGGTGTCGTCTAATGTAATCCCACCGCGGGCCTGGGATCCGTGTCCATGCGCAGTGCATATCCTCGCCTCTCACTCCCCTCCCTACGGCTTCTTAAGACTGTGCGGTGTCACGGCCGTGGCATGCTATTAGGGATCAGCTGACACCGAACAGTCTTTAGAAGCCGTAGGG
Source organism: Ranitomeya variabilis (assembly GCF_051348905.1). Classification (NCBI taxonomy): domain Eukaryota; kingdom Metazoa; phylum Chordata; class Amphibia; order Anura; family Dendrobatidae; genus Ranitomeya; species Ranitomeya variabilis. The sequence continues at coordinate 519,072,727 of NC_135233.1, forward strand.
AGGGGAGTGAGAGGCGAGGATATGCACTGCGCATGGACACGGATCCCAGGCCCGCGGTGGGATTACATTAGACGACACCGCGAGGCTGAATCTCGGACAGCGCACCCGCACAGGCGCAGCCAGCCTGACAGCAAATGATGTCAGAAGACGGGCAGCGCAAAATGTGTGCATGGCCAAGGGGTAACCTAACAGCGCAGGCTCCGGGACAGATTCAAACAACGCTGAGGAGGCGGCGCACGGCGACAAGGGGGTAAAAATGACGGCTGTGCTGCGTCACATGACAAAGGAAAGTTCCACCTACCAGACGGTTGAACGCTGTGAGGGGACACATTTCATAAGTGTTAGGTTCAGCATCTGCAAGGACCATAATTAAAAGAGCTAAGTTTACCTTTTCCAGCATTAGTGCTGTACACGATGGCTCTTCCAGCTACAAACGCCTGGGGGGGGGGTTAAAGGTTTCCTTTCAACTTGCTCCAGTGCAGGCTTCGGCCTACACTCCGCTCCCCCTGCTCCTCCTGCTGACCCTGGGCTCTAACACCGCCAGTTGGGGCCCAGATGTGCTAGCTGCACAGAGAAAAACACCTCGCCAATGTGTCAGTGGGGTTCAGCACCGCCAGCTGTTCCCCTGCTGTGCAGCCGGCAACGTGTCCTGCAACAGCCACGCAGGCACAACAGACCCAAAGCTGCCGCCAGTGCAGGCTTCGGCCTACACTCTGCTCCCTCTCCTCCTCCTGCTGACCCCGGGCTCCAACACCGCCAGTTGGGGCCCGGTACTGCTAGCTGCACAGAGAAAAACACCTCGCCAATGTGTCAGTGGGGTTCAGCACCGCCAGCTGTTCCCCTGCTGTGCAGCCGGCATCGTGTCCTGCAAAAGCCACGCAGACACCAGAACTGAAATTGAAGGGAACCTGTCCCCCCTCCCCCAGGCGTTTGTACGTTTTTAAGGCCACCTTGTACAGCGGTAATGCTGCATGTGTGCAAGGTGGCTCATAAACGTATTCTCCTCGCACATGTGGAACGGAAAACACGTCTAAAATGTGTCCTCTGTGTGACCATTTAACCGTCCCGGTGGTGTGACTTTCCTTTGTAATGACACGCTGCAACCCCCTTGGTAGCGCTGCCCGTCTTCTGGCATCATTGTTTGGCTGCCTGCGCCTCTGCGGCCGCCCTGACCCACACAACGCCCCTCGGTGTCTTATTTCTTGGGACTGCGAGGGTGTGTTTGATGGGCATGAGCAGTGCATCAGTTCGCCTGTCCCTCATCTCCTTCCGCCTTCTTCGGACTGTGCGGCTTCATGGCCGTGGCATGCGATAAGGGATCAGCTGACGCCACATAGTCTGAAGCAGGTGTAAGAACCCAAGCGAGAGGCGAACATATGTACTGCGCCAGGCCATGAATCCCAGCCCCGCAGTGTTTTAACTATGTCAATACACTGCGGGGCTGTGATTCATGGGCATCGCGAACCGCACCAGCCAACATTAAATGAGGTCAGAAGATGGGCAGCGCTAACAGCGCTAGGCCAGGGGATAACACGACAGCGCAGACTCCTGTACAGCAAATAACAACGCTCAGGAGGCTGCACCCAGCACCAAGGTGGGATTCTTGACATCTGTGCTGCGTCTCATTACAAAGGGAACTCGCGCCTCCAACACAGTTTGACTGTATAAAGGGCTAAATGTTATACGTGTTCCATTCAGCGTGTGCAAGGAGCCAAATTAAAAGAGCAACCTTTGACTTGTGCACCACTACTGCTGCATAAGCTGTGGCTCTTCTACTTTGTAACCCCTGAGGGGGGGTTAAAGGTTACCTTTGAAATTGGTTCGATTAGGCTTCGGCCTACACTCTGCTCCCCCTGCAGAGCCCGGGCTCCAACACCGCCAGTTGGGGCCCGGTACTGCTAGCTGCACAGAGAAAAACACCTCGCCAATGTGTCAGTGGGGTTCAGCACCGCCAGCTGTTCCCCTGCTGTGCAGCCGGCATCGTGTCCTGCAAAAGCCACGCAGACACTTGCTCTTGTACCTTCTGCTCCCCATCCTGGTTCCAGTACCGTCAGCTGGTTCCGGGCAGAGCCTTTGGCTTAGGTGCCTCCCTCTGGGTATCCGAGTTCCACCAACGTCAGGTGGTCCTTGGTAGTGCTTTCAGGCACGGGTACCTCCTGCTTAGTAACCGGGTTCCAGTAACGTCAGCTGGTCCTCGGTAGTTCCATTGGCTCTTGGACCTTCGGCTACCCATCCGGGTTCCAGCACCGTCAGCTGGTTCTCGGCACTGTCTTTTGCTCTTGTACCTTCTGCTCCCCATCCTGGTTCCAGTACCGTCAGCTGGTTCCGGGCAGAGCCTTTGGCTTAGGTGCCTCCCTCTGGGTATCCGAGTTCCACCAACGTCAGGTGGTCCTTGGTAGTGCTTTCAGGCACGGGTACCTCCTGCTTAGTAACCGGGTTCCAGTAACGTCAGCTGGTCCTCGGTAGTTCCATTGGCTCTTGGACCTTCGGGTAGCCATCCGAGTTCCAGTTCCATCAGCTGGTTCTCGGCATTTTCTCAGCCTTCTTGTACCTTTTGCTACATTTCCAAGTTCAAGAGACTAAACACGATGACCCGGAAGAACACCCCTAAGATGACGACGACACCAGAGACGACAACCACCGTGATGACGACGACCCTGGAGACGATGACCCTGAAGACCACCGTGATGACGACGACCCCGGAGACGACGACCCTGAAGACCACCCCGATGACGATGACCCGGGAGACGACGACCCTGGAGACGACGACCCTGGAGACGACGACGACCTGGAAGACCGAGAAGCAGAAGAACAAGAGGCTGCAGAACAAAGAGCAGAAGAACATTAAGCATAACACTAAATATCAGAGCAAAAAATATTATCTAAATTATAAGCAGAAGAAGACTAAGCAGTGTATGGGGGTGAGTCCGTTCCTCCTCGTGGTGCCCCTGGATAAAGCCTGATGCTGCAGGCCAAACTGAACGCGGACAAATGTAACTGTTTTGTAACAGGCAGAACGGAAGGTGTAATCTTCAAACTTTTATAGATAACAACTACAGGAATGCCTGTCACAAATAAGAATATGATGAAGAAGTAGAATATGATGAAGATAATAGTAAAATAAAAAGAATATGAACAATGTAACCCAAAAAATAATAGGTAGAAGATGAAGAAGAAGATGAATAAGGTGAAGAAGTTGATGTCAAAGAAGCTGATGATGAGGATAATGAAGAAGAAAGCGTGGGAGAAGAAAAAAAGAAGGTGAAGGGCGTTGAAGTAGTGAAACATCAATATGTGGCATAAAAAAAAAAAAATTAACATAGTCAAAATCTTTCTAACGCCGAACGTCATCCAAAAAAAAAAAAAACCTGCTATTCTATTACATTGGGCTAAACCTCTGTGCCTTTAATGTCTCCGCCACGTCCCCCAATACATCCTACATTATTCTTAGTTGTTTTCCTTCATGTAGAATGAACCTACAAGTGTATAAAGGGTTTATTTTAATTCCGATATTTTCGTCCCATTGACTTGCATTGGGATCGGGTATCGGTATCGGATTGGATCCGATATTTTGATGGTATCGGCCGATACTTTCCGATACCGATACTTTCCGATATCGGAAAGTATCGCTCAACACTAGAGGTGATTCGTTTTCTTGTTCTGCATAAAATGAATGATTTGGTCGTTTTAGGTCTGCCATGGTTACAGACCCATAATCCTGTTTTGGATTGGAAGGCTATGTCTGTCTCAAGTTGGGGTTGTCAGGGAATTCATTGCGATTCTCCGCCGGTGTCTATTGCTACTTCTACTCCTTCAGAAGTTCCTGAGTATTTGTGTGACTATCAGGATGTATTCAGTGAGTCCAGGTCCAGTGCTCTTCCTCCTCATAGGGACTGTGACTGCGCTATAGATTTGATTCCTGGCAGTAAATTTCCTAAGGGACGATTATTTAATTTGTCTGTACCCGAGCATGCCGCGATGCGTTCTTATGTCAAGGAGTCTTTGGAGAAGGGGCATATTCGTCCATCCTCTTCCCCTCTCGGTGCAGGATTCTTTTTTGTGGCCAAGAAAGACGGGTCTTTGAGACCTTGTATAGACTATCGGCTTCTGAATAAAATCACTGTTAAGTTTCAGTATCCGTTGCCGCTATTGTCAGACTTGTTTGCTCGGATTAAGGGCGCCAAGTGGTTCACCAAGATAGATCTTCGTGGTGCGTACAACCTTGTGCGCATTAGGCAGGGAGACGAATGGAAAACTGCATTCAATACGCCCGAAGGTCATTTTGAATACTTGGTGATGCCCTTTGGGCTCTCTAATGCCCCTTCAGTGTTTCAGTCCTTTATGCATGATATCTTCCGGAAGTATCTGGATAAATTTTTGATTGTGTATCTTGATGATATTCTAGTTTTCTCGGATGATTGGGATTCTCATGTAAAGCAGGTCAGGATGGTGTTTCAGGTTTTGCGTGATAACGCTTTGTTTGTGAAGGGCTCAAAGTGTCTCTTTGGAGTGCAGAAGGTTTCCTTTTTGGGTTTTATTCTCTCCCCTTCTGCCGTGGAGATGGACCCAGTCAAGGTCCGAGCTATTCATGATTGGACTCAGCCCACGTCTGTTAAGAGTCTTCAGAAGTTCTTGAGGTTTGCTAATTTCTACCGTCGCTTTATCGCTAATTTTTCTAGCGTTGTTAAACCTTTGACGGATATGACCAAGAAAGGTTCTGATGTGGCTAATTGGGCTCCTGCAGCCGTGGAGGCCTTCCAGGAGCTGAAGCGCCGGTTTACTTCGGCGCCTGTTTTGTGCCAGCCTGATGTCTCACTTCCCTTTCAGGTTGAAGTGGATGCTTCTGAGATCGGTGCTGGGGCTGTTTTGTCGCAGAGAGGCTCTGGTTGTTCTGTGATGAGACCATGTGCCTTTTTCTCTAGGAAGTTTTCGCCTGCTGAGCGGAACTATGATGTTGGTAATCGGGAGTTGTTGGCCATGAAGTGGGCATTTGAGGAGTGGCGTCATTGGCTCGAGGGTGCTAAGCATCGTGTGGTGGTCTTGACTGATCACAAAAATCTGATGTATCTCGAGTCTGCTAAGCGCCTGAATCCTAGACAGGCTCGTTGGTCATTGTTTTTCTCTCGTTTTGACTTTGTGGTCTCATACCTGCCTGGTTCGAAGAATGTTAAGGCTGATGCTCTCTCTAGGAGCTTTGTGCCTGACTCTCCTGGAGTCTCGGAGCCAGCTGGTATTCTTAAAGAGGGAGTGATCGTGTCGGCCATATCTCCGGATTTGCGACGTGTGTTGCAGAGATTTCAGGCTGGTAGACCTGACTCGTGTCCACCCAACAGACTGTTTGTTCCTGATAAATGGACCAGCAGAGTCATTTCCGAGGTTCATTCCTCGGTGTTGGCAGGGCATCCGGGAATTTTTGGTACCCGAGATTTGGTGGCTAGGTCCTTTTGGTGGCCTTCCTTGTCACGGGATGTGCGGTCATTTGTGTAGTCCTGTGGGACTTGTGCTCGGGCTAAGCCTTGTTGTTCTCGTGCTAGCGGGTTGCTTTTGCCCTTGCCCGTCCCGAAGAGGCCTTGGACGCACATTTCCATGGATTTCATTTCTGATCTTTCGGTGTCTCGGGGAATGCCTGTCATCTGGGTGGTGTGTGATCGTTTTTCCAAGATGGTCCATTTGGTACCCTTGCCTAAGTTGCCTTCCTCTTCCGATCTGGTTCCTTTGTTTTTTCAGAATGTGGTTCGTTTACATAGCATTCCGGAGAATATCGTGTCCGACAGAGGATCCCAGTTTGTGTCCAGATTCTGGCGATCTTTTTGTGCTAAGATGGGCATTGATTTGTCGTTTTCATCTGCCTTCCATCCTCAGACTAATGGTCAAACGGAGCGAACTAATCAGACACTGGAGGCTTATTTGAGATGTTTTGTTTCTGCGGACCAGGATGATTGGGTGACCTTCTTGCCATTGGCAGAGTTTGCCCTTAATAATCGGGCTAGTTCCGCTACTTTGGTTTCGCCATTCTTCTGCAACTCTGGTTTTCATCCTCGTTTCTCCTCGGGTCATGTTGAGTCTTCTGACTGTCCTGGGGTGGATTCCGTGGTGGATAGGTTGCAGCGGATTTGGAATCATGTGGTGGACAACTTGAAGTTGTCACAGGAGAAGGCTCAGCGTTTTGCCAACCACCGCCGCGGTGTGGGCCCCCGACTTCGTGTTGGGGATTTGGTTTGGTTGTCTTCTCGGTATGTCCCTCTGAAGGTTTCCTCTCCTAAGTTTAAGCCTCGCTTTATTGGTCCTTATAAAATTTTGGAAGTTCTTAACCCGGTTTCTTTTCGTTTGGATCTTCCGGTGTCGTTTGCCATTCACAACGTGTTCCATAGGTCTTTGTTACGGCGGTACGTTGTGCCTGTGGTTCCTGCTGTTGAGCCTCCTGCTCCGGTGTTGGTTGAGGGCGAGTTGGAGTACGTGGTGGAGAAGATCTTGGATTCTCATCTCTCTAGACGGAGGCTCCAGTATTTGGTCAAATGGAAGGGCTATGGTCAGCAGGATAATTCCTGGGTGGCCGCCTCTGATGTTCATGCGGCCGATTTGGTTCGTGCCTTCCACGCTGCTCATCCTGGTCGCCCTGGTGGTCTTGGTGAGGGTTCGGTGACCCCTCCTTAAAGGGGGGGTACTGTTGTGAACTATACTTTTTGGCTCCCTCTTGTGGTCACTAGTGATTTGGCACTTGGATTGTCTTTTACCAGGTTGGTGCTCACCTGCTTCGTTAGGCCTGGGGTGTTGCTATTTAAACTTCTTGGATTCTCAGTCCAGTGCCTGGCATCGTTGTAATCAGTTCACTTCTGTTTGCTCCTGTCTTCAGGTCCTGGTTCTTTGCAAGATAAGCTAAGTCCTGCTTTCGTACTCTGATCATTTGCATTGTTCATATTTTTTGTCCAGCTTGTACAATATGTGATTCCTGTTATTGCTGGAAGCTCTAGGGGGGCTGATATTCTCCCCCCACACCGTCAGTCGGTTTGGGGGTTCTTGGATATTCAGCGTGGATATTTTGCAGGGTTTTTTGCTGACCATATAAGTCTTCTTACTATATTCTGCTATTAGTCAGTGGGCCGCTCTTTGCTAAATCTAGTTCATTCTTACGTTTGTCTTTTCTTCTTACCTCACCGTTATTATTTGTTGGGGGCTTGTATTTCTTTGGGGTCTTTTCTCTGGAGGCAAGAGAGGTCTTATTTTCCCTGATAGGGGTAGTTAGTTCTCCGGCTGGCGCGAGACGTCTAGAACCAACGTAGGCACGTTCCCCGGCTGCTGTTAGTGTTTGCGCTAGGATCAGGTATATGGTCAGCCTAGTTACCACTTCCCTATGAGCTGGTATTTATGTTTTGCAAACTTTGCTGTAATCTTTGAGGTTCCCTGCCATTGGAACCATAACACTTGACTACTGCAACCTCCTTCTCAGTGGCCTCCCCTCTAACACTGTCACGCCCCTCCAATCTATTCTAAACTCTGCTGCCCGACTAATCCACCTGCCACCCCGCTGTTCCCCAGCCTCTACCCTCTGTCAGTCCCTGCACTGGCTCCCCATTACCCAAAGACTCCAGTTCAAAACCCTAACCATGGCATACAAAGCCATCCACAGCCTGTGTCCTCCATACATCTGTGACCTCGTCTCCCGTTACTTACCTGCACACAACCTCCGATCCTCAGAAGATCTTCTATATTCCCCTCTTATCCCCTCTTCCCACAATCGCATGCAAGATTTCTCCCGCACATCCCCCATACTCGGGAACTCTCTACCCCAACATATCAGACTCTCGCCTACCGTGGAAACCTTCAAAAAGAACTTGAAAACCTACCTCTTCCGACAAGCCTACAACCTGCAGTAACCACCGATAGACCAAACCGCTGCACAACCTGGTCTACCCTCGCCTACTGTATTCTCACCCATCCCTTGTAGCTTGTGAGCCCTCGCGGGCAGGGTCCTCTCTCCTCATGTACCAGTCGTGACTTGTATTGATTAAGATTATTCTACTTGTTTTTTATTATGTATACTCCTTTTCACATGTAAAGCGCTATGGAATAAATGGCACTATAATAATAAATAATAATAATAATAATAGTGCTCGTCTCAAAGAAGGACAGAAGATTGAGATTCTATTTAGACTATTGCAAATTGAATAGTGTCACAGTACAAAATGCTTACCCTTTGCCTAGAGTGGATGAGTCCCTGACAGCACTTCAACAAGTATTTCTCCACCTTCGATCTTGCAAGTGGCTACTAGCAGGTTCTGGTGGCTGAAAGAGACAAGACCAAGACAGCTTTCAATTTACCAATGGGCCTTTATGAGTTTAATAGAATGCCTTTCGGGCTCACCAATACAACTGGGATGTTTCAGCGATTAATGGAGTATGACATCAATGTTCATACACCCACCTTCGAGCAACATCTACGAAGACTACAACAAGGGCTGATCCATCTACTGGCCCACTGAAGTTGAAGCCTCGAAAGTGTCATTTGTTTTTGACAGAAATTGAATATGTAGGGCATGTTGTGTCTGCAGGTGGAGTCAGACCGGCTGGAAGCAAAGTAGAAACTGTAAGGATCTGGCCTCCGCCATGGACTCTTCGAGAGGTGCAAACCTTCCTGGGACTAACAGGATATTTTCAATGTTTCATCTCAAACTTTGCTAAGATAGCCGAGCCTCTTCACAAGTTAATTAAGGGGATCGCAAAGGACCGAAAGAATCGACCCATTGCCTGTGTACTCTTGCAGCAACGAGCCCTGGATCAGCTGAAAGAAGCCTTGACCAATGCCCCAGTGTTGGCATATAATTGTCCATTCATTCTTTGTACAGACAGAGGTTTTCACAGATTGAGAGCAGTGCTGGCTCGGGAGCATAGGGGCCAGGAATGAGTAATAGCGTATGGCAGTTGGTCTTCGTGAATCTCCGAATGAAACACAGATAACTACAGTTCCTTTAAACTGGAGCTGTTGGCGCTCATCTGGGCCATGACCAAGAAGTTTATTGAATTCCCCACTGGAGCACTGTCTTGATCCGGACTGACAATAATCCATTGGCTCATCTGCAAAGTGCGAAGTTGGGGGCCCTGGAACAGAGATGGGTCACCCGAATTGCAAAGTTTAGTTATTCCATCAAGTACCTTTCCGGCAAAGAGAATGCTAATGCTGATGCTTTGTCTCTGGTCACCCTTCCCATTACCTCCAGAGAGTTGGATGAAGAAACAGAAGGGACAGAGGTACCATAGTTAGGATAATTGAATCCCATGGCCTCTGTAGCCAAGACTAAAGTAGTAATAGCAAGATGGTGTAGTTCAAAAGGCCACCGGCCAAGTAGGCCCAGATCCAAGATGCTGACCCTGTATTCCGGATGCTAAAGGGCTGTCTACTAGAAGGGTAATGACATTAAGTAATGGCTCCAGCCTAATTGGCCTCAGATGGCTGGAAGATTCTGCATCAGCATGAAAGACTCTTTGTTAAAGAAGGCGTAATGTACCATTCAGTGTATTTGCCGTCAGAGAGAGAAAAGAAGTGACAGGTCGTGATTCCAAGCAGCCTAGCTCGGTGTGTCGCGAAGGAGGGCCATGAGAAAAGTGCCCATTTCGGTTTAGAGAAAACTTACAAATGGATACAACGATTTGTGTACTGTCCTCAGCATGTTATTATTTGGATAGTTGGGAAGAGAAGTGTCCAAACATAACTTGCATACTCCAACTGAAAAAATACATTGCACTCCAGAATCATGGGTGCAAGAGCACCGAATCAGACTGAAAACGATTCATCAGTTGGGAGGACAAATCAGCAAAATTAGTTACCCTGAGACCATGGTTCAGTCCAAACTGAACTGTTCACAACTAGGGGCAGAGTGCTGGTCTGTGTAAAGACTACCATTGGAAATTTAGATATTCGCTGAGAGTCAGAACCCTACAATATGTTGAAGCAGGTAATTCTGAATGAACCAGGGTACAATGTGAAAAGAGAAGATGGATCCAGTCCGGTGCGCCGACTACACTGCAACATGCTTCAGCCCTGTTGTTCCATTTACTCCCCCTCCCCGAGACAACCTCAGCCTGAGTCCAGCAGGAACAACAGGGGGTTTGGCAGTTGGTGAGAGCTGCTAGGAGGGTTCAAGGAGTGTGAAACTGCACATAGTTGGAAAAAGATCTTGATAGAGCAATGCGACTCTGTATCTGATTTTTTGACTCTGGGACGCGTTGTTTGTCTTGACATGAGCCGAATCGGTGAGAAACAAACAAGGACACAGTATCTTGGGCTAGGCCATGTGAGACCTTATTTCTAAGGACTTAGAGAAGCCCTGCATTGGAGAGATCAGCATTCCATAAAAGCTTCAATTCAGCTTTTCTGATTTTTCGGGCCTCGTCCCAGCAAGGACCCTACTACTTTGGGGTCAGCATATATATGCACATACAGTTAAGTCCATGTATATTTGGACAGAGACAACATTTTTCTAATTTTGATTATAGACATTACCACAATGAATTTTAAACAAAACAATTCAGATGCAGTTGAAGTTCAGACTTTCAGCTTCATTTGAGGGTATCCACATTAAAATTGGATGAAGGGTTTAGGAGTTTCAGCTCCTTAACATGTGCCACTCTGTTTAGGGACCAAAAGTAATTGGACAATTGACTCCAAGGCTATTTCATGGACATGTGTGGGCAATCCCTTCGTTATGTCATTCTCAATTAAGCAGATAAAAGGCCTGGAGTTCATTTGAGGTGTGGTGCATGCATTTGGAAGATTTTGCTGTGAAGTAAACATCTAATCACCAATGTCCAAACTGTATAGCTGGCACTTCAAAACACATGATTACCCTGTTCGGTCTAACCTATATAAAATAGCTGAAACAAAGAGATCCAGAGTTAAATAAAGTCAACAAAGCTTTATTAAGACACATATATAATGGTGCAATAGTGCACAGGCACCCTAACATAAGGTGAGAGGCTGAATAATAATATATGATGTAAAAATAACAACACTGGTAAAGAACACCGCATAGAAATACATATATCCTTATATACTGCCTGGTACAACACTGGCTGCCTAAGCATACATAAAGTGCATAAGTATTACAAGTATATGTGTAGCCAGGAGCAGTAATAATATCTACCTGCAGCAGATTCAGCGTCCCACCTCACCCCAACGCGCGTTTCGCAACCAGCTTCTTCCGGGGGCATGTCCGGGGTGGGTAAGTGTGAAGTTTTTATCGTGAACTAGCGCCAATAGGATTAAAAAACATCATGTGATTAAAGAGGTTGTGGGGTAAATGCCTGGTATATTCGGCACATGAAACGCTCCTCCCAACTTCCTGATATCAAAATCACTTCTGCACATGCGCACATTTTACAGTGGTCTAGACAGTTAGGAGAAAAGGCCTCTTCTGTAAGAGACACTGCAAAAAGTGCCCCATTAAGGGACTACTAAAGTACTGACACAACACTGTTGTATTATGGATTTAAATGGTTAATCGTGTATATTTTGCTTGCATATAACTGTTAATTCTGTTAACTGCACCTGTGTATTCGGTGTTAATGAGAGTAACTGCTGTAATCGTATTTGTTAATTATACACTGTTTACCAACTATCATTTCCTTTGTTTTTATAAACTGGTTAGTAAATTTTTATATTTTATCATCTAATCTTTGTACGAGTCTACTGATTGTTGCTGTACCCCTCGTCTCGTGGACGTCTCCCGTCCACGTTACACATGTATGTTCTTAGCAACTTTTGTAGCATTCTTAGATATTTTTTGTCAATGGGAATAGTAGTGCTTATAGATGAGCGAGCACTAAAATGCTTGGATGCTAATTACTTGAACCGAGCAATTTCTAATGCTCGGATGCTTGTTTTGAGTAACGAGTATAATGGGAGTCAATGGGAAATGCAAGCATTTTTCCAGCAGACCCTACAACGAGGTCTGGGGAGCAGTGAAAATGTTGCAATCGATGGAAAAGTGCTAAGTGGAAGGAGAACAGCATCGGAAAGCCCCCTGGAAGCATCTCTGACCCACGGTCCCTACTGAGAACAATGGTGTCATACTTTTACTCCACTTTAAAGATTGGCAATAAAACATTCAAAATTGATGAGAAATTGGAGTTTACAGGAAAAAAAATGTTAAGAAATATTTTTTCTTGTATAATGACTTGTATATAAGGCAACATTTTAAAAGGATGTAAAGAAAATTATAATTTAAGTAAACCAACATTTAATTTTTTATAAAAAAAAAATGGAAATGTCAATGTAATTTATGATTCAAGCAAGAAGTGTCAAAATTTAGGGACTGAGAGGGAATCAGATACACCCTGTATTAGACATAAAGGAGGACCTCATACACATTCTGTTCAAATTGTAATGTAGTGGTACCCCTAGACTCATAAAGGCTATGCAGAAAGTGCAAATAATGCCAAAAATTACAAGCTGGGTCATCCATACACCCTTGAAGGCACTAACTGATGTGCCTCATTCAAATATTGCAAACAAAGTGTAGTTGTTTTATTCTAAACTCATAAAAGCTCTGCAAGCAGTGCAAAACTAGAAAAAAATTATAATGAGGGTCACCCATGCACTCTTAAAGGAAACAACTGGAGGGCCTCATTCAAATATGAAGAAAGTGTAGTTGTGGTAAAAAAAAGAGGGTCAACCATACACCAACAACTGGAGGGTCTCATTCAAATATTGAAGGTTAAAAAAAACGTTATGTACTGCTGTCAGCTGGTGGTGTGGGAAAGTTGGGACTATTCCAGCCTTTGTTAATTTTTATCAGATGACAAATGTCAGCATTTTCTGTTAACAGGCAAAAGTGACGGTCTGTTATAACTTCCCAGTGGCACTTAAAACCTTCTCAGACAAGACATTACAGGCAGGACAGCACAACACCTACAAGGCATGGAGGGACAGCTCATGCCAGGTGTCCAGCTTTGAGACACAATAGTTGAAGGTCGCAGTCGAATTAGGGATTATGCTCATTTTGTCGGCCATGTATTGCTTGCCCATCTTTAAAAACGTTTTCCTCCTTGTCAAAAATTCCTGATCATCAGGGCATGGACTCTGAGATGGTGTCATAAAATTGACCCAGGCCTTTGACAGTGTACCCCTGCCTCTGCTGTAGCTTATGTGTGTCTCCCTCACCTCTCCTCTTTGGTTGTACAAGGAAGCTTGCCCGCCTGCTGCTAGGGGAATTTTTTCAACATATTTTCCACAATGGTCTTCTGGTATAGCATCATTTTAGTAAACCTCTCCACCTCAAAAGGAGAGCTGCAAACGTCTCCTTGTAGTGTGGTTCTAACAGTGTGAACAACCAGTAATCTTTTTTTGCCAAGATGAATATAATGAGAGGGTCACAGGAATGGCAGTGGCACATAAAGTCGGTCATATGTGCCAGGCTCCCTGAAGCCAACACTTCCTTGTTTCCACCATGATGGTTGGTGACTCTCCATCTCCTCCTCCTCCCTCTCTTCCTCCTCATTCCCCTCCTCGGTCTATCCACATAGGAGAGATGAGACGAAGCTTGTGTGGGTACTAGCCTCTGTAGCGCTAGCAACCAGCTCCTGTTCCGCCTTCTCCTCAGTCTCTACCTCTTCATTGTTACCCAGTCTGTGCTAAGCAGATGAGGTGAGGCTGGGCTGGGTAGTATCTCCCTGTCTCATGTCCTTCTCCATCTCCATCTGGTTCGCATGCCAAGCTTCATGTTTAATTGTGAGCAGTGACTGTTCAAGTAGGTACAAAAATGATTTTATTGCCCTGATTACGGTGTCATCACCGCTCGCCATCTTTATGGATTCATCAAAATTTTGGAGAACCATGCAAATGTCAGACATCCGTACCCACTCTTCAGTTATTATGTGTTGAGGTTCACCAGAATGCCGGCAGGTGTGTTGGAGATGGTGTTCACCAACTGGCCTCAACTGCACACAAAGCCTTTCCAACATGTGCAGTGTGGGGTTGCAGCTTGTGGTGACGTTGCACACTAGTCGGTGATCTGGCACTTGCATCCGCTACTGCATCACTGCCAGAGCGGCGGCAGTTATAGCTAAAATTGGTTGCTGATGTGGCATACATTGACCAAAAGCTCTGGCAAATCTGGGTAGGTTTTCAGAGACCGCTAAACCATCAAGTTGAACACGTGGGCCAAGCATGGTACATGTGTGAGCTTGCCGAGCTTCACAGCCACCACCAGGTTACAGACTGGTTGTAGGTTCAGCAATGAGAGCAACAGGTCTGTCTGGTCTTTTATTCCTTTAAATAACGTTGCCTCGGTGTTTGGTTTGTTGCCTAGAAAAATTATCCGCAGCAGAGCCTGTTGCTACTTTGCTGAGGCAGTGCTACAGAGCTTCTAGCTTCCGACTGATGTAGACGACGTGCTCTGAGACACCAAATTGGAGATGGAGGATAAGGAAAGGCAAAAGGGGGTGCAGGAAGTGGTGTGGCAGGTGGAGGAAACACTGATAGGAGTGGGGCCAACTATCCTCAGCGTTAGTAAGACATGTGCTGTGTCAGGGTGGGACTCGGCCCCAGACTCCACAATATTCACACAGTGTGCTGTCAGGGACATGTAGTGTCCCGGGCCACAAGTGCTTGTCCACATGTTGGTCATTAAGTGGCCAATCCCAGTAAGTATGTTGGTAAGGGCATAGGTGATGTTCCTGAACAGAAAAATAAGCCCAACATGGAGGGTAAATCTCTAAATTTCTCCACCATGCTCTGAACCACAGTGGGGGAGCTTACAGAGGAGAAATGTGTCTACAGAATACACTTAGGACACTCCTAAAAGCTGGATCCATAAAAAAGAGAACAATGGAGTACATGTCCATAAATAAATATATCGCAATTGTATTATGTCACAAAATCACAATAATTGAATATGTACAAGTCAATAAATACACAAATACAGACTAATTCAGATAGAGAGAAACCGGGTAGCACAGACCAAAAAACTAGTGTGGATCACAAAAGACGTCATATACCACCATAAAATGCATAGTGCAGAGGTAGATGGGCATTAAACCGGGGGTATAATAAAATAGTATGGGACAGTTGCTAAGCCCTGTACACAGGCTCAAAAGTGTCATTGACACTTAGGACACTCCTAAAAGCTGGATCCATAAAAAAGAGAACAATGGAGTACATGTCCATAAATAAATATATCACAATTTTATTATGTCACAAAATCACAATAATTGAATATGTACAAGTCAAGATGTTCCTGAACATGTGCGGTACAAGGCTGGGACGCAACACCTGGAGAAATAGTGGTGGCTGGGAACCGAGTACAGAGGGACGGCTGCTGCCATGAGTCGGCGGAAATCCTCCCTGTCTACAAGCCTAAACGGCAACATTTCCACAGCAAGCAGCCTGTAAATTTGCCCATTTAGCGCTTGGATCTGTGGGTGGGTGGCTGGGAGCTTTCTTTTTCATTCCAAAGCCTGGAGTAGGGACAACTGAACGTCGTGCTAGGACCGGGATTTAGAAGTGCCTGGTGATGGTGCCTCATAATATGAAATAACAGGTTCAGGGCGGGAGGCATCTGCGCCAGTGTCATGGACAGGGGATTGGCAAGCACCTAGCACAGGTGAAGAGGCAGTGGTATCACCTGCTGGCACCAATTGTGGAACCAGGTGTTCGGCCCACCGAGTCAGGTGCTTAGATGACATGTGCCTGATCAATCATGCTGATGGCGATTAGGCTCTTAGTGATTGGGTCTCTGCTGACCTTGGCATGGCACAGGTTGCAAATAACCATTTTGTTTGTCTCAGAACTCTCTTTAGAAAAGTCACAGACTGGGGAAAGCCTAACCTTTGAAAGAGAAATTCATGAGTGCCATTGCTCTGCAGAACAGTTTCCTGCCTTTTACCTCAGGTCACCCTACTGCCTCTTCCTACCTGTGTAAGTGCTGCTGATCCCTCCCCCTCAGTGCTGTAGTCCTCGCTCTACAGGCCAGCTTCCCGGGTTGGGTCAGTGACTTTGTGATCCACCACCTCGTTTTCCACAGCCACACCCTGGTCCTCCTGACTTCGTGACTTAACAACCTGACTCACAGGCAACTGTTATAGAAACTTGATTCCAGCTCACCCAGTTGCTCTATTCTCATCCACCTGGAGCTCAGACACTGGCCTCGCCCTGGCCTCACATGAAGGATAATAGAAAAAACAACGGGACTGGATTTACCTTTTCTTTTTATTTTTCCAAAGAAAATATGGTGTATACAAAAGAAAAATTTACATAGTCAACATAGTAACATAGTTATCAAGGCTGAAAAAAGACATTTGTCCATCCAGTTCAGCCTATATTCCGTCAGAATAAATCCCCAGGTCTACGTCCTTCCAAAGAACCTAATAACTGTAAGATACAATATTGTTATGCTCCAGGAAGACATCCAGGCCTCTCTTGAACCCCTCGTCTGAGTTCGCCATCACCACCTCCTCAGGCAAAGAATTCCAGATTCTCACTGCCCTAACAGTAAAGAATCCTCTTCTATGTTGGTGGAAAAACCTTCTCTCCTCCAGATGCAGAGAATACCCCCTTGAGACCGTCACATTCCTTGGTATAAATAGATCCTCGGAGAGATATTTGTATTGTCCCCTTATATACTTATACATGATTATTAGATCGCCCCTCAGTCGTCTTTTTTCTAGACTAAATAATCCTAATTTTGCTAATCTCTCTGGGTATTGTAGTTCCCCCATCCCCTTTATTAATTTTGTTGCCCTCCTTTGTACTCGCTCTACTTCCATTATATCCTTCCTGAGCACCGATACCCAAAACTGTACACAGTACTCCATGTGCGGTCTAGCCAGTTATTTGTACAGAGGCAGTATAATGTTCTCATCATGTGTATTAAGACCTCTTTTAATGCACCCCATGATCCTGTTTGCTTTGGCAGCCACTGCCTGACACTGGCTGCTCCAGGTAAGTTTATCATTAACTAGGATCCCCAAGTCCTTCTCCATGTCAGATTTACCCAGTGGTTTCCAGTTCAGTGTGTAATGGTGATATTGATTCCATCTTCCCATGTGTATAACCTTACATTTATCATTGCTAAAGCGCATCTGCCACCTTTGGGCCCAAGTTTCAAACTTATCCAGATCCATCTGTAGCACTATACTATCTTAACTTGTATTAACTGCTTTACATAGTTTTGTATCATCTGCAAATATCGATATTTTACTGTGTAAACCTTCACAGACATGCCCCAGTCGGTGTGTTTCGACTGCACTAGGCAGTCTTACTCATGACTCAAAATTGCTTGGCCGGGAAGGGGTTAAACAAAAATTTGTGGATAAATTATTACACTACTTTGAACCATCTAACTGTGCACATGTGTTTTGGCACACCTGTTTAAATTGTCAAATTGGAGGCAGATACGTGCCACACCAATATTGCATTGGCCTTTTTGGCCATCACTTTACTCCATCTAGCATTTTTGGCTGATTCCATGTTTATCCAGGATTGGAAATTTTTTGTAAATGTTATAGTTCTGTTTAAATTGTATATTAAATGGAAAAGTAGCACTGGCAACAGAAAGGTGATGAGATAAAAAAACATGTGAAAGCTAAAAATGGGTGAGCCACTACCAGGAGCACCACTGGCACAGTTCGCAGCAACTGACCCAGCAGTAGAAGTACTACAAGTATCACAATTGGCCTACTTTTGCAACCGGCAATCATGTCACTGGAGAGAAAGCGGAGAGCATAATGGAATATATGTCAAAAAAGGAAGCGTGTTAAACGCGAAACGACAGTAGTCCTGTTCTCTTGCCTGCATACCTGCATTCGTCCTGCCCTCAAAAAACCTTGTCCATGAAAGGACTTAGGTTTTTTGACACGGTAAACGGAGTGTTGCTGCTTTTTTCTCTATTTTGGATTGGAATATATGTCACATCACTCCTCTTAATCACCGCAAGATTATGAACCCTTTGACAGCGTCACCATCAGCTTGAGTCAGTGTTCTGCTCAGTCCACCTGCTACCCTGCCATAACACCCAATGTTGTTCATAGTTAAATTTCAATTCCATCAATGATACTTGGTTCAGTTCTGCACTTTAGTCCTCCCACCCACAGTACTCTAATTGGAAGAGTTGAAAAGTTGAATAGTCAGCCTTTGTACTTGGATGACTGTTGTGAACTCTGTTTTCGGGCTCCCTCTTGTGGTCACTGGTGGTATGGTGTGACTTTTGCTTTGGGCTCCCCCTGGTGGCTTTGTTTGTTATCCTGCTGGTCTCTGGCTATCAGCTGGTTCGTTATCCTCTGGGAGGTTCCTATATAGCTCTGTTTTACTTCCACTTGTTGCCGGCTGTCGATGTAATCAGTGCTACTCAGATTCCTTCTGACTACCTTGCTCCCAGTCCATCCAGGACAAGCTAAGTTTTGTTTGCTCATTTTTTGATCAGCAGTGTTTATCATGTTTTCTTGTCCAGCTTGCTAAAATGTGATTCCCTCGCTTGCTGGATGCTCTAGTGGACTGAGTTTCTCCCCACACACCATTAGTTGGTGCGTGGGTTCTTGAAATCTCAGGATGGATATTTTGTAAGGGTTTTTTATTTATCGCATAGACCTCTGCTCTATTTTCTGCTTTCTAGTACTAGTGGGCCTCTTTTGCTGAATCTGATTTCATCCCTACGTATGTGCCTTCTTCTTACTTCACCATTAATATTTGTTGGGGGCTTCTATATCTTTGGGGATTATTTCTCTGGAGGCAAGCGAGGTCTTTCTTTCTCTTTAGGGGTAGCTAGTTCCTCAGGCTGGCTCAAGACGTCCAGGAATTTTTTTTGTCACGTTCACCGGCTACCTCTAGTTGTGTTGGATAGGTTCAGATTTGCGATCAGTCCAGTTACCATCTCCCTAGAGCTTGTCCTTAGTTTATTCACTTGCTGGTCTATTCGTGATCCTCAGTCACTAAGGATCATAACAGTACAGCTGACCATAAAGTGTTAATTGCATGGCAGAAGCAGGAGAAAAGAAGCCTTGAGAATTTTGTTTGTTTTTTTTTTGCCGTGTGTCTAGCTGCTGTGGCTAGCTTCTCTCCTCCTCTTAATCTTGGTGTGGCTCTGAGTTCAGCTGCTGACATGGATGTCCAGAGCTTGGCTTCCAGTCTGGATCATCTTGCTGCTAGGGTTCAAAGTATTCAGGATTTTGTTGTTCACAGTCCTATGTCAGAGCCTAGAATACCTATTCCGGAGTTGTTTTCTGGAGATAGATCTAGTTTCCTGAATTTTAGGAACAATTGTAAGTTGTTTCTTTCTTTGAAACCTCGTTCCTCTGGTGATGCCGTTCAGCAAGTTAAGATTATCATTTCCTTTTTGCGCTGTGACCCTCAAGATTGGGCCTTCGCATTGGCGCCAGGGGATCCTGCATTGCTTAGTGTAGATGCGTTTTTTCTAGCCCTTGGATTGCTCTATGAGGAACCTAATCTTGAGAACCAGGCTGAAAAAACGTTATTGGCCCTCTCGCAGGGGCAAGATGAAGCAGAGGTGTACTGCCAGAAATTTCGGAAATGGTCGGTGCTTACTCAGTGGAATGAGTGTGCCCTGGCTGCAAATTTCAGAGAAGGTCTTTCTGAAGCCATTAAGAATGTCATGGTGGGGTTCCCTACGCCTGCAGGTCTGAATGAGTCAATGACTCTGGCCATTCAGATTGATCGGCGTTTGCGGGAGCGCAAACCTGTGCACCATTTGGCGGTGTCTTCTGAACAGACACCTGAATCTATGCAATGTGACAAAATTCTGACCAGAAGTGAACGGCAAAATTATAGACGGCAAAATGGGTTGTGCTTTTACTGTGGTGACTCAGCTCATGTTATCTCAGCATGCTCTAAGCGCAAAAAAAAGGTTGATAAATCTGTCACCATTGGTACTTTACAGCCTAAGTTCATTTTGTCTGTTACCCTGATTTGTTCCCTGTCATCTTACCCGGTTAATGCTTTTGTAGATTCAGGTGCCGCCCTGAGTCTGATGGATTGGTCATTTGCCAGGCGCTGTGGTTTTGATTTGGAGCCTTTAAAATTCCCTATTCCACTAAGGGGAATTGATTCTACACCATTGGCTACGAATAGACCTCAGTACTGGACACAAGTGACCATGTGCATGACTCCTGTTCATCAGGAGGTGATTCGCTTTCTTGTACTGCATAATTTGCATGATGTCGTCGTGTTGGGTCTACCATGGTTGCAGACTCATAATCCAGTCCTGGATTGGAAAGCTATGTCGGTGTCAAGTTGGGGTTGTCAGGGAATTCATGGTGACGCTCCTGTGGTGTCAATTGCTTCGTCCACTCCTTCTGAAGCCCCTACGTTTTTGTCAGACTACCAGGATGTATTTGAGGAGCCCAAACTTAATTCTCTACCTCCTCATAGGGACTGTGATTGTGCTATAAATTTGATTCCTGGTAGTAAGTTTCCTAAGGGACGACTTTTCAATTTATCTGTGCCGGAGCATGCTGCCATGCGGAGTTATATAAAGGAGTCTTTAGAGAAGGGACATATTCGCCCGTCCTCATCCCCTCTTGGTGCAGGATTCTTTTTTGTGGCTAAAAAGGATGGTTCCCTGAGACCCTGTATTGATTATCGCCTTTTGAATAAAATCACGGTCAAATTTCAGTATCCTTTACCATTGTTAACTGATTTGTTTGCTCGCATTAGGGGGTCTAGTTGGTTCACCAAGATAGATCTTCGTGGTGCGTATAACCTTGTGCGTATAAAACAGGGTGATGAATGGAAAACTGCATTTAATACGCCTGAAGGCCATTTTGAGTACTTGGTGATGCCTTTTGGACTTTCTAATGCTCCTTCAGTCTTTCAGTCCCTTATGCATGACATCTTCCGTGAATATCTGGATAAGTTTATGATTGTGTATCTGGATGATATTCTGTTTTTTTCGGATGATTGGGAGTCTCATGTTAAGCAGGTCAGGATGGTCTTTCAGGTCCTGCGTGACAATGCTTTATTTGTGAAGGGCTCAAAATGTCTTTTTGGAGTCCAGAAGATTTCCTTTTTGGGTTTCATTTTTTCTCCTTCTACTATTGAGATGGACCCAGTCAAGGTTCAGGCTATTCATGACTGGACGCAGCCTACATCTGTTAAGAGTCTTCAGAAGTTCTTGGGTTTTGCTAATTTTTACCGTCGCTTCATAGCTAATTTTTCTGGCGTTGTTAAGCCTTTGACGGATTTGACCAAGAAGGGTTCTGATGTGACTAATTGGTCTTCTGCGGCTGTGGAGGCCTTTCGGGAGCTGAAGCGTCGGTTTTCTTCGGCTCCGGTCTTATGTCAGCCAGATGTCTCACTTCCCTTCCAGGTGGAGGTTGATGCTTCCGAGATTGGAGCGGGGGCTGTTTTGTCGCAGAGAAGCCCCGATGGCTCTGTGATGAAGCCATGTGCTTTCTTTTCAAGAAAGTTTTTGCCTGCCGAGCGGAATTATGATGTCGGTAATCGGAAGCTGTTGGCTATGAAGTGGGCATTTGAGGAGTGGCGACATTGGCTCGAAGGAGCTAAACATCGTGTGGTGGTCTTGACTGATCACAAGAATTTGATTTATCTCGAGTCGGCCAAGCGGCTGAATCCCAGACAGGCTCGTTGGTCGTTGTTGTTCTCTCGTTTTGATTTCATGGTCTCGTACCTGCCGGGTTCGAAGAATGTGAAGGCTGATGCTCTTTCTAGGAGTTTTGTGCCTGACTCTCCTGGAGATTCAGAGCCGGCTGGTATCCTTAGAGAAGGGGTGATTTTGTCTGCCATCTCCCCAGATTTGTGACGTGTGCTGCAAAAGTTTCAGGCGGATAGACCTGACCGCTGTCCACCGGAGAGACTGTTTGTCCCGGATAGATGGACCAACAGAGTCATCTCCGAGGTTCATTCTTCGGTGTTGGCGGGCCATCCTGGAATATTTGGTACCAGAGACTTGGTGGCCAGGTCTTTTTGGTGGCCTTCCTTGTCGCGGGATGTGCGTTCCTTTGTGCAGTCTTGTGGAATTTGTGCTCGGGCGAAGCCTTGCTGTTCTCGTGCCAGTGGTTTGCTGTTACCTTTGCCTGTCCCGAAGAGGCCTTGGACGCACATTTCCATGGATTTTATTTCAGATCTCCCTGTCTCTCAGAGAATGTCTGTCATCTGGGTGGTGTGTGATCGTTTTTCTAAGATGGTCCATTTGGTGCCCTTGCCTAAGTTGCCTTCCTCCTCCGAGTTGGTTCCACTGTTTTTTCAAAATGTGGTTCGTTTGCACGGGATTCCTGAGAACATTGTTTCTGACAGAGGATCCCAGTTTGTGTCTAGATTTTGGCGGACCTTTTGTGCTAAGTTGGGCATTGAATTGTCTTTTTCGTCGGCCTTCCATCCTCAGATGAATGGCCAAACCGAGCGAACTAATCAGACCTTGGAGACTTATTTAAGATGTTTTGTTTCTGCTGACCAGGACGACTGGGTTACTTTTTTGCTGTTGACCGAGTTTACCCTTAATAATTGGGCTAGTTCTGCTACTTTGGTTTCTCCTTTTTTTTGTAATTCGGGGTTTCATCCTCGTTTTTCCTCGGGTCAGGTGGAGCCTTCTGACTGTCCTGGAGTGGATGTTGTGGTGGATAGGTTGCATCAGATTTGGAATCATGTGGTGGACAATTTGAAGTTGTCACAAGAGAAGGCTCAGCTCTGTGCCAACCGCCGTCGCTGTGTGGGTCCCCGACTTCGCGTCGGGGACTTGGTGTGGTTGTCTTCTCGCTTCGTTCCTATGAAGGTCTCCTCTCCTAAGTTCAAGCCTCGGTTTATCGGTCCTTATAAGATTCTGGAAGTCCTTGGCCCTGTGTCATTCCGTCTGGACCTCCCGGCATCATTTGCTATTCATAATGTGTTCCATCGCTCGTTGTTGCGGAGGTATGTGGTACCTGTGGTTCCTCCGGTTGAGCCTCCTGCCCCGGTGCTGGTTGAGGGAGAATTGGAATACGTGGTGGAGAAGATCTTGGATTCTCGTGTTTCTAGACGGAGGCTCCAGTATTTGGTCAAGTGGAAGGGCTATGGTCAGGAGGATAATTCTTGGGTTGTCGCCTCTGATGTTCATGCGGCCGATTTGGTTCGTGCCTTCCATGTGGCTCATCCCGATCGCCCTGGGGGTTTTCATGAGGGTTCAGTGACCTCTCCTTAAGGGGGGGTACTGTTGTGAACTCTGTTTTCGGGCTCCCTCTTGTGGTCACTGGTGGTATGGTGTGACTTTTGCTTTGGGCTCCCCCTGGTGGCTTTGTTTGTTATCCTGCTGGTCTCTGGCTATCAGCTGGTTCGTTATCCTCTGGGAGGTTCCTATATAGCTCTGTTTTACTTCCACTTGTTGCCGGCTGTCGATGTAATCAGTGCTACTCAGATTCCTTCTGACTACCTTGCTCCCAGTCCATCCAGACAAGCTAAGTTTTGTTTGCTCATTTTTTGATCAGCAGTGTTTATCATGTTTTCTTGTCCAGCTTGCTAAAATGTGATTCCCTCGCTTGCTGGATGCTCTAGTGGACTGAGTTTCTCCCCACACACCATTAGTTGGTGCGTGGGTTCTTGAAATCTCAGGATGGATATTTTGTAAGGGTTTTTTATTGATCGCATAGACCTCTGCTCTATTTTCTGCTTTCTAGTACTAGTGGGCCTCTTTTGCTGAATCTGATTTCATCCCTACGTATGTGCCTTCTTCTTACTTCACCGTTAATATTTGTTGGGGGCTTCTATATCTTTGGGGATTATTTCTCTGGAGGCAAGCGAGGTCTTTCTTTCTCTTTAGGGGTAGCTAGTTCATCAGGCTGGCTCGAGACGTCCAGGAATTTTTTAGGCACGTTCACCGGCTACCTCTAGTTGTGTTGGATAGGTTCAGATTTGCGATCAGTCCAGTTACCATCTCCCTAGAGCTTGTCCTTAGTTTATTCACTTGCTGGTCTATTCGTGATCCTCAGCCACTAAGGATCATAACAGATGACATGGGGCCAGAGGAGATGAAGGACACTTTTCTAACACGATACTCTGTTGCTGGCTCTGCGAGCTGTATTGGTAGGGGCACAGTCAGCAGTAGTCACACTATGAGCAAGGCCAAATCTCGAGGTGAGAATCAGGTGGGGGTTAAGGAACTCAAGCCATTTTTGCACACAAAGGCATCTGTGAGTGGAATTAGGGCTAATACTCCTGATGATTGGTAACCAAAGAAGGTTGTCGAGAAGGTGGTGCCATCAAAGAATGAGGTTGGTTGAGTCGGTCTTAAAGAGCAAAGCCAATGGCCAACCAAAACATCTGGGGAAAGAGCTTCTTCTTCTGGGGTAAGCTTAATAGCAGGTTAAATAGTTACGTGCATACAGGTGATGTCGTGACTGATACTATCGTAGGAGGCTCAACAGTGCCAGAAAGCTCTGTAGGTGATGGTGGTGGTGATTCCTATGAGTGGGCATCATGGGTGTGCAAATATTTTCCTCTGTTGTGCAACTGTCTCAGCTGGGCCAGGCTCCACTTCCTTCCCCTATGGCAGATGCTCTTTGCTGTGCTCTATGCTATGTTTTCCAAAATACCCTGTGTGTTACCCTGTGGGTATCAGTGACATCATCTCCCTAGGTCTTTAAATGCCCGGTTAGGCACTTCCCTGTGTCTAACTGTTAAGACAATACTGTATTAAGCAGCCATGTTGTTTGCACTCAGTATCCAGTTTCTCATGTTGCTTCTATCTCCTTAGACTTCATTGATTTTTACAGCTTCAGAAGTTAACCCAACATTTGCGGTAAGCACTATGAACTGATTTTTAGAGACTAATCACTGTGCTGCATTATATTTTTGCATGCAAACTCCTGTGATTTCTACAAACCTTTAAAAGGTTGGTTAGCATTCTGCCAGCTTTCGACCGGTTAACCCATTGTTTATTGTGGACATAATGAACTGCTATTACAGAAAGTTCACATTTAGCAATTCTGCTACCTACATCTGGGTGCTACTTCAGACTTCAAGCATTGATTCCAAGCATACCCTGTCTCGCCTCTTTGCCTGCCATCCAGCATAACCATTTGTCCAGGTCCTACTTTTCCATGTGTTTTCCAACTTGCTTTGCCAATGTCCTGCATCCATGTGTCTACTCTGATCTGACAATTTGTGAATCTACCTCACAAAATGAGTCTACCATTCATGTTGCTGGAGGACCAATCTATTGCAGTGTGCAGGCTGGGCTGTTAGAAAACAAGCCATGTACATCTGATAAGGAAGTAAGTAATTCTGTCACCAAATAAAATGGCATCACCTGCTCACGTGGCGAAAGCAAAATGATCAACAAGATGAGCAAGGCTAAAGGTGTCCTCTTTTTTTTTCAATGTCAACAGTTTTCTGATAACCAGTGGGCACACTCAAATGTTTCCTTGTTGTCATCAGCCCTACCATCATCCTAATCTACAACTTTCCATAGTCTTCCTTCTCTACCTCCATTGGGTCATCAAGAAATATGGGTTCAGTCATTCATTTGTGTGGAAACTGAAACCAATAGTGATGAGTGAACGTGTTCGAATAAGGTGTTACCCGAGTATGCTCGTGTGCTAACCGAGTGTCCACGGCGTGCTTAACAAATATATTTGAGTCCAGTGTTCTGGATCACTGCATTGAGAAACACGTGATGGTGTCTCCGCGGTGTTCAGATGTTTTGGTCTTCCAGAGGCCAATCATCTGTGCCTTTACAGCCTTTTACTAGGCACTGCTCCTAATAGCCAGATTCCTACTCCACACTGATGAGGGGCAAACACCCCGAAACAGCTGTCTGTGGATGGATACCATGCTTGGCATAGGTGGTTTTCCTGTATTGGATGTTTTCCTTTATTGGATGCTGCCCTTCCCGTGGTTGTTCCTTCCCGGGGAAAGGTCTGGCTATTCACTGCTTGCGTTGAGAAACACGTGATGGTGTCTCCGCAGCTATCCTACATGCATTTGCATATTTCCCATAAGGGATGGGGGCAGTGTTCTGGTTCACTGCGTTGAGAAACACGTGATGGTGTCTCCGCGGTGTTCAGATGTTTTGGTCTCCCCGAGGCCAATCATCTGTGCCTTTACAAAGGCATAGACATGTCATGGTCCAGAGTTAGAATTCCAAAAAGATCAAGACAAATAGGGTAGACAAATGGATGGTTAAAAACAAATCTAAGGTCGGTGGATAAAGATCAAAATACTGGAACTCAAAGCTCAGAGCAAACGCACTAAAAACTTGGCAGCAATACAACTTGTCATGCACGTGGATAAAGCATCCACTGTTCCACTGTCCAGGTTTAAATTTGGAGGGGCATAGATAAGCGGCAGCCTGGTTTTTGACAGAGCTCCTGATGGTGGAGTTAGGCTTGAGCTACATGTGGTTGCCAGGTACCACTCCAAGGGCAGTCTCCAATACTGCTGCAGCTTACACCAAGGATGGCAGACATGGACTAGGAGTCCAAAGCAGTTTTATGCTCGCATACCACCAGAGCAGTTTCAATCTCAAGTACTGCAGAGGTGGTTTCAGGCTCACATACCACCAGAGTGGTTTCAGGCTCAGGTACATGTGGAGCGGCTTCAGGCTCAAGTACTGTCGGAGCAGCTTCCTGCACATGTACCATTAGAGCTGTTTCAGGCTCAGGTACTGCCAGAGCAACTTCAGGCTCCAGTACCTCCGGAGTGGTTTCAGGCCCACGTACCACCAAAGCTGTTTCATGCTCAGGTACTTCCAGAGCAGCTTTAGGCTCAAGTACCACCAAAGCAGTCTCAGGCTCACGTACTACCAGAGCGACTTCAGGCTCAGGTACTGCCAGAGTAGTTTCAGGCTCAGGTACACCAGAGCGGCTTCAGGTTCAAGCATCACTGGAGTGGCTTCAGGCTCAGGTACAGCTGGAGAGGCTTCAGGGTCAAGTAACAGGTACAAGTTTGAGTTCAGCAACAGATACAAGTTCTAACAGAATAGGTACAGGAAAAAGTTCAGGGATAGGTTCAAGAACCTGACAACTAACCAGCAGAGACACACACAAACTAACAGTAAAGAGGGCGCTATACAGGAACTTTCCTACAGGGGGACGTTCCTTAAATACTAGATACCTGCCAGCTATTGGCTGGAGACATTTGCAAAGCACGCTCACTGCTCCTTTAAGAATTAAGGAGGGCTGCCGCTGGTAGACCTGCGTGACGTGCACAGACCCAGGGGACAAGGAAGCCATACAGGGAAACAAACACTGTTGAGCCCACGGGGCAGTGAGTGTGGCGGCATCCCTGCCAGGAGAAGGGAACATGCATTGATGCCGTCATTAGCTTTATGCAACTGGCAGAGATAAGATGCATACAGCCAGCTAAATAGCCTGCCTATTATAATACTGACAGCTCACCATGCCCCTGCCCCAGATTGGATGGCTGAGCTGCCATTCACAACACTGAGAGGAGGAATCATGACAATTATTTGTGTGAGGTGAAGTTCAAGGGGAGAACACTGCACATGATTTTGCCCCGCGTTACATTTAGATTTAGAAGAGGAGCAGCAGTTGGTGGATGTGAAGAGAGATTTTGAGTTAACACAGGCAGGAGATGAGGCTGGCAGAGAAAATGTAACAATGCAGGTGTCACGATTCATTATGGGTTTCGTCACAGCTCTGGTTCTGCTGAAATTTAAATGCTGTTTTTTTTTTCCTTTGGGTCCAGCAAGAGTTGGTGTCTGTCTCTTGCTGGCTGTTCTTTTAGGGTGGTCAGCTGATGTTGGTTGGTAACCACTCCCTCCTGCCTTTATACAGTCACATAACCCATCAACTGATTGTCAGTAACAGAGTTCTTGTATGCAGACCAGTTTGTGGTGTGGAGTTCTCCTGTGTCAGTGGTGTTGCTGCTGTGGGACTTCAGATTCCTGGTGTTATTTTTTATGCTGCTGTGGAGATTAGGAGCAGAACAGCAGGTTCATTGTATCGTCACTGTGTCTTTTCTCCAGCAGATACTATGATTCCCGATCCCATGGACTTCTGGAAAGCAGACTCATCTAGTGGCAAGAGTGTTCCCTCAAAATGGATAATTTTTGGACCAGTTTACAATGTAATAAGTCTAAAAAGTCTGAGACTGCAGTGTGTTGCTAAATAGATTGCTAATTTCCATCTCTTTTCCCCTAGTCAGATAGGTTGATTTCATAGTAATTAGACTCAAAAGAGGTTGAATACTAAGAGATATCAGAACTTCAAACTCGTCTTTTCAATCAATTAGAGATTTTGCAGCACTGAGATTCCCCACAAATAGAATTTTGTGTGAAAATTTAGTTAAGTCAGCTAGTTTGAATTTTAAAAGTTTAGCTCATTTCTATTGGGGACATACACATCTATTTCAAATACTATTCATTAGTATCTGAACATGTCAAATGCTAACTCCATTATTTCTTGTAATTTCTAACAATGAAGAGCGTGGATTAATTGCTTTTTATATAATTTCCACATATAATGGAATAACGGGATAACAGAAATAATGGAATTTCATTTAGACTGTTGATCTTCAATTAACATTCATTCATTGTAACAAAAGCTGACCTTACCAAGAGATGTTAGGCAGAATGTCTTAAGTGTCATATATAATTCAATGAGCCTACTCTCCAGAGGTAATTCATTTTGAACTTTTGGAAGATTGAAACTAGAGTTTGGCTAATAGAATTGTTTTGTGATCTCTTTATGACAATGCATCGAGTCCAGAGCTGCAATTTGTGATAATGTATTATTATCATCTATAAAGTGCAATATTTAACAGGGGTTTCTGCGTAAATTTGGTGGAGCAAAATGGTTAATAGGGTTGTCACTTTAGGAAATAGCTTTCTTTCTGTCCTAAAAGAAACTATAAATGCCAAATTGGCAATGCTTTCTATTAACTCTGAGCAAAGCTGCTTCAAACAGCAGCTCTCTCTCTCTTAAAGGAAACCTGTCAGGTCCAATAATGCTATTAACCTACAGGTTAATCTGCAGGTTAATAGCATTATGGATTTGCCCATTTACAGTGATAAAAGTGTGGCACCAGGGCGAAAATTAACGTTATTTCTCCCAGAATCTGCCGGCTTTCAGTCACACAGGCATGCCCAGAGCAGTTACCACTCACTTCATTGAGAGAGGAGGAGATAAGCATGCTGCGACACTGATTGATGGCTCTTTTCACTGCACAGCCTGCATAACTGAAAGCCGGCGGCCCTCGGGAGAAATAAAGTTCATTTTCTCTTGGGTGTTGCACTGTCAGTACAGCAGCCGACACCTTCATAACACTGTTAGGCTTCTTTTACACTTTCCGGTTTTTTTGCGGCCCGTTATTGCGGGCCTTTTTTGCAGGCCATATTGCCGCAATTTTGACGGTCTGCCGCAATAACCACATAAAACGTGCTGACTGCCTTTTTTCAGGATTCCAATACTATGGCTAAAGTATTGGGAAAAAAAAGGGTGTTCTGCAAAACCGGAAGTCACGGTGCACTACAAAAAACAAGCTTCCGTTGTTTTTGCGACCCGATTGGTTTTCCATGGGGGCCGTGTCCATAAGCCTTGAAAAATATCGAGCAGGCTCGATATTTTTTCACGGCCGTAGATACGGCCCTCACGGCCATACAGCGTATGGTGCTCTGTGGAATTATTGCTGCCCCATAGAAATCTATTGGGGACGCAAAAACGGGACGCAAAACCACGGTAAGTGTTAAAGAAGCCTTAACCTGCAGATTAACTCTATATCTGCAAGTTAATAGCATTATCGGGCATGACAGGTTCTCTTTACAGAGAATCTCTATCTCTGCCCACCTAGCTTGATTGAAAAGCTCTTTTCAGTACCATCCCTTTTCCCTATATTTTGCACCAATAGAAACTGCAGCAGAGTAGCAGTATAGTATGGAAAAACCTATCTTCAAACAGCGCTTTCAGTGAGTAATACCAGTTACTAACGCTATGTGCTGAAAGAACCAAGTTCACCAAGGGTAACTCTGGATATGTGAATATTATATCTATGGCAGAACATGGCAGATGGACTCAGACTTCAGGAAGCTCGTTTCTGCTAATTACAATTCTGGGGGCAGCATCTTCATCCATGGAAGTGTTCCTGCATTTATTATCCCTATGGAGAACAAGAACTTCTAATGTTTACCCAGCAAATAACAATGTTTCTTCAAAATGTTGTATTATCTATGGGAGTCATGAGCTATAGTTACGACCTGCATTTTTAAAGAAACCTAAATAAGAAAAGATTTCCAAAACTCATTGAATTCTTATTGAGAAATGTAAGTGTGTTGAAAAATTTGAGTTATCCTATTGGAGAGCACCTTCTGTAAGTGAAAGTCTGTGGACAAAAAAATACAGATGCTTGAATGAGACCTAAGCAAAGAGGGTGAAACTTCATGAAAACTCCTGCCCACTGTGTGTCTAAAGATACTATTGAATTGTGTGTTTTTGGTGCTTTTTTCTCTACAGGCTTCTATGGTGAGCCTGAAAACAACTCACTTAAAAACACATTTAAAATTACATGTAAAAGAGGCAGTTGTATTTTTGAGTATAAAATCAAAGATTTTCTGTACTATGGAAAAAGCATTTTTAAACAGCTTCAAATCAGCACCAAAAATGCAGCAAAAACACAATAAACAGAGAAGATTATTATAGCCTAGTTTGGGACACCTGCAGAAAATATTCAGGTAAATAGCAGCAGAAAAATGCAGCACTTACGCTATGTGAGAACATGGCCTAAGGGGTTAATCTACAGTTATACAGTACTTTTTATTTGAAGTACTGCAGATTTCTTTTCCAGTGACACAAGCTCATTGTCTAGTGAAATACATTATTACACAATAGTAAGTCTATTCATGAACCAGATGCACTTACTGTGTCACATTAAATATGACATTTCCAGCAGGATTGTATTGATTCCATGTTAATAGTCTGTTTATGGCTGGATCGATTCAATTGATATTAAGTACTTGGCAGGAAGGTTCTTATTTATCACTCTCGCCGCTTTCTCAAGATTGTGTCTCTGTCATAAATATAGTTGTTATTCCACTCATTGAATTAATCATGCTATATTCTGCTTTAGGATAGTTTCAATTCATATTCATGTCATTTACCAGATGCTAACTTCAGGTTGAGATGCTGAGAAGATGTAAGTTGCCCACCAGGGCAATGGGGATATTCGGTACCGGTTCCGGTCGCTCTTAAAGGGGATGTCACGGTGGCTGCGACCCGGTCCGTGGCCCTGGGCACTCAATAAAAAGGGAAAAGTCTTTGAAGGGAAATTGGTAATATTGGTGATGCCACCTGTGGTTCATGGTCAGAGGGGCCAACGCTGCTTAAAGAGGTCCTCTGGGGCGATGTTGTTGCAGCAAGATTGTGACGCTTCCCACAGGTGAAGTGGTGTCCCCAGGGCTCCCGGTGTATTTGGCAGTGATGGTGGGTTGCTAGTAAATAACAGATGACCCAGAGTTCCAGTCTTTACCTGGTTTACTGATGGTAACAGGCCTCAGTCCAGGGTACCGGCAACAGGTGCAGAAGGAGTCCAGGCAGCATGAAAACAAGTAGTAATCTCCCTTGGCAGGCCAGGTTGGGAGCCTTCCTCTATGCGCTGGTTTTCTGGTCCCTTGCTACCTGTCACTGGCAAGGTACTCCTTTCTCTCTCCTGTCCTGGGACAGTGCCTGCGTGGTGCGAGAGCTTGAACTGTTCTCTTGGGGTTCCTGACACGGTGACTCCAGGCTCTAACTTCTGCTGTACCTCAGGCGTTGAATGGGCAATTTACGTATAGTCCTATGCCCTCCGGCTCTGCTGTGGACCTTACAGATATCCACAACCTCAAGCTCCCGATGCCCAGTTTCCGTGCTCTGGCTCACAGGAGGCCTAATTGCAGCCTCCCTGAGCTCCTAATCACTCCTCTCTCTTCACTGTCTGCTCCAGACTGAACTAACTCCTCCTCCAGACCAGGATGGATATCAGGGAAGTTCCCCTAAAACAGGGTTTTGAGCTCTCCCTTCTGGCCTGGAGGTAGAATATGTTGTGTGTAAGATTTACTTGCCAAAGAGATCCCACTTGTCTCCAGGCATGGCACTACCCTTCCCGAGAGGAAGGCAGCATCACTGTGGTACCTGAACTTCTGTGGTGCCACAGATGCACAGAGAGGGTTTGCTGCACACAATTTTCAAAACAAATCTGCAGCACAAAAAGATTTTTCTTAAGTGTCTTGTCAAATAAAAAAACAAAATCACCAAACTCACCATCACTGACACTTGTGTGGTTCTCCTGTCACTTTGCCTGTTGGATGTCATCGAAAGATGCCAGGGAAGGTGACTATACAGTTTTTTTTAGTTTGAAAACTTTGTGGAAAGTAATTTTTTTTTTAAAGGGAACCTGCCACTTGGTTTTCTCTATATAAAACATGATCACCACCATTAGCGGCTTTTTCACTACATGCTAAAATGTTGTAAAAAAGTCCCCCAACCCAGTCTGCTGATCCCCAAAAAGATCTTTTATTTTACTCATGGCACGGTGCAGTCCGATGGGCGTCTCTGGTCTTCAAGCAGAACTTCCACTCTTCTAATGATCGCCGTCCTCCTTCCCTGCTTTGTGTGGATGATTCGCCCTATGTCATCCACACAATGCCCCATCATGCTGAGGGCAGAGCAAACAACTGTAGTGCGCATGTGCTGGCTTTACTTCTGGGTCATCAGTGCTCTTTGGCCTTTCCCGATGCTTTGCTCTGTCCTTTTTAAAGAAGAGAGATGTGCACCTGTGCAGGAGCACAATGGGGCACTGTGGATATGACGTAGAGCGCGTCATCCACACAAAGCAGGGAAGGAGGTCGGCGATCTCAATAGAGAGGGGGCGGATCAAAGCTAGAGGTCCTGATTGTGTTTGCAGTACTTTTTATGGGAAAACCCTGGTGACAGGTTCTCTTCAAGTCATGAGGATTTTGATGCATTTTGGATTTCTGGATTTTAATTTGCAGATTATCTGCAACAAATATGCAACAAAAGAGAATTGTTAATATCTCCACAATGTAGAGGCAAAATAAGAAAAAAACAAAAAGTATATATTTTTTTCATTCTGCAACCATTATGACAGTCGATCAAAGAGGTATTCCAGCTATTGTTTTCCTTAAAATCCATTAGTTATTGAAGCAATTCTTTAAAAACAGCATAATAGCATATAGCATAAATGTCACCAGCCCTTCCAGGGATCAATAAGCAGACGCGTTTTGAGCCTTGCGGCTCTTAGTCATTGCTAAATGAAGTGGTTTGCAAAAAATATTCATCCCCTTGGCTTTTTACCCATTTTGTAATTACAAACCTTGTTTAAACCAATTTGTGTGTAAATCATCAGCACCAAATGGTCTAAATTAGTAAAGTGAAATGAGAAAAATATAGGCATAAACTAAATTTATGAGTTCAAATAGCGAAAAATTGGCATGTGCATATGTATTCACCCCTTTTGCTATGAAGCCCCTAAAAATTTCTGGTGCAAGCAATTACTCTCATAAGTGGGCAATCTAAGTATCACATGGACTGTCAGTATATATACTTTATCTTTTCTGAAAGGACACAGAGGATGCAACATCTTTAACTAAGAGGTACCACTAACCAAATAACACCGTAAACACTAAGGAGATTTCCAAACAAGTCAGGGACAAAGTTGTTGAGAAGAAGTGAGGGTTGGGTTATAAAAAAATATCCCAATCTCTGACGATACCCCGGAGCATCATCAAATCCATTATCATCAAATAGAAGAAACAAGGTACTACAACAAATCTGACAAGAGGGGGGGCCGGCCACAAAAACTCTCAGCCCAGGCTAGGAGGGCATTAATCAGAGAGGCAGCACAGAGACCAAATGTAACCGTGAAGGAGCTGCAGAGTTCAGAAGCAGAGACTGGAGTATCTGTCCGTACAACTAAAATAAGCCATACATTCCATAGAATTGGCCTTTATGGAAGAGTGGGCAAAAAAAGCCTTTACTTACACACAAAATTTGTCAGGCTTGTTTTGAGTTTGCCAAAAGACATGTAGTAGACTCCCCAAATGTATGTAGGAAGGTGCTAAAGCCAGATGAGATCAAAATTGAACTTTTTGGCCACCAAGATAAATGCTATGTCTGGAGCCAAACCAACACAGCTCATCACCCCAAGAATACCATCCCCAGAGTGAAACATAGTGGTGGCAGCACCATGCAGTGGTGATGTTTTTCGGCAGCATGGACAGGGAAAATTGTCTGAGTCTTGGAAAAGATTGGTGGTGCAAAATACAGGGATATTCTTGAGCAAAACCTGTTTACATCTGTCAGTGATTTGAGGCTGGGACCGTGGTTTACCTTCCAGCAAGACAATCACCCAAAGCATACTACTTGTTAAAGCAACACTTGAGTCGTTTAAGGGGAAAAATGTAAATGCTTTGGAGTGGCCCAGTCAAAGCCCAGACCTTAATCCAATTGAGAATCTGTGGTCAGACTTGAAGATTGCTGTTTACCAAAGGAAACCATCTAACTTGAAGGAGTGCTCCAGCTTCTTTTTTTATTTTTTAACTTGAGGAATGGGTAAAAATCCCAGTGGCATTTTGTAGAAAGCTCATAGAGACTTATTCAAAGCGACTTGTAGCTGTAATAGCCGCATAAGGAGTCTCTACAAAGTACTCACTACAGGAGGGTCAATAGTTATGGACACTGATATTTTCAGTTATTTTGTCCTTCACAAAAAAAGAAAACCAAAAGTTCACAGTTGTAGGCATGTTGCTTACAAAAAAAGCAAAATTCCAGGTTGTGAGATAGCAAAACACAAAAGATGCCAAGGGGGCTGAATACTTGTGCATGTCACTGTACATCCTGTGTCTAGTTCAACATTAAAAACTTGAAAAGCCCTCTTTAAGCTGTAGAAAGCATCTTTTTCATGTTTTGTGGGGGCTAATTGATCTGTTATTTTCACACTTTCTTCTTTTTTTTTTTTGCCAATATCAATCTATATCAAGTTATGGAGATAAAGGACCACTCAAATGCATTCCAAAAATTGTTCCCCTTTCTGTAGCAATTATTTTTATTTGTTGGATACATATTATTTTAGGCAGGGGTGGGACTAGTAACAGTGATTTGGATTGGCAGTTTATTTTCTTTAATTAACTAATGAACTAAATTAGTTATTTACTGATTTGCATTTATTTAGCAGAGGACCCAGTGGCTCATGGTTTTTGCCAAGAAAAGTGGGCAGCTTCACCATCTGAGAAAATAAAGAACCTCATCCACAAGTACCACAAAAGACTTCAAGCTGTCATTGATGTTAGAGGGGGCAATACACTGTATTAAGAAATGGGGTATGTGAACTTTTGATCAGGATCATTTGGATGTTTTGGGTTGTCATTATGATTTAAAAAGAGGAACCACAGTAGTTTGACAATAACAGCTTTACCCAACCACTAACCGTGAATGGAGAAAAAGTTTTGGTGTTATCATTCATAATCCCTGAAAAAAGGCCAAGAAAGCAAAAATTCTTCCGGGGTATGTAAACTTTTGATCACAACTGTAGGCTTACTATTCATTATGCATCTTTGGTTTTTGAACTTTGTTTCAACTTTTAGACACTGCTCTGAATAAACAACTACTTACCTCTCAGAATGTGCATTAATGTGAGCCACGTCTCCATTATTCCCAAGTTTAAACTTGGCAGAAACATTTTCGTTAGCAGACAGAACTTTTCAATATGCATGTCACTAAAGAGGCATATGCAAAGCTTTTACTCTGAATCCATTTATTCCATTAAATCAATCCGATAATTTAGATATCTCTGAGACTGTCCATCCTCTGGTAAGAGCTTGAGTAAACATCCTGAATGTAAAATTTTAATATGCCTCAAGCTAAAGGAAAGCAAGGCTACGCCTGTCTCCACTGATTTCATCCCCTGTCATTATGATGCTCTAGATAAGTGATTTGTGAATACCACTGGTGTTTTCCTGTAAAAACAAACTGTCTGGTTTAGTATTTTCTTGGAAACTATTTAACTCCAATTTTGTTGCAAGACCACAGTGTGGTTCATTTCTACCAACCAGAAAAACAAATTGGATGGAAAACATTAAAGGTCAATTTACAATAGATAATAATGTATTAAAGGGTGTGGTAGATCGGCTCACTCATCTGCTCAAGAGGAACACTTTCCATATAAGTTTTTAACTGGTTTATTAAAAGCGCACTGTATAAACCAGTGCAAAACAGACACAGCCATTCTGGCATAACGGGAAAAACAAAATAGCACACAGTACAGTCTTTGTGGTTGCGTGGATCTGCTCGTCAGGGAAAAAAGCAAGGTTCTCATCTCTTTAACACGAGCAAGGCTCAGGAGATCTCATCTCCAGACACACCAAACACTGATTGAGTCCAAAGGCTCCACATTTAGGTTCTGGACCAGACCCTGGGGTGAACAAATGGTGAAAGGCCTTCCACCCACTCATCAACTGTTCACAAAAACCCATCCCTTAATATGGCCGATTAACCTCTCTCAGCACATAATGTGATGGAGCATTTTTCCAGGTTCATATCACTGATCCTGAGTGACACATATCTCCCTCCAGTATTTTACCAGTGACCTTCTCACAAGGGATTTTGTTGTGTAGACCACCCCTTCTCAGGTATCCTACACATGGATATGTCCATAGCAGGCAGTCTTTGACTGCAGCACTAACAGTATACAATATTACAATATTATTGTTTGGCCCCTGATTTGCTGTGAAGAAACCAATTATCCACCATATCATTATTGGAGCAGCATTTAAATCATTTAAGACTAAGCCATTTTTAACCCCTTTACCCCAAAGGGTGGTTTGCACGTTAATGACCGGGCCAATTTTTACAATTCTGACCTCTGTCACTTTATGAGGTTATAATTCTGGAACGCTTCAACGGATCCCAGTAATTCTGACATTATTTTCTCGTGAAATATTGTACTTCATGATAGTGGTAAAATTTCTTTGATATTACCTGCGTTCATTTGTGAAAAAATAGAAATTTGGCGAAAATTTTGAAAATGTCGCAATTTTCCAACTTTGAATTTTTATACAATTAAATCACAGAGCTATGTCACACAAAATACTTAATAAGTAACATTTCCACATGTCTACTTTACATTAGCACAATTTTGGAACCAAAATTTTTTTTTGTTAGGGAGTTCTAAGGGTTAAAAGTTGACCAGCAATTTTTACAACACCATTTTTTTTTAGGGACCACATCTCATTTGAAGTCATTTTGAGGGGTCTATATGATAGAAAATACCCAAGTGTGACACCATTCTAAAAACTACACCCCTGAAGGTGCTCAAAACCACATTCAAGAAGTTTACACCTTCAGGTGTTTCACAGGAATTTTTGGAATGTTTATATAAAAATGAACATTTAACTTTTTTACACAAAAAATTTACTTCAACTCCAATTTGTTTTATTTTACCAAGGTTAACAGGAGAAAATTGACCCCAAAAGTTGTTGTACAATTTGTCCTGAGTATGCCGATACCCCATATGTGGGGGTAAAACTACTGTTTTGGCGCATGGCAGAGCTCGGAAGCAAAGGAGTGCCATTTGACTTTTCAATGCAAAATTGACTGGATTTCAGATGGGACGCCATGTTGCATTTGGAGAGCCCCTGATGTGCCTAAACATTGAAACCCCCCACAATTGACACCATTTTGGAAAGTAGACCCCCTAAGGAACTTATCTAGATGTGTGGTGAGCACTTTGACCCATTAAGTGATTCACAAAAGTTTATAATGCAGAGCCGTAAAAATAAAAAATCATATTTTTTCACAAAAATGATTTTTTCACCCCCAATTTTTTATTTTCCCAAGGGTAAGAGAAGAAATTGGACCACAAACGTTGTTGTCCAATTTGTCCTGAGTACGCTGATACCTCATATGTGGGGGTAAACCACTTTTTGGGCGCATGGCAGAGCTCGGAAGGGAAGGAGCGCCATTTGACTTTTCAATGCAAAATTGACTGGAATTGAGATGGGACGCCATGTTGCGTTTGGAGAGCCACTGATGTGCCTAAACATTGAAACCCCCACAATTGACACCATTTTGGAAAGTAGACCCCCTAAGGAACTCCTCTAGATGTGTTGTGAGAGCTTTGAACCCCCAAGTGTTTCACTACAGTTTATAACGCAGAGCCGTGAAAATATTTTTTTTTCCCACAAAAATTATATTTTAGCCCCCAATTTTGCATTTTCCCAAGTGTAACAGGAGAAACTAGACACCAAATGTTGTTGTCCAATTTGTCCTGAGTATGCCGATACCCCATATGTTGGGGGGGGAACCACCATTTGGGTGCATGGCAGAGCTCAGAAGGGAAGGAGCGCCATTTGGAATGCAGACTTAGATGGAATGGTCTGCAGGCGTCATGTTGCATTTGCAGAGCCCCTAATGTACCTAAACCGTAGAAACCCCCCACAAGTGACCCCATATTGGAAACTAGACACCCCAAGGAACCAAGGAACTTATCTAGATGTGTTGTGAGAACTTTGAACCCCCAAGTGTTTCACTACAGTTTATAATGCAGAGCCATGAAAATAAAAAATCCTTTTTCTTCACAAAAATTATTTTTTAGCCCCCAGTTTTGTATTTTTCCAAGGGTAACAGTGTAAATTGAACCCCAAAAGTTGTTTTCCAATTTGTCCTGAGTACGCTGATACCCAATATGTGGGGGGGAATCACCATTTGGGCGCATGGCAGAGCTCGGAAGGGAAGGAGTGCCATTTAGAATGCAGACTTAGATGGATTGGTCTGCAGGCGTCACGTTGCATTTGCAGAGCCCCTGATGTAACTAAGCAGTAGAAACCCCCCATAAGTGACCCCATATTGGAAACTAGACCCCTCAAGGAACTTATCTAGATGTGTTGTGAGAACTTTGAAACCCCAAGTGTCAGGGAAGCCCGCAGGGAGCCCCCTCCCTGCGTGATGCTTCCCTGTACTGCCGGAACACTGCGATCATGTTTGATCGCAGTGTGCCGGGGGTTAATGTGCCGGGGGCAGTCCGTGACCACTCCTGGCACATAGTGCCGCATGTCAGCTGCGATAGTCAGCTGACACCTGGCCGCGATCGGCTGCGCTCCCTGTCATGGTTCCCAATGGCAAGGGAACGTAAGAAACATATAAATAACGAACGAGCTCTCGGGTGATGGAAACTCAAGTTGACCGTGAGCTAAATCTACCACACAACTAATAGTAGCCAGGGAGCATACCTACGGCTTCCTAAATGCCACGCGCCAGCCGGAGGACTAACTACACCTGGTAGAGGAAGAAACAGACCTGGCTTACCTCTAGGGAAATACCCCAAAAGATGATAGCAGCCCCCCACATGTAATAACGGTGAATTAAGAGGAAAAAACATACACAGTATGAAAGTAGATTTAGCAAAGAGAGGTCCACTTACTAGATAGCAGAAGGATACAAAAGAGGACTTCACGGTCAACTGAAAACCCTTTCAAAAACCATCCTGAAATTACTTTAAGACTCCTGTGTCAACTCATGACACAGGAGTGGCAATTTCAGCCCGCAAGAGCTTCCAGCTACAGAGAATTACAAAAACTGCAAACTGGACAAAAGATACAAAACAAAAGGACAAAGACCACTTAGCTGATCAGCAGACTAGTAGCAGGAACATGCAACCGAAGGCTCTGGTTACAATGATGACTGGCAAGGAAATGACTGGAGAGCAAGGCTAAATAGGAAACTCCCAAACACTGATGGAAGCAGGTGAACAGAAGCAGCAAAGGCAAACAAGTCACCAGTACCACCAGCAACCACCAGGGGAGCCCAAAAAGCGGATACACAACAGCTCCCCCCGTGAACGCGGCTGATCGCGCTGGACGTACTATCCCGTCCATGGGAAGTAGGGCCCACCCCACATGGACGGAATAGTACGTCCAATGGCAGAAAGGGGTTAATTTTTGCGTGCTTCCAAATTTATTTATTTTTTCATGTTAAAATAGGGCTTATTTTTGTGGGATAAATGGTAGTATTGAATGAAACCATTACTTTATCTTGTATTGTACTGAAAAAACGAGAAAAGGATTCTGAGTCTGGTGAAGTAGTGAAAAAATAATAATTTCACCATTTGTTTTTTGGGTTTCATTTTTACAGCATTCATTGTCCGATGAAAATTAACTGGCAATATAAAACTCCATGTCAGTATGATTACGACAGTACCAAACTTGAAAATATTTTATACAATATATAATGTTAATGGTTAAAATGAGAGATGGGTGGACACCTGGATGTTTGGGTCCGGCTGGTTCGGCCAAACAGTTACCAAAAGTTTGGGTACCAGAACAGAACCTGCACCCCATTCACTTGAATGGGGGGCCTGGACATCCATTGTTTGCCATTCTGTCATGTGCATGACAGCGTGGCAAACACCGCATCTGATTGGCTGTGAAATCTTCCCCACCTGTCAGAGAACCATGATTCCCATGCTGTCAAAAGACAACGTGAGATCTCATCTGTGATCGAAGGTATAAAGTTTACCTCTGGTTACTGGTGTCAGCGGATGAGACTTCAGCTCCCATCATATGACACCTGCTGCCGCTAATAACAGCGAGAGCAGGAGAGGCTGATGGGTGTATTCATCAGCCGCTCCTGTGCTGTAAGTAAATAATTTTTTTTAAAAACGCGTGGGTTCAACTGTATTTTTGATAACCAGCCAGGCAAAACACACAGCTGGGGGCTGCAACCCTCAGCTGTCAGCTTCAGCAAGGCTGGTTATCAAAAATAGAGGAGTCCCAACGCTGTTTTTTTTTAATTATATAATATATAGTATAATGCACAAGCCATAGTCCTCTATATAGTATAATGCACCATAAAGTCCAAGCCGATAGTCCCCCATTTTCCTTCATATTGTATAATGCACCTTGATATACACTGCTCAAAAAAATAAAAGGAACATTAAAATACCACATCCTAGATATCACTGAATTAAATATTCCAGTTGTAAACCATTATTCATTACATAGTGGAATATGTTGACAACAATAAAACCTAAAAATGATCAACGTAAATCACAACTAATATCCCACGGAGGTCTGGACTTGGAATGATGCTCAAAATCAAAGTGGAAAATGAAGTTACAGGCTGATCCAACTTCAGTGCAAATGCCTCAAGACAAGGAAATGATGCTCAGTAGTGTGTGTGGACTCCACATGCCTGTATGACCTCCCTACAATGCCTGGGCATGCTCCTGATGAGGCAGCGGATGGTTTCCTGAGGGATCTCCTCTCAGACCTGGACTAAATCATCCGCCAACTCCTGGACAGTCTGTGGTGCAATGTGGCGTTGGTGGATGGTACGACACATGATGTCCCAGATGTGTTCAATTGGATTCAAGTCTGGGGAATGTGCGGGCCAGTCCATAGCTTCAATGCCTTCATCTTGCATGAACTGCTGAAACACTCCAGCCACATGAGGTCTTGCATTGTCCTGCATTAGGAGGAACCCAGGGCCAACCGTACCAGCATATGGTCTCACAAGGGGTCTGAGGATCTCATCTCGGTATCTAATGGCAGTCAGGCTACTTCTGGCGAGCACATGGAGGGCTGTGCTGCCCTCCAAAGAAATGCCACCTCACACCATTACTGACCCACTGCCAAACCGGCCATGCTGAAGGATGTTGCAGGAAGCAGATCGCTCTCCATGGTGTCTCCAGACTCTGTCACATCTGTCACATGTGCTCAGTTTGAACCTGCTTTCATCTGTGAAGAGCACAGGGTGTCAGTGGCGAATTTGCCAATCCTGGTGTTCTGTGGCAAATGTCAAGCATCTTGCATGGTGTTGGGCTGTGAGCACAACTGCCATCTGTGGACGTTGGGCACTCAGACCATCCTCATGGAGTCGGTTTCTAACCGTTTGTGCAGACACATGCACATTTGTGGCCTGCTGCAGGTCATTTTGCAGGACTCTGGCAGTGCTCCTCCTGTTCCTCCTTGCAAAAAGGCTGAGGTAGCGGTCCTGCTCCTGGGCTGTTGCCCTCCTACTGCCCCCTCCATGTCTCCTGGTGTACTGGCCTATGTCCTGGTAGCACCTCCAGCCTCTGGACACTACGCTGACAGACACAGCAAACCTTCTTGCCACAG
The DNA here is from genome assembly GCF_051348905.1 of Ranitomeya variabilis. Classification (NCBI taxonomy): domain Eukaryota; kingdom Metazoa; phylum Chordata; class Amphibia; order Anura; family Dendrobatidae; genus Ranitomeya; species Ranitomeya variabilis. The sequence continues at coordinate 519,114,780 of NC_135233.1, forward strand.
CTCGCATTCATGTGCCATCCTGGATGAGCTGCATTACTTGAGCCACTTGTGTGGGTTGTAGAGTCCGTCTCATGCTGCCACGAGTGTGAAAGCACAACCAACATTCAAAAGTGACCAAAACATCAACCAGAAAGCATTGGTACTGAGATGTGGTCTGTGTTCCCCACCTGCTGAACCACCACTTTATTGAGTGTGTCTTGATAATTGCCAATAATTTCCATCTGTTGTCTATTCCATTTGCAGAACAGCATGTGAAATTGATTGTCAAACAGTGTTGCTTCCTAAGTGGACAGTTTGATTTCACATAAGTTTGATTTACTTGGAGTTATATTCTGTTGTTTAAGTGTTCCCTTTATTTTTTTCAGCAGTGTATAATGCACACACCATAGTCTTCCATATTAGTATAATACACAGCCCATATCTTCATATAATATAATGCACCTCCCATAGTCCTCCAAATTCCTCCATATAGTATAATGCACTTCCATGCATAATGCACAGTTCATAGTTATTCATGCAGTATAATGCACAGCTCATAGTCATCCATATAGTATAATGCACAGCCCATAGTCATCCATGTAGTATAATGCACAGCCCATGGTCTACATGTAGTATAATGCACAGCTAATTGTCATACATGTAGTATAATGCACAGCCCATAGTCACACATGTATTTTAATGCACAGCCCATAGTCACATATGTATTTTAATGCACAGCCCATAGTCATCCATGAAATATAATGTGGCACCCCTGAGGGTCCAGTCACCACAGAGGTACTGCACCTCAGCCAGACTTGTGGTACTCTGCTCACGGGTAAGGAGGAGACACTGCCCAGTACCCACACACTAGCACCCAACACTAGACCTCTCCGGGCCAGGGAGGGACTAGGTAGAAGGTGTGGATGGAGAGTGTGGTAGTTGTGAGGAGTTGTCATGGAACCAAAAAGGAGGGTCACTGTTGCCATGACAACCCCTTGAAGAACCATCGAACCCTGCCCAAGTACCCCACGGGTGAGGGGCCCGCCGATGTCAGCAATACTTTAGCTGGATCCTGGGTTGTACATTATACTACATGGATGACTATTTCACCCATGAAATATAATGTGCAACCCATAGTCATCCATGTAGTATAATGCACAGCTCATAGTCATACATGTAGTATAATGCACAGCCCATAGTCATCCATGTAGTATAATGCACGGCCCATAGTCATCCATGTAGTATAATGTACAACCCATAGTCATCCATGTAGTATAATGTACAACCCAGGATCCAGCTAAAGTATTGCTGACATCGGCGGGCCCCTCACCCGCCGTACCCCATCGCAGCAGCGACTGTGCTAGTTACACTCCTGTTCCCAACGATGGCTATATTTTTTTGCAATATATATGGTGACCGAAATGAGCATTGTCGGGGTCGTCACGACAATAACCCTCATTCACCAGTCATCCCAAATTAGAGTATGAGCAGAGCATTGGTACCGGGTAAGAATGAGTCAGACAAAGAGCTGGTTCAATCTCAGTTGATGCTCGTGCATCTACAAGTGTCAGCAACGATCACAGCAACTGACTTTATTTCCGGATACGCAGTACTATATTGTTTTAGAAAAAGGAATGCAATAGGCGGGGTTTAAGCAGTACATATCTTGTATTCAGTTTTTCTGATTTGTCCTGACGTCTCCTGGTGAATACTCCTCTCTTCACATATCCTAGGTTTCGATTTCAGAAGAAATGATACTTGGCTTCTCAGAAACGAAAGTAGGGCATAGGTGAATACTGGCAGCCATTTTAAATATAGTTACATTAGCATCTGCAAGCAAGGGGAAAACTTATTGTTTCACAGTATAAGAATATAACAGTACAAAAAGTGTATAAAGATATATCTTTTCACCCTGACAATCCCCCCCCAAACACTAAGTTTTTACCTTAAAGAAAGATCCTTCGAGACTGTCCATGTGATGGGGAAAGGGGAGGTGGATTTCTTCATTCAGACACCTCAGAAGCTCTCCCCTTGCGAGAGGCCTCCAGGCAGCTTAACCCTTCACTAACCTCACATGGAGTTCTCCCGCTGTCCCTAAACTAAATCTCTTAGCGTCATCTGAGAATAGGGGGTTTTGTCTAATTTCTTGAGGGGGACATACTTAGGGATCTCCCCTGGATCAGTACCATCGTACTCTAGTGGGTCTACTTCTTGATTGAGGAAGGTGCCAGTCGGAATTGCTTTGGCAATAACCTTTTTATACAAGGGAATAACACAACAGAGAATTATCGATCAATTATAAGGAGGGCAATCAGTACCAGACAAGCTTGTTGAAGGAATCCCTTGAGCCCACCCAACCAGCCGGAAAAGAAAGATGTGTCTACTCCAGCATTAGTTTTCAATTCTGCTGCTAACCCAGTTATCTTTTTAAGGGCTATCATGGTTTTTCCATTCACTCCAGAGTTCTGAGGGATATAGGTACAACATTCTTCTCCTACCATCCCACAAACTCCTCCTTTCTCAGCTAAAATCATATCAAGGGCTAGTCGGTTTTGGAGGGTCATTCTAGTGTTAGGGCTCAATTCCTCAACTATACCCTGAAAGGCATCTTGGCTAAAATTGACGAACCTTTGTTCACTGTAATATATGTAATTGATCCAATCAACATTTTTATTAATCTGCTCCTGTGGGATCAAAGAAGCAAAGCCAGCATAGATCTGGTTCTGAGCTTTAAACTGGTCAGGCACCCCCCTTTGGCACTCCAGTAGCATCAATATACTAGTGGATCTTCTTCATAACTCATGGCTCATGGATCAAGGCTTCTCTTTCTGGTAGGTTCATCAGGTATCTCTGGATCCCAAGGTAAAATCTTGAACTGCATAGCTAGTTTAACAAGGGTGCATTGACCTGTCCAGGCCTTAGGCAACCTAGGACGGAGCTTACCACCTCCACATAACCAATAAATGTCGTACATATATTGTGTATGTTTAATTAGCAAGTCAGTATCTAGAGACCTGTTCTCCTTGCAGAAACCTGTCTCGAAGATCCCTACTGGTATACCTGTGGTGTCGTGGGAATTATAGCAGGTGTAATTGTCAGCTAATACGGTTACTTCTCCTGGGACCTTTAGTCTGGGTTCCTCATGAATTAGTGGGACATAATCTGGGCAATCAGTGGGCTTCAGACCTTTCAACAGATTCATGACACAGGCAGTGGTGTTGTCATCAGGAAAAAGCAATGCATGTGTGTAGAGATGTGTATTCGCAGCAGCACAAGCAATACATCCTACAGAGATATTCTGGACTCTTACATTGTATCTCACCCATTCTAACCATAAGTTTTTCCTTGGGGCTGTTTGTGTTTCTATGGAGAAAACTTCTTGCCAACTGAGACCTGGAATGGGGATTACTTCATTAACTACATTTTGCAAACGCTCACCTGGGCCTGTTTTAGCTGTACTGGTGACGGGGGCCTTGTTTGGTCTGAAGCTAATATCCTGGAGCTGTATGTGGCCTAAATTCCCATAGTATCCACCATTAAATACATTATGAAAATGCCTTCCCAGTACAAACGTCTGCAAGTCAGCAGATTGGGGGCTTTCAAGATTTAGGAGGAGAGGGTGACAGTTTCTACCCTATTTACAGCCCCTAGGTGGTTGCGGAAGGGCTGTTAGATGCATTCTTCCATGAAGACTCCTACCCGTCCCATCCTTAGGGAACATGGCTTCGCTAGGTTTATATCCTCAATCATTCCCCGTATTCCAGGCAGCATCTGACCAATAATAACAATTATTGTTGTCATTTCTGGTGGCTTGATTTGCTCCTCCAGCCTCTCATCCAGAGGACACCTGGTTATCTGAGGGATAGCACAGATGTCCTTAACGTTATGAAGGATTTTTCCTGGCAGTCTAATTTCTCGTGGATTACCTCAGATGTTGTTTCCTTATATATGTCTATACCACACGAGATAGCGTTATACGCCCTCAAATTTCATATGGAAAAATACAGCAATTTCTCTCCAGATCTTCAATCTTATGTGATAGAGGTAACTTTTTTCCTCATGACCACAAACTTTTTTTGCTTTAACCAGGTTTACTACATGCAAATTAGTGTTTCAATGGGGGCCAAATATTCGCCTTCCCTCGCTAATCTGGTGATGAGTTGGTGGGAGGAATCATATGTTTACTGTGCTGAAAACCCTTTTAGGGACTGTATATGTTGGTACGGTAGATACATCGATGATATCATCATGATCTGGAATTCTGATGTATCTACCGTACAGGATTTAACCAGTTACTTCAATTGTAACCCCTTCAATCTCAAATTCACTGCTCGTCAGGAATCCACATGTATAGAGTTCTTAGATCTAAAACTCAGGGGCGTATCAAACATTCCTGTCATCACATCTACCTTTAGAAAAACCACAGCAGGTAATACGATATTGCGGGCTAATAGTCACCATCCCAAACACACAATTAAAAGTGTACCCGTAGGTGAAATGGTCAGAGCGAAACGCAATTGCAGCACACAGGAAAACTACCATCAGGAGGTTGAAAACATCAAGGACAGACTCACACAGAGAGGATATAGCCAATGGCATTTACAAAGAGCTGAAAAAATAGTTGCACAAAGACCGCGCTTCAAACCCAAACAAAATAAAGGCACATGCACCATAAATCCTATCACTGTGATTTTTCAGTATAGCAATCAATTCTCTTCGATCAGTAAAATGATCAGAGATAACCTAAATATTCTAAAAGAAGATCCAGACATAGCTGAAATTCTTAAAAGTGGTTGTAGAATTGTTTCCAGAAAAGCTCCCTCCCTGGGTTCCAGCCTATCACCGAGTTCTCTGAACACTTTACAAACCCAGCCCGTCAATTGGCTCAGCACTAAAGGCTTCCATAAATGTGGGGCTACAACTTGCAGAATCTGTAAATTCTCACAAAAGTGCATTGACTTTACTGATGCTGGCAATCAGAACACGTACACAATTAAAACTTTCCTGAATTGCAATACAAAGAATGTAGTTTACATCATGGAATGCATAGCCTGCCACCTCAAATATGTAGGCAGCACCATACGTTCACTGAAGACGAGAATACGGGAACATATTTATGATGTAGAGAATGTCAACATGAACAGAAACACATCTCAGGTCTCACAACATTTTATTAATCAACACCAATCCAATTTGGAATCACTTAGAGTTTATGCGATTGAAAAAACGCACAAACCGTTCAGAGGAGGAGACACAGAGGTTATCCTGAGAAATAGAGAAACTTGGTGGATTTTTAAACTTGGGACCAGAATACCACATGGTCTTAATAAGAGGAAGGATATTATGCTCTTCTATTAATCCTCTCCTTTATATATACTGTAGTAAAAGATTCATCTATCTCTATCATTTTCCCTGCAGGCTCTTATTTATAGCTTAATTATAAACCCCGTCTTCACCATGAGGTTTTTCAAATAATTTTTTTTTTTTCTTTCTCTTGATTTAGTGATTGAACTCTTCACAGGCTGCCGGACATGACTCGTGTGGCCCCCTGGTTTCCACCTCTGAGCATTTGACCACTAGCCCACTCATATGTCCATATGGACTTTTTTGAATGAAAGAGCCCGCATTGTAACCTATTTATATGATTCATGGAATTAACCTTCAGGTTTTTTACTCTATATACACTATAGTGCTCGGCCTCCCCTGTGGGTTTTTTTTTTTTTTGTGTGCGTTTTTTGGGTGTTTTTTTTGTTTTGTTTTTTTTTTTGTTTTTTTGGGGTGCGTTTTTTATTTATTTATTTTTATTTTTTTTTCGCCAGCACAGTCAGGTTTCAATGTGTACATTGCTTATAACCAAGCTTGCTCCTATATCTGATGCCAATTTTTTTTTGATAAAATTTATTATATTTATATAACTGTGTTAAATTAAATTCTAAAATTTTTTATTTTCACAGTAATCTTCTCTTATAATCTACAATTTTGTAAGTAATATTGTGTGTTCCCATCTAGCCATATCATTTGTTTTTGTGTTTTCTGTTCTGTCTTATATCTTGCTTTGTATGCACTCACATGTGTTTCACTTTTTTTAACAACTGTGTTAAATGTGTTAATCAACTGCAGCACCGGTGTGTTCACCGGACCTTGGTATAAAGGTATGAGACGGACCTCATAACAGATATCATGACTAAGGGTGCTCTGTCACCAGAAACGCGTTGATACTGTTTTTATTCCTGTTGTTGCTGATGTTTTTATCCTCCACATATATTATTGAAGTGAATAAAGGAATGACACGTTTTTTCACTATCTCGTTGAGCTGGATGTTTCCTTCTTCCTTGATCCTTCTACGCCCTGACACAGCGGTTCCGTGCTCCAAGTATCCAGAGATGTTAACCATGGTGAGCTGGACTTTGCTTTGCTCCATTTCTGGTAACACATATATAAAACTGGATAATTCCCTCTACCACCTGTTGAGTCTCGGGGCACCTGACTACATCACAGAAATCAAATCGCCAGATATTTACCGGGGCCGTTAGGTTTACCCAGAGAATAGTGGCACCAGGATTCTTATTTACAATAGGGGCCGAAGAGGTAGGGGCGAGGATGGCCCTCAACCCCAGGACCAAAAACAACAGCAACATTTCCCTTCAGTCACTACTGTGACTAAACACTGGTTCGGTCTCTTTTACAATGTGAGGCGTGGATCCAGCTAGGTTTTCCTTCGAGCTTGACAGCTGTGGCTGTGGTCAGGAGCACTTGGTATGGTCCGTCAAATCTTGGTTCCAGGCTCTTCTGGACGTGCCGCTTTATCACTATCCAGTCTCCTGGCTCCAAGGGATGGTGTCCAGGAACCTTTTCTGGGTCTGGAAGAGAACTGAAGACAGTTAAATGCACTTTGGCAAGGTGTCCATGTAAGGCCTGCACATAGCTAGTCAAGTCCTGGTACTTGAGCTGCAACTGTTGTGGAAAGAAACATGCAAGATTGGGGCCCCTGCCAAACAGAATCTCATAGGGTGACAGTCCTGTCTTCCTGTTTGGGGTATATCTTACTGAAAACAAAACTAGAGGAAGGCATTCTGTCCATGGTTTACCAGTCTCTGCCATTGCCTTCTGGACTTTAAGCTTAAAAGTTCCATTTAGTCTCTCCACTTTCCCACTGCTCTGTGGATGGTATGGAGTATGCAATGCTTGACTTACCCCCAGTGCTGCCATTACCTCGGACATGATCTCTCCAGTAAAATGGGAGCCCCGATCGCATTCAATGACCTCAGGAACTGCATACCTGCATATGATCTCAGCCATCAGTTTCTTCGCAGTTGTCTTAGCCGTAGCTTTTGGCAACTGGGTAGGCTTCTGGCCAACCTGAAAATAAATCAATGCAGACCAACACATACTCATACGTCCCTACCCTAGGCAACTGAATATAATCAATCTGCAGTCTCTGGAATGGGTAAAGGGGCCGGGGAGTGTGTTTGGATGGAGTTTTCACTGTCCTACCTGTTGTGAATTCCGTTCTCGGGCTCCCTCCTGTGGTCGTGAATGGTACTTTGGTGAGTTCTGTCCTTGGACACCCTCTGGTGGCTTTGAGTGGAACTGCTGATCTTTGAGGTTGGCTTTCTCAGCTGTCCTCGTTTATTGCTGCTGCTGGCTTCCCTATTTAACTCTGCCCAGGTCGTTAGTCCATGCCAGCTGTCAATGTCTCAGTACTGGTTCAGATCTCTCTTGGAATTCTCAGATGACCTGACTACTCCAGCAGAAGCAAAGTCCTTGCTAGTTATTTGCTGTTCATTGGTTTTTGATTATATTTTTCAGTACATGCTATGTTTCAGCCCAGCCTGCTATTATGATATTTCCTTGCTAGCTGGAAGCTCTGGGGGTGCAGAGCTGCACCTCCACACCGTGAGTTGGTGTGGAGGTCTTTTTGCACACTCTGCGTGGTTTTTGTAGTTTTTTATACTGACCGCATAGTTCCCTTTCCTATCCTCTGTCTTTCTAGAGAAGATTCGGCCTCCTTTGCTAAAATCTGTTTCATTCCTGTGTTTGTCACTTCCCTCTAAACTCACAGTTAATATTTTGTGGGGGTTTACCTTTACTTTGGGGAATTTCTCTGAGGCAAGGTAGACTGCTATTTCTATCTTTAGGGGTAGTTAGCTCTTAGGCTGTGAAGAGGCGTCTAGGGAGAGTTAGGTACGCTCCACGGCTATTTCTAGTGTGTGTGATAGGATTAGGGATTGCAGTCAGTAGAGTTACCACTTCCTCAGAGCTTGTCCCAGGTTTTCTATTTTAACCATCAGGTAATTTCGGGTGCTCCTAACCACCAGGTCCATAACAGTACAGCTGGCCAACAAAGAGTTAATGCATCTCAAAAGAGGGATAAGAGTAGTTCTGAGTCAATTTTTTTTCTTTGCAGCTTGTTTTGTCTTTCTTTTCCCCTTAACCTCTGGGTGGTTCAGGACTCAGGTGTAGATATGGATATTCAGGGTTTGTCCTCTTGTGTGGATCAACTCACTGCTAGGGTACAGAATATTCAAGATTATGTAGTTCAGAATCCGATGTTAGAGCCTAGAATTCCAATTCCTGATTTGTTTTCTGGGGATAGATCTAAATTTTTGAATTTCAAAAATAATTGCAGACTGTTTCTTGCTCTGAAACTCCGCTCCTCTGGTGATCCCATTCAGCAAGTAAAGATTGTTATTTCTTTGTTGCGTGGTGACCCGCAAGACTGGGCATTCTCCCTTGAGCCAGGAAATCCTGCATTGCTTAATGTGGATGCATTTTTCCTCTTAAAGAGGAAGTGATTCTGTCTGCCATCTCCCCTGATTTGCGGCGGGTGCTGCAGGAGTTTCAGGCTGATAGACCTGACCGCTGCCCAGTGGAGAAACTGTTTGTCCCTGATAGATGGACTAGTAGGGTTATTTCTTAATGTGGATGCATTTTTTCTAGCGCTTGGATTGCTTTATGACGAACCTAATTCTGTGGATCAGGCAGAAAAGATCTTGCTGACTCTATGTCAGGGTCAGGATGAGGCAGAAGTATATTGCCAGAAGTTTAGAAAATGGTCTGTGCTTACTCAATGGAATGAGTGTGCCCTGGCAGCAATTTTCAGAAAGGGTCTTTCTGAAGCCCTTAAGGATGTTTTGGTGGGGTTCCCCACGCCTGCTGGTCTGAATGAGTCAATGTCTTTGGCCATTCAGATTGATCGGCGTTTGCGCGAGCGCAAAGTTGTGCACCATTTGGCGGTGTCCTCTGAGCGGAGGCCTGAGCCTATGCAATGTGATAGGACTTCGACCAGAGCTGAACGGCAAGAACACAGACGTCAGAATGGGCTGTGTTTTTACTGTGGTGACTCCTCTCATGCTATCTCTGATTGTCCTAAGCGCACTAAGAGGTTCGCTAGGTCTGTCACCATTAGTACTTTGCAGCCTTAATTTCTCTTAGCTGTTACTCTGATTTGCTCACTATCGTCCTACTCTGTTATGGCATTTGTGGATTCGGGCGCTGCCCTGAACTTGATGGACTTGGAGTTTGCCAGGCGCTGTGTTTTTTTCTTGGAGCCTTTGCAGAGTCCTATTCCCTTAAGGGGGATTGATGCTACGCCATTGGCCAAGAATAAACCTCAGTACTGGACTCAGCTGACCATATACATGGCTCCCGCACATCAGGAAAATATTCGCTTTTTGGTGTTGCATAATTTGCATGATGTTGTTGTGTTGGGTTTGCCATGGTTACAGGTTCATAATCCAGTACTGGATTGGAAATCAATGTCTGTGTCTAGTTGGGGTTGTCAAGGGATACATGGTGATGTTTCTTTGATGTCAATTTCTTCTTCCACTCCTTCTGAAGGCCCTGAGTTTTTGTCGGATTACCAGGATGTATTTGATGAGCCCAAGTCCAGTGCCCTACCTCCTCATAGGGACTGTGATTGCGCTATTAATTTGATTCCTGGTAGCAAGTTCCCTAAGGGCCGACTGTTCAATTTATCTGTGCCAGAACATGCCGCTATGCGGAGTTATGTAAAGGAGTCCTTGGAGAAAGGGCATATTCGCCCGTCTTCGTCGCCGTTGGGAGCAGGGTTCTTTTTTGTGGCCAAAAAGGATGGCTCTCTGAGACCCTGTATAGATTACCGCCTTCTCAATAAAATCACGGTCAAATTTCAGTACCCTTTGCCTCTGTTGTCTGATTTGTTTGCTCGGATTAAGAAGGCTAGTTGGTTTACCAAGATTGACCTTCGAGGGGCGTATAATCTTGTGCGTATTAAACAGGGCGATGAATGGAAAACAGCATTTAATACGCCCGAGGGCCATTTTGAGTACCTGGTGATGCCATTCGGGCTTTCTAATGCTCCATCTGTGTTTCAGTCGTTTATGCACGACATCTTCCGGAAGTATCTGGATAGGTTCATGATCGTATATTTGGATGATATTTTGGTCTTTTCAGATGATTGGGAGTCTCATGTAAGACAGGTCAGGATGGTGTTCCAGGTCCTTCGTGCTAATGCGTTGTTTGTGAAGGGCTCTAAATGCCTCTTTGGAGTTCAGAAGGTTTCCTTTTTGGGCTTCATTTTTTCCCCTTCTACTATCGAGATGGATCCTGTTAAAGTTCAGGCCATTTATGATTGGACTCAACCTACATCTGTGAAGAGTCTTCAGAAGTTCCTGGGCTTTGCTAATTTTTACCGTCGCTTCATCGCTAATTTTTCTAGTGTGGTTAAGCCTTTGACTGATTTGACGAAGAAAGGCGCTGATGTGGTGAATTGGTCCCCTGCGGCCGTTGAGGCCTTTCAGGAGCTTAAACGTCGTTTTACTTCGGCCCCTGTGTTGCGTTAGCCAGATGTTTTGCTCCCTTTTCAGGTCGAGGTTGATGCTTCTGAGATTGGGGCAGGGGCTGTTTTGTCTAAGAGAAGTTCTGATGGCTCCTTGATGAAGCTGTGTGCTTTCTTTTCTAGAAAGTTTTTGCCTGCCGAGCGTAATTATGATGTCGGCAATCGGGAGTTGTTGGCTATGAAGTGGGCATTTGAGGAGTGGCGACATTGGCTTGAGGGAGCCAAACATCGCGTGGTGGTCCTGACTGATCACAAGAATCTGACTTACCTCGAGTCCGCCAAGCGGTTGAACCCTAGACAGGCTCGATGGTCACTGATTTTCTCCCGTTTCAATTTTGTGGTCTCATACCTTCCGGGATCTAAGAATGTGAAGGCTGATGCCCTTTCTAGGAGTTTTTTTGCCTGATTTTCCGGGAGTCCCTGAGCCGGCTGGTATTCTTAAAGAGGGGGTGATTCTGTCTGCCATCTCCCCTGATTTGCGGCGGGTGCTGCAGGAGTTTCAGGCTGATAGACCTGACCGCTGCCCAGTGGAGAAACTGTTTGTCCCTGATAGATGGACTAGTAGGGTTATTTCTGAGGTTCATTGTTCAGTGTTGGCTGGTCATCCTGGGATTTTTGGTACCAGAGATTTGGTTGCCAGGTCCTTTTGGTGGCCTTCCTTGTCACGGGATGTGCGTTCTTTTGTGCAGTCCTGTGGGACTTGTGCTCGGGCCAAACCTTGCTGTTCTCGTGCCAGTGGGTTGCTTTTGCCTTTGCCTGTCCCGAAGAGGCCCTGGACACATATTTCCATGGATTTTATTTCTGATCTTCCTGTCTCTCAAAGGATGTCTGTCATCTGGGTGGTTTGTGATCGTTTTTCTAAGATGGTCCATTTGGTACCCTTGCCTAAATTGCCTTCCTCCTCTGATTTGGTTCCATTATTTTTTCAGCATGTGGTTCGTTTGCATGGCATTCCGGAGAACATTGTGTCAGACAGAGGTTCCCAATTTGTTTCTAGGTTTTGGCGGTCCTTTTGTGCTAAGATGGGCATTGATTTGTCTTTTTCTTCAGCGTTCCATCCTCAGACAAATGACCAAACCGAACGAACCAATCAGACCTTGGAAACCTATCTGAGATGCTTTGTTTCTGCTGATCAGGATGATTGGGTGACCTTCTTGCCATTGGCCGAGTTCGCCCTTAATAATTGGGCTAGTTCTGCTACTTTGGTTTCGCCTTTTTTTTGTAATTCAGGTTTTCATCCTCGTTTATCTTCAGGGCAGGTTGAGCCTTCTGATTGTCCTGGTGTGGATTCTGTGGTGGACAGGTTGCAACAAATTTGGACTCACGTGGTGGACAATTTGACGTTGTCTCAGGAGAAGGCGCAACATTTTGCTAACCGCCGTTGCTGTGTTGGTCCCCGACTTCGTGTTGGGGATTTGGTTTGGTTGTCTTCTCGTTATGTTCCTATGAAGGTTTCTTCTCCTAAGTTCAAGCCTCGTTTCATTGGTCCTTATAAGATTTCTGAAATTATCAATCCTGTGTCCGTTGATCCTCCTGCTCCGGTGTTGGTTGAGGGGGAGTTGGAGTATGTGGTGGAGAAGATTTTGGATTCTCGTATTTCGAGACGGAAGCTTCAGTACTTGGTTAAATGGAAGGGCTATGGTCAGGAGGATAATTCCTGGGTTGTTGCCTCCGATGTCCATGCTGCCGATTTGGTTCGTGCCTTTCATTTGGCTCGTCCTGATCGGCCTGGGGGCTCTGGTGAGGGTTTGGTGACCCCTTCTCAAGGGGGGGGTACTGTTGTGAATTCCGTTCTCGAGCTCCCTCCTGTGGTCGTGAATGGTACTTTGGTGAGTTCTGTCCTTGGACACCCTCTGGTGGCTTTGAGTAGAACTGCTGATCTTTGAGGTTGGCTTTCTCAGCTGTCCTCGTTTATTGCTGCTGCTGGCTTCCCTATTTAACTCTGCCCAGGTCGTTAGTCCATGCCAGCTGTCAATGTCTCAGTACTGGTTCAGATCTCTCTTGGAATTCTCAGATGACCTGACTACTCCAGCAGAAGCTAAGTCCTTGCTAGTTATTTGCTGTTCATTGGTTTTTGATTATATTTTTCAGTACATGCTATGTTTCAGCCCAGCCTGCTATTATGATATTTCCTTGCTAGCTGGAAGCTCTGGGGGTGCAGAGCTGCACCTCCACACCGTGAGTCGGTGTGGAGGTCTTTTTGCACACTCTGCGTGGTTTTTGTAGTTTTTTATACTGACCGCATAGTTCCCTTTCCTATCCCCTGTCTTTCTAGAGAAGATTCGGCCTCCTTTGCTAAAATCTGTTTCATTCCTGTGTTTGTCACTTCCCTCTAAACTCACAGTTAATATTTTGTGGGGGTTTACCTTTACTTTGGGGAATTTCTCTGAGGCAAGGTAGACTGCTATTTCTAGCTTTAGGGGTAGTTAGCTCTTAGGCTGTGAAGAGGCGTCTAGGGAGAGTTAGGTACGCTCCACGGCTATTTCTAGTGTGTGTGATAGGATTAGGGATTGCGGTCAGTAGAGTTACCACTTCCTCAGAGCTTGTCCCAGGTTTTCTATTTTAATCATCAGGTCATTTCGGGTGCTCCTAACCACCAGGTCCATAACACCTACCCAGATTATGTGTGGCACATATCATGCAGCTCTGTACCTGCATTTCTGTGCAGGTGGAAAACCCGGGGGCAATCCATTGTTTCTGTAGGGTGTCACACATGGCCGTCTTCGAGTGGTGCACATTCCCGTGCAGAACCTGTGCCATCATTGGGTACAGTACCTGTGGTAGGCAGACCTTTTCACCCCTCCCCCATAGTCCAGTGACGGTATCAGAGCAAGCCCCTATCTCTTGCCACCTATTTTTCTCCTCCTTACTTGCCTGTTCTTGTAACCGGGCTAAGATGTCTTTTGACACAAGTGGAGATGGTGGGGTGTCCAGGTGATGTACTTTAGAGGCTACAGGAGTGCTTGCTGCTTTCTTGGCAGCCTGGTCTGCCAGTGCGTTACCCTTTGCCTGTCCATCAGTGCCTTTGGTATGTGCCTTTACCTTTATGATGCCTGCTTGGGTGGGAAGCTGTAGTGCCTTCATAAGTTGCTGGACTGCCTCAGCATGTTTAATGGGGTGGCCATTTGCTGTCAGGAAAGCCCTGGCTCTCCAGATAGGCCCATAATCGTGTGCAATGCCAAAAGCATACCTAGAATCAGTGTAGATATTTACAGTCTTACCTTCTGCTAGTTTGCACGCTTCTGTGAGCGCCTTGAGCTCTGCTTCTTGTGCAGACATATGAGCTGGCATTGACTCTGCCTTGATTACCTCATGTTCTGAGACCACAGCATATCCCGTACAGAAGCGTCCTTGGTCATCTTGGTGACGGGATCCATCTACAAAAAGCTCAAAATCAGCATTAGGTATTGACACACTAGAGACAGTAGGAAGACCAGCCGTTTCCTGAGACATCAATTCTAGACAATCATATGGTTTGGAAACCTGATCTTGTTCCTCTGGATCCATTCTAGAAAGAAAAAGAGTGTCCTTTTCCATGTCACCTACTCCTCCCCCATTTGGATCCATAGGAACAAGAGAAGAGTAGCGGGGTTTAGGACAGTGCACCTTTTCAAAGTCACATTAGTAGGCATGAGAATAGCACACTGAAGTCGCAGCTGTCTAGCCATGGACAGGTGGCTAGGTTGTACTTGGTTAAGGATACTATGTACATCATGTGGGGTATGGACCATCAGTGGATGATCCAAAACAATCTCTGAAGACTTGTGTAGCAACAGCTGGACAGACAACACAGCCCGAACACAAGAGGGACTTCCTCTTGCCACTGTATCCAGGTGGCCGCTGTAACAAGCAACAGGTCTCTGTTTGTCTCCATGAAGCTGAGTCAGCACACCCGTAGCATGTCCTGCATAGGTGAGTACTGTCTGCAAGGCAGTCTGCAATACTGTACGGCAGTGCTCGGGTGTCTTGTAATCATATACGGGGCCTGCGGCGTGTAACACTATATCACAGGGCAAATTCCCTCCTTGGGTGGACATAGCGTCTCCTGGTTGCAAGGGGCCATAAACGGCAAGGTAGGCCTGACACTCTTGGGCTATGACTGGGCCTCCCTTTTTAGCTATCTGTTGGGCCAAACCACCTCTATGTGACAGGGTAGAGTTGGCTGGGTTCACTATGGCTCCCACCTGGTGGGTAATTATATCCCCATACCCCACTGAGAAAAGAACCTGGGAACCCTGAGGTGTGATGTAGTAGCGTGAATGACAGGGGAACCAAACTTCAGGTTCTTGGAGAGTCTGGCCTTGTAGGTGTGAAGGTTTCACGGGAAGAGGAGGTCTAGGGGCCTTTCCGGGCTGGGGGGGGGGGTCTGCCATCTACACCGATTAAAACAAGCTCTTGGTCTGAGAATTGACTTGACAGGGCTTGGGAGGGAGATTCCCAGACAGGGTTAAAAGAAGTATTGGAATGTAAGACTGGATTTGTGTACGGTGGGAGGAGGGCAGGAGCTGAAATCTATTACATGGGCCACTGATAAGGAACGGAGCTGCGTCCTTGTACTGCGGTGGGGGCTAGAGAGCGAGTAAGAATCACTGCGGCTGCTGATTTAACCTTTAATTTCCCTGCTGATACAGAATGGGCTTTTTGTTACAATGAGAATCCCAGATCTTTAAATACTACCATAAGACACCCATAGAACTTCTCGGCAGTCCAGGATATATTGGTGCCTTGGGGCCAATGGGCACAGGGCTTACAGTCGGGAGTAGAAGCTTAATTTCCTGGGGAGGGACCACATTATCTAGCAGGGAGACCCCCCCCCTGTCCCAAATTTTTTAATTGTTTGCTTTCCTGACACATTAATCTCAGTCACTTTCTCAGTTCCTTCTGGTACCACAAAACATCCAGTTTTTTTGTCATAGTAATAGACAACTTTCCTTTTTTCAACGTCCCAAAAACAATCAGAATTCACGTCCTCTGTTGATCCTCAATTTGCTATATATCAACCACTCAACTTGAAGCAGGTAAATCTTTTACCAATCTTTCAATTACACTGATAATCAAACAATCACTTACAAGTTTCCTTCTAAAACTAGGTACCATATTTCAACTATTGTTTAAACACAATCTCCCAGCGCGTACTACACCAAGAAAATACAAAGAGAACGCAGCCATGTGCCCCCTCCATTCCAGGGACACAGAGATAAGAAAATCACAGCATTCCTCAGCACAGAAAGAAGAAAACAATAGCGCAGCTGTTTGACCCCTCCCATCGGATATTTTAGAAAGCTTTCACACAGAAACGGAATACAGCAGTTCTCAGACTTAATTTCTACAAAACCTTCCTCTGATACTCCCTCTCCATCAACCTCTTTCCATCCTTCGTTCTTTAAGCCTCGTGCAACTCGTAAATGAGCTTGCGCTTGTTCTAACAATCCTTTATCCTTCAACATGCCCCTTTGTTCTCTATGAGATTGTGCCGTGTAGACGGCTGCAATCTCCCTGACGAGGGCAATCCTACATACTCGTACAACCTCTCAACATTCTTGACTGCCTTCTTGCCCTCCCGTGACTCTACTATTGTCTTGACTTCCACAGCATCCTCATTTAACTTGTGGGGCACAGACTTCTTCTGCTTTAAGAGACGCAGCATGACTCCCAGAATACTATGCCCTTCTGCAGCAGGCCACTGACAACGATATCAACACTGTGTCCTATAGCACGGAACCTCGCGTTCAACGTACTAGGAATAAAGAGCCTCACGCTCGATACTTCCTGTCCCTAACCTGAACAACAGTGATTACAGACTATCCTGTCACGATATTCTAAACCGTTGGGAGGCGGCCTCCTAATGAGAACCCCTCCACTGAAATACAGGTGGTCCCCTCTCGGGACGTCTTAATTACCTAGTTGGTACAATATCACAGAGGCTGCGTCTCCTATCCCTTTCTCTAAGCCGCCCCGCAATCTACAACTTGCTCAATCTTTCACTCCACTTCACTACTAGACAATAGTCACGGGTAGGGTGGTTGAATGGAGTACAATGACCGGTGGAGGAGGTATGGTATACACGAGGACGCGCAGGATACGACGTCTCTCAGTTGCTGGTTCAGAGCGTGGCACGGGATCGCGTTCGGTCTCACCACTCGACCGGTCACCCCTCGGACCCAAGGAGACCACAGACAAACCAATAACGGCTGAGACACTAGCAAGTGTGACACATACAGAGTATATGATCTCCACTTACCGTGTTTGGAGGGTGATCAGTCCTCGAGGTCAGCCACTACGGGTGTCATCCACGGACATCCAGAGATGGGTCCAGGGGGTCTCAGATCGCTGGCCACGCCCCACATTGGAAGCGCCAAATTGTCGGGGTCGTCACAACAATAACCCTCATTCACCAGTCATCCCAAATTAGAGTATGAGCAGAGCATTGGTACCGGGTAAGAATGAGTCAGACAAAGAGCTGGTTCAATCTCAGTTGATGCTCGTGCATCTACAAGTGTCAGCAACGATCACAGCAACTGACTTTATTTCCGGATATGCAGTACTATATTGTTTTAGAAAAAGGAATGCAAAAGGCGGGGTTTAAGCAGTACATATCTTGTATTCAGTCTTTCTGATTTGTCCTGACGTCTCCTGGTGAATCCTCCTCTCTTCACATATCCTAGGTTTCGATTTCAGAAGAAATGATACTTGGCTTCTCAGAAACGAAAGTAGGGCATAGGTGAATACTGGCAGCCATTTTAAATATAGTTACATTAGCATCTGCAAGCAAGGGGAAAACTTATTGTTTCACAGTATAAGAATATAACAGTACAAAAAGTGTATAAAGATATATCTTTTCACCCTGACAGCATCACCCGCCCACAATAGTAATCCAAAAATATATGGCTTTGTCTCTAATTGAAATAACAAATGATATACTGATCATTAAAATGTGTACCATGTTAGCACAGGACAGATGAAGCTGTTTTTGCAATACTCCGGCCTCCGGATTTAATGAATAAGTCCAATCATACCTCCTGACAACTGTCCACTCTATGTCTTTATGCAAAAAGAACATACATTTGCAATTTGCTGATTTTTGATGAACGCGGCTGATTGCTAATTAGTAAATGCCTTTGAGCAGAATGACCGATGGTAATTCAAATCATTAGATAGCAAATGAATAAAGTCAAAAGGACAGAAAGTTTTTTTTCTTTAATTAATAGCAACTAATTATCTGTTTCAATGGAGGAAACACCTTTAAAAGGCAGGAAAAAAATGTACGGTATTTTTTTTAATTGACCTGGTCTCCTTTGCAAAAAAAATTAATTTTGCAAGATTAGTAGACAACAATGAACGAGTACTTAAAGAGGTGGTCCAAAACTAAATCATATTTTAGTTCTAAACGCCTATTTCATGTCATAGTCTAATCTTTTTTCTAATTTTTTATAAAAAGTCCATATTGCTTCCTCTCTACTCTAACTGCTTTCTTTTTTTTACTGCTTCCTGTGTGATGACGCTTTATTTGAGAATCCCAATACTGTCATTCTGCATTTTAAGGAGAGAATGACAGAGAGAACATCAGCACAGCCCCCTGCAAGTGATATTAGAGCTGACAGTTGGTGCTCATAAAGTTCTATGGAGAGGAGATACACAGACAGATAGGTTGTCAAAAACCCTTGATTGGACTTCCAGTTCTGGCACCATTATGCAGTGATGCTGCTTATCGGTACATCTTACTACTGCAAAAATCCCTTGCACTCAGCTTCTGATAGTGAGAACTCTGCAGTGCAGCGCCACTAAAAATGGGACAGTGGTACAAAAATAAAGGCAGTGAAGATTGGGGTTGCAACAGCCCAATATGGAAGAAACTTTCCCAGCAACCACAAGGAACAACTCACTGGTAACATCAGAGGATGATGGTACGGAGACAAGTCAGGATGACCATAAACATGAGCTTTGGATTGATTACAAACAGCCATAGAGGTGGCCTGGTAAATTACACCTGACATTCAGGAAGCACTGGTCTCAATGGTCAATAACCTGATGGCACAAATGCAGGCTGATATCAGTTTACATGAGTAGTGGTTAGATCTGGTGGAAAACTAATTATAAGTGATAAAAGAAGAGATAAAGAGATGCCTGCAAGAAGTACCTAATGAGAATGAGAGGCTGGGAGAAAAAGCCGAGGACCTTGAAAATATGTCAATGAGAAATAAGTTTCGGAAGTGCCAGAGTCAGGGTTACCCCCAAAGGTCTCATCAAGTTCAGACAGTATAATCTCTCTGCACCCTGAGGCCTCAAAGGTTCATGTAAAATGAAGAAAGTCTATGGCACTATTTGAGTTTAGACCTTTGTGCATCAAAAAATCACCAAGAAATTTACTGACCCTGTAACACCCAGTCCGGTCCCTGTACCTTCGCGGGGTCCCCGTCGGGACTCCCGCTCTGTGCCTGCTCTATGCTATCCTGACGGGGCCTCTGCTTCCCCTTCCTCCTCTGCTTCCTGGCACGCAGCCAGCAGGTCCTCGGGCTGTGTGCTCAGGTCGAGCGCGCTCGCTCCCGGTCTCTTAAAGAGAAAGCGCGCATTTTACAAAAAGTGCTTCTGACCAATGGCGTGTTAGTGATCACTATTTCTAGCCCCTCCATCATAGGGAGGGTGCCGGAGCCGAAGCCGAAGCATGTGCTTCTGTTTCTGATGTTCTCTGCCAGTGCTCCGCTTACACTGTTTGTCTCCACAGACTATCTGCTACCCGTTACCTGGCTTTCCTGGACGATCTCCAATCTGCCTACTCCAGTTCCATCTTGTCCCGCCATTCAGTTACCAGAACTAGGGTTGAGCGACTTACTTTTTCAGGATCAAGTCGGGTTTTGCGAAACGGGTGAAATCGGCCGATTATTGCGAAAAGTCGGGGATCCGACCGAAACACGAAACCCAATGCAAGTCAATGGAGAACCAAAGTCGGCAGTGAGTGGAGGACAGGAAAACACCAACAGAGCCCATTTTAATGCCCAAAACATCAATTCTTGTTACTTAAGCTTGTCAATCTTAATTTACCTTATAATAATAGTTAGCCATTGAAAATTTGGGGGTCATTTGGCAACAGTTGTGGGGGGAGTAGGGCTGGCTCAAGTTTTTCGTGGGCCCAGGAAACACGGACTACGTCACGGCTGTGGAGCAGGGAGAGGAAAGTATTTCAACTTTGCAAGTGCTGTGATCCTGAGCAAGCAGGGGGGGCACACTCGTTCGCATTGCCACTGGCACAGGGCCCCTCAAAGTACGGCATTGTGATTGACGGCGGGGGCGCCTCCCACTGGCAGAGACACTTTTGCGTACTATGAGGGGCCCTGTGCCAGTGACATCGCCAACGAGTATGCCCCCCCACCTGTTGAAGGAACCTGCACTTTCATCTGCACCTTCCTCTTTGTCCCCGTGTAAGGTGGTATAGTATGCGGGAAGGGGAACCAGACTTTCTGCAGGGTCAGATACTGGCTATGTAGAGTGCAAGGGGAATGTAGTGGTCTGGGTCAATGTACCGGCAGACTCATCTAGCAGTGGCTGGGCAATGGGCAGGATGAGGAGGAAACACAGATATAGGCCCAAAGAATAAAGTAGGCTAAATGCAGTTCAAAATTGGTAACAGGAGTAAACAGGTAGCACTGCTTTGTTCAGTGGAGGAGAACAGCAAGGAGCGGCAGACACCGTTAGTAGGCTCAACCAAACCAGTAGGCCAAATGCAGTTTTAAAATTCCTATAGGCCGAAAGCCTGAAGATTGAAGCTCAGGAGAAAAACACAGGAGAATACCAAGGAGCAGCAGACACCGTTAGTAGGCCCAACCAAACTAATAGGCCAAATGCACTTTAATATGTGATATCGGCTGCAAATTGAGGCTCTGCTTTGAGCAGTGAAGGACAGCTGTATTGATTGGCACAGACAGACACATGTAGTAGGCCTAAATTAAAAAAGTTGGCTCAATGCAGTTTAAAATTGGTTACAGGGGTACACAGGCGGCAGAGCATTGTTAAGCGGAGGACGATTGTCAGGACTGGAGTGGCCCAGACAGACTTAGTAGGCCTAAAATAAAAAAGTAGGCGCAATGCAGTTAAAAATGGGTAACAGGGGTACACAGGCAGCATTGTTTTGTTAGGCGGAGGACGATTGCTAGGAGTGGCGCAGACAGACTTAATAGGCCTAAAATAAAAAAGTTGGCTCAATGCAGTTTAAAATGGGTAACAGGGGTACACAGGCAGCACTGGTTTGGTCAGCGGAGGACGATTGCTAGGAGTGGCGCAGACAGACTTACTAGGCCTAAAATAAAAAAGTAGGCTCAATGCAGTTCAAAATGGGTAACCGGTACACAGGCAGCATTGTTTGATCAGCGGAGGACGATTAGTAGGAGTGGCGCAGACAGACTTACTAGGCCTAAAATAAAAAAGTTGGCTCAATGCAGTTTAAAATGGGTAACAGGGGTACACAGGCAGCATTGTTTTGGTCAGCGGAGGACGATTGCTAGGAGTGGCACAGACAGACTTACTAGGCCTAAAATAAAAAAGTTGTCTCAATGCAGTTCTAAACTGGTAACAGGAGTAAACTGGTGGCACTGCTTTGTTCGGTGGAGGACAACTGGAATAAGTAGCTGACACAGTACGTTGGCCTAAATAGTAAAGCGGGCTAAATGTCTGCAAAAAAATGTTCGTAAATAAACAGGTGGCAAAGCAACGTACAGGGGTGGGTTCCTCTGCTGAGTATCAGATAGTGGTAGTTCGCGCACAGTATTCACAGGTCAAAATGGAGGACATGGTCCCTGTATATATTTACTATCATCTCTCAATTTGTATTGGCAGTGCCATTGAAGGATTTAACAGCACCGACTAAACAGCGGTGGAGCACTGTTTGAGCTGGGGGGGGAACACTCTCTCGTGGGTGGTGGTACTGGCCCAGGGCCCCTCATATTACGACGGTGTGTCTGACGTTGGGTGTGCACCCCCACCACCAGAGACACTTAATTGTACTATGAGGGACCCTGTGCCAGTGCCGTCGGCCAAAAGTGGGCACACCCACCTGTCCAGGCAAACGGCACTCACACGGGTGCTTGTGCCAAGTGGTGACCACGGGCCCGTGAGGGGAGTCAGCCCATTTAGGGAGGTGTTAAAAATGGCCTATGGTGGACATCCAGCAGCAGCAAATGGAGGAATTGGAGCAGTCAGTAAGAGGAGTCCAAAAGCAAGACCTTTTTAAAGGAAAGCTACGTGTCAGCAGGGGAAGGTGGGGCAAAAGAATTTGAAATCCATGATTGGTTCATTTTAATGAAGGTTAGATCATCAACATTTTGGGTAGCCAGACGTGTCCTTTTTTCAGTCAGTATTGAACCAGCAGCACTGAAGACTCTTTCTGATAGCACACTGGCAGCAGGGCAAGCGAGCTCCTGTAATGCATATTCTGCCAATTCAGGCCAGGTGTCTAGTTTAGATGCCCAGTAATCAAAGGGGAATGACCTGTGAGGGAGAACATCGATAAGGGAGGAAAAGTAGTTTGTAACCATACTGGACAAATGCTGTCTCCTGTCACTTTGAATTGATGCAGCTGTCCCTGTCGTGTCAGCGGTCATTGAAAAATCACTCCACAACCTTGTCATAAAACCCCTCTGTCCAACGCCACTTCGGATTTCTGCACCGCTAGCACCTCTGCCATGTTGCCCCCTACGGCTCGTGTGAGAACCATCACCGGCGCTGTGTGCTGGGAATGCCAGAACCAAACGGTCTACAAGAGTTGCTTGTTTGGTAGCCAATATTTGCTCTAGGTTCTCATGTGGCATGATATTTTGCAATTTCCCTTTGTAGCGTGGATCCAGTAGGCAGGCCAACCAGTAATCGTCATCGGTCATCATTTTGACAATGCGGGGGTCCCTTTTTAGGATATGCAAGGCATACTCAGCCATGTGGGCCAATGTTCCAGGTGTCAATTCACTGCTTCTGCTGGGTTGAGGAGCACTTTCTTGCAAATCTACATCACAAGGGTCCAGCAAGAAACCTGTACCAGACCTTGCAATGGCACCAGTTTCTATTGCCCCCTGAGAAGCTCCCTCCTCCCATACATATTCATCCCCATCATCCTCATCCTCATCCTCTTCGTCCGCCACCTTATCCTGGACAGTTCCCTGACCAGACAATGGCTGACTGTCATCAAAGCTTCCCTCCTCCTCGGCTGCAGACGCCTGCTCCTTAATGTGCGTCAAACTTTGCATCAGCAGATGCATAAGTGGGATGCTTATGCTTATGATGGCGTCGTCTGCACTTACCAGCCGTGTGCATTCCTCAAAACACTGAAGGACTTGACAGAGGTCTTGTAGCTTCGACCACTGCACACCAGACAACTCCATGTCTGCCATCCAACTGCCTGCCCGTGTATACGTATCCTCCCACAAATAAATGACAGCACGCCTCTGTTCACACAGCCTCTGAACCATGTGCAGTGTGGAGTTCCACCTTGTTGCAACATCTATAATTAGCCATTGCTGTGGAAGATTTAGCGATCGCTGATGGTTCAGCATACGGCTGGAGTGTACGGGCGACCGGCGGATGTGCGAACAAAGTTTTCGCACCTTCAGGAGCAGGGCTGGTAACTCCGGATAATTTTTCAGGAAGCACTGCACCACCAGGTTCAAAGTGTGAGACAAGCAAAGTATGTGTTTAAGTTGTGAAAGGGCTATGGCAGCCATAAAATTCCTTCAGTTATCACTGACTACCTTGCCTGCCTCAAGATGTACACTGCCCAGCCATGACTCACTTTCTTGCTGCAAGAACTCAGCCAGTACTTCCGCGGTGTGTCTGTTGTCGCCCAAACACTTCATTTCCAACACAGCCTGCTGACGCTTACCACTAGCTGTTCCATAATGAGACACCTCGTGTGCAACACTGGCAGCTGCGGATGGAGTTGCCAGGCGACTGTGCTCTGTGGACGAGCTGTTGCTTCTGGAGGAGGAGGAGGGGGGTCGAACGCCTACTGCCAACTGTTTCCTAGACCATGGGCTACGCAGAACTGTCCCACTATGGCTGTCCCCTGTGGACCCTGCATCCACCACATTAACCCAGTGCGCCGTGATGGACACGTAACGTCCCTGGCCATGCATACTGGTCCATGCATCTGTGGTGAGGTGCACCTTTCCACTGACAGACTGCCTCAGTGCATGGACAATGCGGTCTTTGACATGCTGGTGGAGGGCTCGGATGGCTTTTCTCGCAAAGAAGTGGCGACTGGGTAGGTCATAGCGTGGTACTGCATTGGCCATCAGGTCTCTGAAAGCTTTGCTTTTGACCAACCGGTAGGGCATCATCTCTAACGAGATTAATCTGGCAATGTGGGCATTCAAACCCTGTGTACGCGGATGAGAGGATGAGTACTTTCTTTTCCTCACGAGAGTCTCTTCTAGGGTGAGCTGGACAGGAGACCTGCAGATGGTGGAACTAGCGGTGGTGGTGGCGGACATGGCGGATTGAGAGACAGTTGGTGATGTTGGCCTACATACAGTGCTTCCTACCAATAACCTTCTGATTCCCTGCCTGCTTTGGCCTTGCGACGATCCCTCCACATTTGCTGCTGGTGGTGTCCGAACCGGTGGGCTTACAGTGAGGGAAGCAATGTAGTGTTGCTGACTACCTTCATTCTGACCAGGTGCACCAACGGTACAGGAAGTTTGGTAATTAGTCCAGGCTTGCAAGTGCATGCTGGTTAAATGTCTACGCATGCACATTGTATTTAAATTTTGAAGAATCTTCCCTCTGCTAAAGGTCTTTGAGCATTTCTTACAGATCACTTTAGACTGATCATTGGGATCTTGGTCAAAAAAATGCCACACTGCACTCTTCCTACTATGGAATTCCTTTTCAAGCATTGCACGCTGTGCAACTTTCAGCAGTTGGCCACGCTGTCCTAAAACTGTTTTTATCACACGTTTTGGGCCTGATACGGGCCTGGCTGATGACAGCTGTTGCGATGTAGATTGGTGTTGCTGCGGATAACCCTCCTCCGCTTGTGAGCTAGTGCCAGCGGCACCCTCTTCCCCCAATGGCTGCCAATCTGGGTCAAGAACTGGGTCATCTATCACCTCCTCCTCCACAATGTCATGTTCACCTTCCTCAGTGTCACCGTGTAAGCCGGTGCTATAGCGTTCGGGACAGGGCACCATAGTCTCATCAGGGTCAGATTCTGGCTCAGGAAACTGCGAGGTCAATGTAGTGATCTGAGTCAATGGAACAGCATCATAATCTAGCTGTGGCTGTGCATCAGTGCACTCCATGTCCGATTCTTCTTGTAATGGGTAGTGTACAATTTCCCTTTCTAACCCTGGCACAGTATGGGTAAAGAGCTCCATGGAGTAACCTGTAGTGTCGCCTGACGCATCCTTCACTTTTGGTTTGGGAGAAGGACACAAGGAAACGTCTTTTTCCGGACTGGAAGCATCCACTGACGACTGGCTGCTCTTAGATTTTGAACTTTGGGAAGAGGAGGCGAAAGAGCTAGAGGCTGAGTCAGCAAGAAAGACAAAACTTTTTCCTGCTGCTCCGGCTTTAAAAGCTGTTTTCCTACTCCCAGGTAAGGGAGCCTTCGAGGCCTTGTGTAGCCAGATGATGACGCAGGCTCAAAACCTCCAGCCTTAGGTGCTACTGTGCTTTAGCCACTACCACCAGATGCAGCATCACCACCACCATCAGTACTAGCTGGCAACCCCCGCCCACGGCCTCTTCCACCAGACTTCCTCATTTTTGGGGGGGAGACACTGAACCACAACTCTGTCCCAGTGGTATAACACAACACTATGAACGTGGCAGAAAGTGGCTGCCTGACATACGACACACTAGCAGTACAGCAGAATATAAACTGTGTGAGAATTACTATCTCACTTTTGGGGGGAGAAACTGAACCACAACTCTGGCCCAGTGGTATAACCCAACACTATGAACGTGGCAGAAAGTGGCTGCCTGATATACGACACACTAGCAGTACAGCAGAATATAAACTGTGTGAGAATTACTATCTCACTTTTGGGGGGAGACACTGAACCACAACTCTGGCCCAGTGGTATAACACAACACTATGAACGTGGCAGAAAGTGGCTGTAATTATTATAAAAAAAAAAAAAAATTACTGCAATAACAAGCTTCCTACAATGATCTCAGGAAAAGTATGGCAGCAATAAAAAGGACTGCTGAACAAAAAAATTGGTAGACAAATAAACAAGACAGGTAACTGTGCAGAAAGGAGCAACAGGATTTTTGCTTTGAAAAAAGCAGTTGGTTTGCACAGCACCGTGCACACAGCTATGCAGCTGCTGCACTAAAATACGACCTCCACTGTCCCTGCACAAAAAGGTGGTGTGGGACAGTGAAAATCGCTCCAGCACAAGCGGTTGGGGGGGTTTATATTTCCTCCCTAACTCTGTCCCTGCTTCTGACTAACAGCAGCAACCTCTCCCTATGCTCAGATGGGCAGAAGTAAGATGGCGGTCGGCGTGCACGCCCCTTTATAGCCTCTGTGATGCCTCAGACAGCAAGCCAATCACTGCCATGCCCTTGTCTAAGATGGTAGGGACAGAGACCTATGTCATCACGCTGCCCACACTCTGCGTCCTCCTTCATTGGATGAAAAACGGCGGTAACAGCATCATACGAAACGCGACTTTGGCGCTCTGATCACCGACCGCATTGCCGATCCCACACTAGGATCGGTTCGGGTTTCATGAAACCTGACTTTGCCTAAAAGTCGGCGATTTATGAAAATGACCGATCCGTTTCGCTCAACGCTAACCAGAACCTCTGGACAACATCAGTACCACTGGAACCAGCTTCTACCCGTACCCCCGGTACCCACCGGTTAGCTCTACGTCACCTGCTAACCCTGCTTGTCCATCTGTCCCGCTGGGTCAGCTACCACGAGTCCAGGGTCTAACTGGAGGTAGCACCCATGTCCCCCAGGATTCCCATTCTGACCCTGTTCGAGGGGTCTTACCACGTGTGTCTGGGGCTCACGTAGTCACGCCCCCTTCGGAGCCCTTCGGACTGTGGTTCCGAAGTTCCACGTTAAATTACAATAAAAACCAATGTGAACTGCACCATCTGTGCCTCCGTTTCCATTCGTTACAGACCCCACTGCAAAGGAGAGACCTCAGCAGATAATCGTAAGGTGCCTTGATTACACAAACAAAGTGGCGATCCTTCTGGCTTATAAAATCTCTGAAATGGACTGGTGCTAAGAAGGAAAGGGTGCCAAACTTCTGAGATTTTCTATAGAAGTCACCAGTCACAAACTGGTATGCATCATTGTATGTTCAGAATTGTTAATTGGACTCAGTGAGAGAAACAAAATAATAATCTGCTAGACACATTTTAATGGATAACAAAAACAAAAGAAATAATGGTGCAAACAAGCCTTCTCTGTGTATATACACTGCTCAAAAAAATAAAGGGAACACTTAAACAACAGGATATAACTTCAAGTATATCAAACTTCTGTGAAATCAAACTGTCCACTTAGGAAGCAACAGTTTGACAATCAATTTCACATGCTGTTGTGCAAATGGAATTGACAACAGATGGAAATTATTGGCAATTATCAAGACACACTCAATAAAGGAATGGTTCTGCAGGTGGGGACCACAGACCACATCTGAGTACCAATGCTTTCTGGCTGATGTTTTGGTCACTTTTGAATGTTGGTTGTGCTTTCACACTCGTGGTAGCATGAGACGGACTCTACAGGCTCATCCAGGATGGCACATCAATGCGAGCTGTGGCAAGAAGGTTTACTGTGTCTGTCAGCATAGTGTCCAGAGGCTGGAGGTGCTACCAGGAGACAGGCCAGTACACCAGGTGACGTGGAGGGGGCTGTAGGAGGGCACAATCCAGTAGCAGGACCGCTACCTCACCCTTTGTGCACGGAGGAACAGGAGGAGCACTGCCACAGCCCTGCAAAATGACCTCCAGCAGGCCACAAATGTGCAGGTGTCTGCACAAACGGTTAGAAACCGACTCCATGAGGATGGTCTGAGTGCCCGACGTCCTAAAATTGGGGTTGTGCTCACAGCCCAATACTGTGCAGGATGCTTGGCATTTGCCACAGAACATCAGGATTAGCAAATTCGCAACTGGCACCCTGTGCTCTTCACAGATGAAAGCAGGTTCACACTGAGCATGTGACAGACGTGACAGAGTCTGGAGACACCGTGGAGAGCGTTCTGCTGCCTGCAACATCCTTCAGCATGACCAGTTTGGCAGTGGGTCAGTAATGGTGTGGGGTGGCATTTCTTTGGAGGGCCGCACAGCCCTCCATGTGCTCGCCAGAGGTAGCCTGACTGCCATTAGATACCGAGATGAGATCCTCAGACCCCTTGTGAGATCATATACTGATGCGGTTGGTCCTGGG
This sequence comes from Ranitomeya variabilis, assembly GCF_051348905.1. Lineage (NCBI taxonomy): Eukaryota > Metazoa > Chordata > Amphibia > Anura > Dendrobatidae > Ranitomeya > Ranitomeya variabilis. The sequence continues at coordinate 519,142,979 of NC_135233.1, forward strand.
TTCCTCCTAATGCAGGACAATGCAAGACCTCATGTGGCTGGAGTGTTTCAGCAGTTCCTGCAAGATGAATGCATTGAAGCTATGGACTGGTCCGCCTGTTCCCCAGACCTGAATCGGATTGAACACATCTGAGAGATCATGTCTCGCACCATCCACCAATGTCATGTTGCACTAGACTGTCCAGGAGTTGGCGGATGCTTTAGTCCAGGTCTGGGAGGAGATCCCTCAGGAGACCTTCCACCGCCTCATCAGGAACATGCCCAGGCATTGTAAGGAGGTCATACAGGCATGTGAAGGCCACATACACTACTGAGCATCATTTTCTTGTCTTGAGGCATTTCCACTGAAGCTGGGTCAGTCTGTAACTTCATTTTCCACTTTGATTTTGAGCATCATTCCAACTCCAGACCTTCGTGGGATATTATTTCTGATTTACATTGATAATTTTTAGGTTTTATTGTTCTCAACACATTCCACTTTGTAATGAATAAAGATTTACAACTGGAATATTTCATTCAGTGATATCTAGGATGTGGGATTTTAGTGTTCCCTTTATTTTCTCAAGCAGTGTATATGTACAGGGAAGAGCAAAAGGGTAACAATGTTTTGAATTTTTGAATTTCAGGCTCCATATCTAATTATCGGCTTCTGCATTGAACTTGAGACTGCTATTGTTTTAAAGACAATCATCTTGGATATCTCATACTTAAATTTGACTTGCAACTATTTAACGTATGATTAGTTATGCAGATTCTCATCATCTCACTGTATTATTACTGTTTTTACTCCTAAAGATTTACATTTTTATTTTTTCTTATTTTGTTAGTATTTTGTAAAACCACCTTTGGCTTTCAACATTGCCTGAATATTTCTAGACATGTGCTCGATCAGATTCAAACATTTGTCTACTGAAATTTGATCTCAGGTCTCTTCTACACGTACCCAAACTTGGTGCAAAGTTTGGTCGACTTGGTCGACTCACTTGGGTATGTATACAATTTTTTTCTTCAATTCTACCCACAAGTGTTGATTGGATTCAGGTCTGGTTACTGTGGGAGCCAATCTACAACCTCTGCTTTATTATCATTGAACCATTTATTCAACAATCTCAATGTATGCTTCGTGTTGTTGTCCTATTGGAACACTATGTTGTACTTTTCATAACCATAGTATTTGAGTGTACGAAGTAGCTCATCTTGTATGATACTCACATATAGTTCAGCATTGAGACCACCATAGATCCTGGTCAAGTATCCAATGCTTTTGACTGTGAAACAACCCCATACCATCCGGCTTCCTTCACCAAACTTGACATTTCCTTCAATTTCTCATTAGCCCTTTTATCCCTTGTTACTTTCAGACCTATTTGCACATATCAGAGCCTAGTCTATTGACTTTCGTATCATCACTCCTAACCACCAATTTCAAATCTCTAAATGTCCACTTTTTGTACTGGCTTGCAAACACGAACCGACACTTCTTATGACAATAACTAGATGGTGGCCCGATTCTAACACATCTGGTATTCTAGAATATGTATGTAGTTTATTTATGAAGATTTTAGAATAATACAATGAATACGCAGAATTCGGCTGGCCGGGCGCGACCAATTAGCAAAGCGTGGTTTAAATCCCGTGCCAATTCGCTGCCGGAGTGCGCCTGTCGCTGGTCGCTGATTGTTCGCGGCCGGCCACATAGTATATAGCACAGCCACATAGTATATAGCAGCCCACATAGCATATAACACAGCCACGTAGTATATAACACAGCTCACATAGTATATAACAGCCCACATAGCGTATAACACAGCCCACATAGTGTATAACACAGCCACGTAATATATAACACAGCCCACGTAGTATATTGCACAGCCACGTAGCATGTAGCACAGCCCACGTAGTATATTGCACAGCCACGTAGTATATTGCACAGCCACGTAGTATATTGCACAGCCCATGTAGTATATAGCACAGCCACATAGTATATAGCACAGCCACGTAGTATATAGCAGCCCACATAGCATATAACACAGCCACGTAGTATATAACACAGCTCACATAGTATATAACAGCCCACATAGCGTATAACACAGCCCACATAGTATTTAACACAGCCACGTAATATATAACACAGCCCACGTAGTATATTGCACATCCACGTATCATGTAGCACAGCCCACGTAGTATATTGCACATCCATGTAGTATATTGCACAGCCCACGTAGTGTATAACACAGCCACGTAGTATATTGCACAGCCATGTAGTATGTAGCACAGCCCACATAGTATATTGCACAGCCACGTAGTATATTACACAGCCACGTAGTATTTTGCACAGCCCAATTAGTATATTACACAGCCACGCAGTATATTGCACAGCCACGTAGTATATTGCACAGCCCACGTAGTATATTGCACAGCCAAGTAGTATATTGCACAGCCATGTAGTATATAGCACAGCCACATAGTATATTGCACAGTCCACGCAGTATATTACACAGCCCAGGTAGCATATAGCATAGCGACGTAGTATATAACACAGCCCATGCAGTATATAACACAGCCACGTAGTCCCACATAGTATATAGCACAGCCACGTAGTATATTGCACAGCAACGTAGTATATTGCACAGCCACATAATATATTGCACAGTCCACGTAGTATATAGAACAGCCCACGTAGTATATTGCACAGTCCACATAGTATATAGCACAGCCCACGAAGTATATAATACAACCACGTAGTATATTACACAGCCCACATAGTATATAGCTCAGCCACATAGAATATTGCACAGCGGATGCAGTATATAACACAGCCCATGCAGTATATTTATACAGCACAGCCCACGCAGTATATTACAGCCGCGTAATATATTACACAGCCCACGTAGTATATTGCACAGCCGATGTAGTATATAGCACAGCGACATAGTATATAACACAGCCCATGCAGTATATAACACAGCCCACGTAGTCCCACATAGTATATAGCACAGCCATGTAGTATATTGCACAGCCACAAAGTATATGGCACAGCCATGTAGTATATTGCACAGCCACATAGTATATTGCACAGTCCATGTAGTATATAGCACAGCCCATGTAGTATATAGAGCACAACCACGTAGTATATTGCACAGCCGACACAGTATATTGCATGCCGACACAGTATATAACACAGCCCACGCAGTATATAGCACAGGCCACACAGTATATTACACAGCCACGTAGCATATTACACAGCCCATGTAGTATATAGCACAGCCACGTATTATATTGCACAGCCGACGTACTATATGACAAAGCCAACACAGTATATAACACTGCCCACGTAGTATATAACACAGCCCACGCAGTATATAGCAATGTGGGCACCATATCCCTGTTAAAAAAAGAATTAAAATAAAAAATAGCTATATACTCACCCTCCGACGGCCCCCGGATCGCTACGTCATCTCCGGTCATTGCCGCAATGCATTATTGTGACCGGAGCGGTGCGCGAGGAGCTGGAAAGGCCTGAGCTGGATCCGGGGGCTGTCGGAGGGTGAGTATATAATGATTTTTTTATTTTTTTTTATTATTTTTAACATTATATGTTTTTACTATTGATGCTGCATAGGCAGCATCAATAGTAAAAAGTTGGTCACACAGAGGGTTAATGGCAACGTTAACGGACTGCCTGACTCCGCTTTATGCCACGGTGTAAGGCAGTCCTTTTAACGCTATGTGGGCGCTGACTGGGGGGAAGTATGGAGGGGACACTGACTGCAGGGGAGTAGGGAGCGGCCATTTCGCGGCCGGACTGTGCCCGTCACTGATTGGTCGCGGCCAGCTGGCCATGACCAATCAGCGACGTGGGATTTCCGTGACAGATAGAAAGACAGGCAGAAAGACAGACAGAAAGACAGAAGTGACCCTTAGACAATTATATAGTAGATGAAGTTGAGGCTTCTTCAATTTTTTCAGGCCACCATTCCAGACTTGTGTAATGTGCTTCACACGGAGCTTGCATCGACGTCTGTGATCTCACTATTATGAAGCATACGAGCCACCTCCACTGCCGTGTTTGTCGCACCAGAACTGATCGACGTTGTGATGAGCAGACTTGTTGACTCCCGTATTTTGACAGGATGCCCACCTTTTGGCTTTTGAATGGATGGACAGACTTCATTCCATATTCTTCCAACTGTCATGGCATTCACATGATGCAGTTTGGCAATTTTCTTGACCAAGAGACCACTATCAATGAGCTGGATGATTTTGTTACTCATTTCTTGGGAAATTGTCTTCATGACTGCTCCTCAATTTGAACCAATGACCTTCCACTTGGGAATCAACCTAATAACACTCTGAGCTATTAGGAAATGTGAGAGCAGCTTGTATTTTGTAGTATTCAGGAAGAGAAAGATTTTTCTACCACCAAGAGCAAAACAGTAACAATGCAGTGCCATGACAAGAATCTGCATAACTAATCACATGCTAAATAGTTGCAAGTCAAACTTATGTATGAGATATCCAAGATGATTGTCTCTAAAACAATCAAAACAGTAGTGCATGGTGAGATATGCAGCCCTGCACCTCCCTCTCTTCCTCCTGCCTTGTCTCCGACACTCTGCTCTTTGCCTCCCTCCCCCAACAGATGAGCCAACACACTCATCACTGTGGTTTCACACCTCATTCTCATTTTCCTGCAGCTGCCTGGGTTCTCCACACTGCTCACAGATCCCCTAGTGCAGTGTTTAGGGTGAGCGTGTTGCCACAGCTTCTTGAAATGACAGCACGGGTCATCCTAAAGTGTCTCCAGCCAATGGCTGGGGAGTATTTATTATTTAAGGCACCTCCATCAGGTGGGAGGTGAATGTGCACTGTTATGTGTTCCTACACATCCTTCTCAGTTCTCAGGTCCCAGTGCTCGTATTCCTGTATACTAGCCTGTCTATCAGCCGTGCCCGCCAGCCTGTCTACCAGCCGTGGTCGCCAGCCTGCCTACCCGCCATGCCCGCCAGCCTGTCTATCTGCTGTGCCCACCAGCCAGTCTATCAGCCGGACCCTCCGGCCTGCCTATCTACTGATTCAGCCTACACCTGCCAGTGCCCATCTACTCACCAGCCAGTCCAGTCTGCATCCATGGTACCTGACTTCTTACTTCGCCTGTCTGCATCTATTGGACATTCACTCAGGCCTCCCCAGCTACCCATTCCTAGGGGGTCAGCTCCTATCTACCCAAGGTCAGTCCTGAAGTAGCACCTGGGCCACCTCTCTTGTCTCTTCTCGTTTCTCGGTATCGTATGCTGCTGCGTATCCATGGTCAGATTGGTTGAGACCCCTAGTCACGCTACTCCAGGTTTTACTTGGGCTCAGGCACAGTGGTTTTATCACCCAGCTCGTTATAGTTTTATTGTCCCAAAATTGATGAATGTTCAATACTAAAAGAAGTTTGAAATTTTTTAAACAACAGATACTCTTCTTTTTCTGGTGGTGTTTAAGACTTTCCACTGAAGTAGTAATCTGTAGTAATTTTTCATAACCAAAAAACGTGTGGAAGCAAAGTTTGGCTTAGCACCAGGACTTTTAACTCAAAAAGCAATCTTCTCAACCCCTGCATAACCTAAGAAAGAGGATATAGCGAGAGACCAAATAAAACAGTACACTTGATGTTTGAGGATACCTGAACTTTAATTTCTTAATGGACCTTCAGAGAGACCCTTAAATCTCGATTTGTGAGTTAGGGGGACTCAAATTACTGACTCTTGACACTAATATGGGCCTTGTTTCTGTTACACTTGAACTTACAGTCTCTGTAGTGTCCTGCATATAAAGAGAAGAGTTAAGTAGAGGGAAAGAGAAGTTTTCTTTCTCACTGTACCTTGTTACCTCCTGGATTACTTGCAGTTAATTGTTTATAATTTGTTTATACTATATTAATCCTAAAATATTACCTCAATTTGCATATTACTTTTAAGATGAGCTCCCCCCCATCATTCTAAATTAAATATTTTGCGTTTGTGCATTGCATAACATTTTGATGATGTTTATGGTATTGACTAGGCATGTGAGAAAATATGGTAAACTAGGGCAGAATCTGAAAATATGTGGTCTGATCCAGACTATTTGGGGGTAAATTACATGGGAGCATAAGATAAATGTACATCTTCTTGAGATGGGTGGATCGATTTGCTGGACTCCAGTCCATCAGAGTCAGTAGTCTCTTGATGATGGACATTAGCTCTGCCAATCTCTTACCTTCCAGGATACCTGGTGTGGCTTTTGATTATTCAAGCTGGTGTGCCATCATTATGCTAATCAAAAGCTGCAAAGGCGATACCCAAAGGTCAGAGATTTGCAGAGCTCCCGTTAAGTGGCCAGAGACTACTGACCTGGCTCATGAACTAGAGTCCTGCAAATTGTTTCATCCATCTCTAAGGCTCCTTTCACACAGAGTGAACAGAAGACATAGGTGAAATGGAAATTTCAGACCACATTGCGGTGATGGTATTAATAGCAAACAAACAAATAAGAAATTCTAATCATGACATTTTCTGACATTTCTAGTGAATGATGATACCTTCCAGGTGCAAATAAAAAGTTGTCTAGTGGAAATCTGACATGAATTGTGAACTTGTTTCTAATCCTGAGTTATAAGGAGACATGGCAAAAGTAGTTTTGTCATGACATTTGATTATTGAATAGTAAGTTACAAGAGTCCAACTAGCTATTACTCATGACCTACACCAACTTTCTACCTATTGCCTCCTTGAAAGCTAAGTAAGACTGGCCTACTGTTAATATGAGCAATGGTTAGAGAAGAGAGAGGCGGCTCACAGATCGATTCAGTAGACACATTTGTTTCAGTTTAGAAATCAAACAGATCGTTTGCTTGCGCTTCTTCTTGCATCAAAACTTTGAAAGATGATGAAGGGATAACACATACAGGGTAGGATTAAAGAAGTACTCAGAGACTATTCAGACACTACATATTGCAGATCCAGATCGGAGAACAGATTTACAGCAATGGTTGCTCCAAGTAAAATTGCCATATTTGATGGATGATAAAAAAGGGTTCTTTAATGTTTCTATAGATCAGGAAGAACAAGACCAAGCTATTTCTACTTCAAAACTTCAAACATCATCAGGCCAAGATGGCTTTACAGAAAAAAAATTCAGAACACTACATGAGCATGTTACAATGCTCAGCATAAACGAGTACACCCCAAAAGATTTGTTAGAAAACCTTTTTTGTCCTTTCAGAATCAACATTTTCTATGGGATACCATACTACAAAATGCTCTCAGAAATGTGAGTTATTGATTGCAAACAAGATTTGTTATTTTTCACACCAAAAAAGTAATTAAAAAAAAAAAAAAACATTCAAGACCATGCTGTAAAATGGAGTACACCCAATGAAAGTCTTAGGAGCAAAGCTAAAGTTTAGACTACAAAATTCTAATTCAGAAGAATTCATGCACATGTAAGTCTAATTATTCATAAAACAGATGTGCAGCAGACAGTTGACTATAATAAGGCATTACTTAACAAAGAAAACCTCATTCCTTTTCATGTTCTGAACTAATTATCTTTCCTCCATCTCGCATACTCTTCCTACCTGATCTATCTATCACAATATATGAATTCACATTTCCCTTGTCCCGGTAATCTGCTGCCTCAGAGTAACCCTTGACCCTGCCCTCTCTTTCACACCGCACATCCAAACTCTCGCCACCTCTTGTCACCTCCAGCTCAAAAATATTTCCAGAATCCATCCTTTCCTCAACCCTCACTCTACCAAAATGCTTGTGTATGCCCTAATCATCTCCCGCCTCGACTATTGCAACATCGTCGGCTGTGGCCTACCTTCTAACACTCTCGCACCTCTCCAGTCTGTTCTGAATTCTGCTGCCCGACTAATTAATCTCTCTCCCCGGTACATTCCTCCTTCCCCTCTTTGCAAATCCCTTCACTGGCTCCCAATTTCCCAGCGTATCCAGTTTAAACTACTTACACTGACCTACAAAGCCATCCATAACCTTTCTCCTCTGTACATTTCCAAACTAATCTCTCAATATTTTCCCTCATGTAATCTCCGGTCCTCCCAAGACCTCCTTCTCACCTCCACGCGTATTCGCTCCTCACCTAATCGCCTCCAAGACTTCTCCCGAATATCCCCCATCTTCTGGAATTCTGTGCCTCAACATATCCGGTTATCCCCCACATTTGTATCCTTCAAAAGGAACCTGAAAACCCATCTCTTCTAAGAAGCTTACAACATGTAATGACCACACGGCCACCTCAACACCATCGGAGCTACGGCAACCCCCGACCTACTGTCTCTTTACCCATAATACTGTAGAATGTAAGCCCACAAGGGCAGGGTCCTCTTCCCTCTGTATCAGTCTGTCATTGTTAGTTTTGTTTACTGTAAGTGATATTTGTATTTTGATGTATCCCCGTCTAATGTACAGCACAATGGAATTAATGGTGCTATATAAATAAATAATAATGTTCTCAGCAATGGCACTACATTAAAGAGAAATGTCACACTTCTTGAGAAAAAAAATAATGATAAAATGAAATAAAAGAATAATTTCTTTATGCAAGAAAGGTGAAGGCTACTGTAAGCAGGTTGCAGGATGCAGTGAAAGGTAGGGGGCAGAGCAAGGGTTAGCAAAGTATAACAATTTAATGGAACAAGGTATTTCACTCCTCACAGGAAGGTTAATGGTTAAAGGAGGGATAATAGGGGTAGTAACTGTAAAACAACAGCAGTCCAATAAAATAACTTATTGTGTCCTGTATGGTCCTCTGCAGCAGATAATCCCGCAGGGGGATTGTAGAACCGGCAACGGCCGAGCGATGTCCTCAGATGTGGTCCTTTAAGTGATGGTCTGTCTTCTGGCGGAAGCGGTCAGTCTCTGGTACCTTCCGCTGATCCCCTAGTCTATAAGCACGTGCGACTGAAACAAACAAGGCTATGGTACTCTCAGGGTCAAACGTAAATGGGCTGGAAGCAAGTGGCAAGTTAGGCCGCAAAAGTTTGTCCAGTACTCTGCCTTCTCTCCTCTGCACGTGCGCGGTATTCACAGTCACTGAGCGCACGGCACTTCCGTCTCTGGCAGCTACTGAGCACACAGCAATTCTCTCTGCAGCGGTCCCGCTGAAGGTGGTGGGGACAAAACAACACAGCCCGTCGCGGTGCCAGTGCTTAGAGGACGGAGCACGCTGCTCACCTGGCTGTGCATTGCCAAACTGACTGGCCCGTGCTGCTGATGATGATATCATGAATTCACAGTTGAACTGCTCTATATTGAAAAAGAAGATGGTTTCATCACTATGTGACCTTGATAGACATTCACTTTTTCAACATGAGAATGATTCAACCTTTCTGAAAAAGAACAGGGTGAAAGTAGTTCAGTGGCAAAGTATGTCTCCTAATCTGAACAATCAAACAAGTATGGAAAATACTGAAGAGTCAAGTTGAGCATCACTCTCCATTCAGCATCCTCCAGGCTCTATAAGAAGTCATTCTTGTAGAATGAAAAACATATATTTTGCATTATGTCACCAATTTGTTCATTCCATGCCTAGAAGAATTGGTGCCGTCCTTAAAAATCATGGAGGTCATACAAAATACTTCATTCAATAGGGCTTTTCTGGCTTATCTGGGAATTTTATAAGACTTTCCAAGGGTGAAGATTTACCTGCCTGGTGTGATGCTGAGTCAGTAGTCATGGGCAAACCATAAGACAGGGTAGTCAGAAGATCTGAGGTCAGATGCTAGGAGGGCTTGTAGTACAGAGTGGTGATACAAAAGTGTGGTAAGGTAACAGTCTAGGGTCAAATGACAGTAGGGTACGTCAAAAGCAGAAGGGGAAATCCACAAGAGTAGTCACAACAAAATCCAGGGTCATCAGCAAGATCAAAGACAGACACAGAGCAAGCAAACACACCTATCTAAAGCAAATCTACAACTGAGACAGACTACTAGCAGCTAGTCAACTAAATACCTTGCAAATGATTAGGGATGGGAGACACCTGAGAAAACGCCCACAGACTAAATCAGATAAAGCAGCAAGGCTGTCAATCAAACTGTTGTCAATCCAGCACGCCACAGGATAAGATTGGATAACTGGACTGTCACTCACAAAACTGACAGTCCAGTACACTCCAGATCCCATAGGGCGGCTGAGCTGTCACTCACAGCGTTCCTTGGCCACAGTCAATATAGAAACCGTGACACCTGTTTTCCTATACTCTTCCTTGACAGTATAAAACCATAAGAAGCATGAACAAAATGGCGTAGGGGTTTGGGAAGTATGGCTGTTTATCTGGTAGCTTAATGGTCCTGTGATATCAATTGATTAAAGTAATGTATTTACTTGTTGCCTTTATTACTGGCAACATTAGGTCCCACATAAACCTGTTAGAGACTGCGTTAACAATTTAAGTAAGCACAAGGCACTTTATTATCATACCATAGCAGAATTTTGTCCTGATTATAACCTCTAGAGTTAAAATACTTGTTATATTGCTGTAAGCATTCATTTGCACCGTGATACTATTGATGTTGGAAATATTGGTGGAGTCTGCTGTACAACTTAGGCTATGTGCACTTTATAGTATTATTATAATAGCAGTGTTCTCAGATTCTACATAGTGGTTGGTGTAAGGTAAATTACTATTAACTACATTAGTTTCTCCTCTAGTCTGTAGCTGCTCTCTCCTAGTAGTTCTATGCTAAACTTGCTTCTTACATATATGAACCAGAGGTACCCCAGCTATATTATTGTACCTCTCTCCATTGGGGATTTCCCACCGTTTTGTATATTTTTTGGTGAATTACTTAATGTATTAATAAATTGCATGGTTTTACTCAAGCTAGAAACTCTTTGAGGCCACGTTCCCACGTTCAGTATTTGGTCAGTTTTTTACCTCAGTATTTGTAAGTCAAAACCAGGAGTGGGTGAGAAATACAGAAGTGGTGAGGTGTTTCTATTATACTTTTCCTCTGATTGTTCCACTCCTGGTTTTGGCTTACAAATACTGAGGTAAAATACTGACCAAATACTGAATGTGTGAACGTGGCCTTGTTTAGAGCTGCTAGGGATTGTGTATATATAAAATTCAGGGTCATCAGCAAGATCAGAGCCAGACATAGAGCAAGCAAACACTCCTACCTAAAACAAATCAACAACTGACACAGATTACTAGCAGATACCCAGCTAAATAACTTGCAAATTATAAGAGATGGGAGACACCTGATGAAATGCCCACAGATTAAACCAGATTGAGCAGCAAGACTGTCAATTTGACAACCCAGCATGCCCCAGGGTAAGATTGGATAACTGAACTGTCACTCACAAAACTGACAGGACAGTCCAACACACTCCAGATCCCATAGGGCAGCTGAGCTCTCACTCACAGCGTTCCTTGGCCACAGTCAATGGAGATATCATAACAGCTTTCCTATATTCTCCCTTAACAATGTAAAAAAGCTACAAGACTTTTATCACCTTTAGAACTTCATAGTTTAAACTATTGCACTCTTATACTAGAGTGAGAAGTTGAAGATTGGTTAACCATGCCTTATTTGCCAATGATCTATTATTATTCATGGCAAATCTAATTTCAGATTTTCCTAAAGTCTGTCAAATACTAATTTTGGCTCATAATCTAGGCTCAAAGTAAATATATAAAACATTGATTTGCTAGATCTATCTCTTACACCTCACTTGGGAAATTAGGCACAGTTGTGTCTCCCAGTCACTGTGACCTGCTACTCATTAAAATATCTTGGCATTAATAATAATGAGATTGAACCCTCCCTCATCAAAAAGATTATTTCAGAAGTCAAGCATTGGATTCAGGTTACCTTGCCTTTTCTAGGTAGGTGTCATACACTTTAAAATGATAAGCTTCTCAAAGCTTTTATATCCAATGCAAATGACTCGGTTACTCTTGAAACATGCAGCAATTTGTAAGCTTCAATCTGCATTTATCTCTTTCATTTGGGCCTCAAGATGGGACAGGATTGCTTTAACAAAACTCATGATGGTAAAATGTAAAGGAGGTCTACATTTTAGATGTTAGGCAATATAATTTTGCAAGCTTAACGAGACATGCTATTTACTGTATATTTGGTACAACCTACTACTCCAATATAGAGTCTAACTTATCAAAGCCTAGGTGTCATGACTCAGGACGGAGCATTTCTGCTCCATCCTGGTCAGGTCAGGGTTAAGTTTGTCGGCCTCTCTTTGGTTCTGGGGCAGCTATTTTATGTTGATAGTTCCTGGGTCCAGTGTCAGTCATACTTCTGTGTACTCGGCTAGAGTTTGATGACCCATGTTACTCATCCGTAATCGCTGTTCTTCTGCGTGTGTGAGATTCACTGTGTATGACCTGGTTTGTCCCTTTACTATTGTCTCTGTCTTCCTGCTTGGTACTGCTTTGTCCCTCCTGGCATTCTGACCCCTTGGCTCGTCCCTGTTTACTTGTCGGTCTTGCCCTTGGTTACCTCATACTTGTCTGGCTTCTGACCCTTGGCTTTGTTTTGACTTCTTTATTTGGTTTGCGCATTTTTCTCTGCACCCTGGTCAGCTGTCCATCTGTTCTTGGCGTAGCTCTGCCTCCTTTGATCATGTGACCAGCTTAGCTCCACCCCTGTGATCATGTGATCAGCCTAACTCAGGTTCTGTGGGCTCTACACACCTCGGTGTTCTCGCTCTATGTATATCAGCTCAAGTTCCTGGCTAGCGCCCCTGGCCTAAACCCCTGTAACACTATCCCCGTGTCACTACACTGGGAACCTTATTTATTTAATCGTATGAACATATATTTTAACATCATATAAGAATAAATAACAAACAATAAACAGTGATTGAAAGGGGACAAAGGAACAGAAATTATGTAAAATATATTGACCAAGAGATCTAGATGTAATTTGATTGTTTGGTTGTCAAAATTGTTAGTCCTTTAGCGTTACCCAGGGTGCACCACGTGGAGGCGGACTAACGTTGCACCCCTGGGAACCTTATATCTCTATTATATACTTGCTTCTCAGCTATTCTTAAAGAAGCTTGATGTAGCCTTCATATCAAGAATACAAGTGCTACCTGGAAAACTGTGAGCGTGTGCAAATGTTATCCAGCACGTACATGCATTTATGGAGACATCCTGAATTCCAGCAGAGGCATTCACCGACAAGATCAGTTACAGTATTCAACACTTCTGAACTGCAGTATGTTATTTTTTCTGAGATTTGGGAACAATTTAATGCATCAACATTTTTTTTTGCCCCACTGCCAGATATCAAATTTTGTTAAGTCAAGATCATCTGATATGTCGAAGAAGGAAGGACAAAATCTAATTGACAAACTATTAAATAGGGGCAATGAAAAGCATAACTTGACAGATCTGTATACCAAAATGAGGAAGGATAATCCATTAAGTGTGCACACAGATCTTTAAGATCTGGGAAGAAACCATCAATGATACAGAACTGACCAAAAAGAATCTAGAGGGATGGAGTCATGTCTACTTAAATGTATTAAATGAGTGATGCTGTGAACCTTACTTTAAACTTATGCATAATGTCACCTACGGTTTAAATATGTCTCCTCACCTGGAGGCATATGAAAGAATGACAAACTGTTCAAAATGTTCACAGCATATAACAGTCCTGGTTTGTGGTATACCGTCATGTTGTTTTACCAAAAGATACTGCAATGTGACAGTTTCTCTGTTTAGAGACAAATGGAAGGTGACCCTACTAAGGGAAACCCAATGTTTACTATCTCAACATTCGTCTAATCCCAAGTGATATCTATTAGATAAGTGGCTTTGGTCATTGACACCATCCATGGTTGAAGTTGTGGGTCAATTCATGCACTTTGTACACATTGTGGCATAGCGACTGTTCATGTGATTACTGGGCGGTATGTATCGCAGAGGTGGGTGGCCCTGTGATGGAAGCCTGGGTATGTTTTGCTCAAGCAGATCTACTGCTGAGGGATTTGTTTACATTGGGAAGGCTTCCAGGTGATTGGAGAGATGGGTGGGTCCTGTCACCTACAAACCCACCCAAAGAGGCGTGTCTGAACACATAAGATGGTTTTGTGTTTAAGGACATGTGGTGATGTCACGCTCACCTGACTGGCCAGGTGACAGGTACCTGGGTGTGGTTACACAAATGTAAAAGAGGTGTGTGTAGCACATTGTGGGAGTGTTTGGGAGTCTGTCAGGGTGGACACACTTCCATGTGTCCTGGCTGGACACTGCAGAGTGGCCTGTGTGTTGGACGGTTCCAAGTGGGGACATACGTCCTGAACAGCACACAGAGACCATATTCAGGCTGGAGAGCCTGCGTGCTGGACATAGCACAGCCTGTGTGCCTACAGGTCTGAGAGAGAGCGGAGCTTTACTACGGACATTGAGGATTTATCTGTCTCATGTAAGACTGTTTACCTGTTGTTCATGTTGCTATGTGGTTTATGGAGCAATAAACCCTGTGAACTTTTAATGGAACATGTCCCCTGAGTGTCACCCGCCGCACCTGAGTGAGTACAACCCCTACAGTTGGTGTTTCGAATACGGGCAATGATCCAAGGAACACATGTTGCAGCGCTGGCTGGTCTGAGCCAGAACAGTGGATGGTCTTGACAACCATGAGTAAATACTGACCGGGGTCAGTGAGAACTGCTGTTTATGGGATACCTCTGAGGAGAAGAGGGATCCGGGAACTTGTGTGGCAATGACAGGTAACAGATGGAGATCCGTGATGTACTGACCGGGGTCAGAGTGAAAAAAGAGAGAGACATTGTGTTTGGGCACCTCTGAGGCCAAGGGGTGTCCAGGAACCCGTGAAGATTGCCACCGGGTAACGGTCTGAAAACCGTGTATTATGCTGATCGGGATCAGTGAGAAACTGTGTTTAGGCAGCAAAGCTGGGTGTGTAACAGACAGAAGTCTGTGCTGTGCTGACCGGGGTCAGTGAGAGTGTTTTTTTTCTATAAAGCACGTGTGCAGGTGTTTGCTGTGGACCGGCGAGTCCATGTATTTCTTTTTTTCTTCTCTGACCAACTTGCTGTGGCTCGGCGGGGCCACGAAGACTGAAGGCGTCTGGTGGTAACTCGGTGGGGTTACGAAGTTTGCTGTGGATCGACGGGTCCACGAAGTCTGCGGTGCAGAGCCTTGTGAAGTGTAGCTGCAGTTGCAGGAAAAAAAAAAAAAAAACATTGCTGGAATAGGTCGTGCAGACTCTTAAAGGGCCAGTGCCGATCTAAAGAGACATATACTGTGGAAATATTGGGGCCTGAGAGTACTGTGGGGAAGTCCACAGGGTGTACCCCAGAGTGGGGTGGTGTCCCTAAAGGGGTGGAGTCCCAAAATCAGAGCAGTGACCCAAATAATTATGGTTGGCAAAAAAAATATCCCAATAAAAGGGCGGTGTCCCAAAAGGGGGTAGTTGCCCAAAAGGGGGTGGAGGCTCTAAAGGAGAAAATAGTGCACAAGGGGGTGGTGGCCCTAAAAGGGGCAGAGTCCAAAAAGGGGATAGTGACCCAAAAATGGGTGGAGCTTTCAAAAGGGGCGGCATTGGTTACCTCAGTAGACATGTCTGGGGAACAGCAATGTTTGTGTTTTGCATATTCCGAGTGCGGCATTGACTTCCCGATTGATGACAGGCCGCAGGTGTGTACTGTTATGTTACACCGTGAAGGAGTATCTGGACTGCTGGACTCAAAGAGTCAGGTGACTCTGACGGGAACTCCTCTCGTCTTCTGTCTAACCGAGAAAAAGGTCAATGTTCGCTGCATTCATGCGGTCACTGTGGACTATACTGTGGACAGAGTGATCATTGATATGTTCAAAAGTGTAGAGTGCCAAGATGGCGGTATAACACCAAACTTATTCTACCCCTTTGAGAGGGGCCGGGACTTTGTGATCTTTGAAGACATATGGGAAGTTGACGCAGTGTTGGGTTGTTCAGAGTAGAGACGGAATGGTCATATTGAAGCCCCACTACAGCAGCAGGCTGTGGGGATTCCTGTTATTGGGATGTGTAATGGGGAAGTAGCGCCACCTAATGTCAATAGTCCAGAGTTACGGGTGGCCGGAAAAAAGTGTGGGTCTGAAACCTGTTTAAGTGGGGACTTGTTGTTTCAGGATGACAGGGTGAGAGGGGGTGACTCCTATTCAGACTTTGACTCAAACGCAAGGGGAAAAGAGTGCAGTAAGGGGGAGCCAAGTAAAAATGACACATCTTCATCTCGTCGTGGGGGCCGCAGAAAGACGGGGTCACGTGCAGATCACGTTATCGTCCCTGATGAGGGGGTTACTTTATCTCTGACAAACCCTAGCACTGTGGTAGTTAGTGACGGGCTGGGGTTAGAACAGACCTGTAGTAGACCCACATCTGCAATGCCCGGAAAGAGTGAAGTGGCTCGATATGATGAAGGCTCCAGAGTACCTGATGCTGAAGAGATGGAGAACTCTGAAGTTACCAACAGTCAAGAGGTACCTAGGAGTAAACAGACAGAGAGCCCAGGAGACACCATTGAGGTGGATGCAGAAACAGGTGGAACTCTGAAGAGGCAGAGTGTGGGTGGGCAAGAGACCCCATCTGAAAATCTAATTAAAGAAGTGATGGTGCGACACGTGCTGGCCAAAAGAGAGCAGGATCATGAGATAGAGCTGCTTAAAGAAATAGTCGAGCGAGAAAGGGTCCTGAGTAGTGTTGAGCGATACCTTCCGATATCGGAAAGTATCGGTATCGGAAAGTATCGGCCGATACCGTCAAAGTATCGGATCTAATCCGATACCGATACCCGATCCCAATGCAAGTCAATGGGACGAAAATATCGGAATTAAAATAAACCCTTTCTTTCCTTGTAGGTTCATTCTACATGAAGGAAAACAACTAAGAATAATGTAGGGTGTATTGGGGGACGTGGCGGAGACATTAAAGGCACAGAGGTTTAGCCCAATGTAATAGAATAGCAGGATTTTGTTTTGTTTTTTATGACGTTCGGCGTTAGTCAAAATCTTTCTATGTTAATTTTTTTTTTATTTTGTCAGATATTGATGTTTCACTACTTCCACGCCCTTCACCTTCTTTTTTACTTCTCCCACACTTTCTTCTTCATTATCTTTATCATAAGCTTCTTTGACATCAACTTCTTCACCTTATTCATCTTCTTCTTCATCTTCTACCTATAATTTTTTTTGTTACATTGTTCATATTCTTTTTATTTTACTATTATCTTCATCATATTATACTTCTTCATCATATTCTTATTTGTGACAGGCATTCCCGTAGTTGTTATCTATAAAAGTTTGAAGATTACACCTTCCGTTCTGCCTGTCACAAAACAGTTACATTTGTCCGCGTTCAGTTTGGCCTGCAGCATCAGGCTTTATCCAGGGGCACCACGAGGAGGAACGGACTCACCCCCATACACTTCTTAGTCTTCTTCTGCTTATAATTTAGATAATATTTTTTGCTCTGATATTTAGTCTTATGCTTAATGTTCTTCTGCTCTTTGTTCTGCAGCCTCTTGTTCTTCTGCTTCTCGGTCTTCCAGGTCGTCGTCGTCTCCAGGGTCGTCGTCTCCGGGGTCGTCGTCATCGGGGTGGTCTTCAGGGTCGTCGTCTCCGGGGTCGTCGTCATCGGGGTGGTCTTCAGGGTCATCGTCTCCAGGGTCGTCGTCATCACGGTGGTTGTCGTCTCTGGTGTCGTCGTCATCTTAGGGGTGGTCTTCCGGGTCATCGTGTTTAGTCTCTTGAACTTGGAAATGTAGCAGAAGGTACAAGAAGGCTGAGAAAATGCCGAGAACCAGCTGATGGAACTGGAACTCGGATGGCTACCCGAAGGTCCAAGAGCCAATGGAACTACCGAGGACCAGCTGACGTTACTGGAACCCGGTTACTAAGCAGGAGGTACCCGTGCCTGAAAGCACTACCAAGGACCACCTGACGTTGGTGGAACTCGGATACCCAGAGGGAGGCACCTAAGCCAAAGGCTCTGCCCGGAACCAGCTGACGGTACTGGAACCAGGATGGGGAGCAGAAGGTACAAGAGCAAAATACACTGCCGAGAACCAGCTGATGGTGCTGGAACCCGGATGGGTAGCCGAAGGTCCAAGAGCCAATGGAACTACCGAGGACCAGCTGACGTTACTGGAACCCGGTTACTAAACAGGAGGTACCCGTGCCTGAAAGCACTACCAAGGACCACCTGACGTTGGTGGAACTCGGATACCCAGAGGGAGGCACCTAAGCCAAAGGCTCTGCCCGGAACCAGCTGACGGTACTGGAACCAGGATGGGGAGCAGAAGGTACAAGAGCAAGTGTCTGCGTGGCTTTTGCAGGACACGATGCCGGCTGCACAGCAGGGGAACAGCTGGCGGTGCTGAACCCCACTGACACATTGGCTGGTGTTTTTCTCTGTGCAGCTAGCAGTACCGGGCCCCAACTGGCGGTGTTGGAGCCCGGGCTCTGCAGGGGGAGCAGAGTGTAGGCCGAAGCCTAATTGAACCAATTTCAAAGGTAACCTTTAACCCCCCCTCAGGGGTTACAAAGTAGAAGAGCCACAGCTTATGCAGCAGTAGTGCTGCACAAGTCAAAGGTTGCTCTTTTAATTTTGCTCCTTGCACACGCTGAATGAAACACGTATAACATTTAGCCCTTTATACAGTCAAACTGTGTTGGAGGCGCGAGTTCCCTTTGTAATGACACGCAGCACAGATGTCAAGAATCCCACCTTGGTGCTGAGTGCAGCCTCCTGAGCGTTGTTATTTGCTGTACAGGAGTCTGCGCAGTCGTGTTATCCCCTGGCCTAGCGCTGTTAGCGCTGCCCATCTTCTGACATCATTTAATGTCGGCCGGTGCGGTTTGCGATGACCATGAATCCCAGCCCCGCAGTGTCTTAACATTGTTAAAACACTGCGGGGCTGGGATTCATGGCCTGGCGCAGCACATATGTTCGCCTCTCACACTCGGGTCCTTACACCCGCTTCAGACTGTGCGGCGTCAGCTGATCCCTTATCGCATGCCACGGCCATGAAGCCGCACAGTCTGAAGAAGGCGGAAGGAGATGAGGGACAGGCGAACTGATGCACTGCTCATGCCCATCAATCACACCCTCGCAGTCCCAATAAATAAGACACCGAGGGGCGTTGTGTGGGTCAGGGCGGCCGCAGAGGCGCAGGCAGCCAAACAATGATGCCAGAAGACGGGCAGCGCTACCAAGGGGGTTGCAGCGTGTCATTACAATGGAAAGTCACACCACCGGGATGGTTAAATGGTCACACAGAGGACACATTTTAGACGTGTTTTCAGTTCCACATGTGCGAGGAGAATACGTTTATGAGCCACCTTGCACACATGCAGCATTACCGCTGTACAAGGTGGCTGTAAAACGTACAAACGCCTGGGGTAGGGGGGACAGGTTCCCTTCAATTTCAGTTCTTGTGTCTGCGTGGCTTTTGCAGGACACGATACCGGCTGCACAGCAGGGGAACAGCTGGCGGTGCTGAACCCCACTGACACATTGGCTGGTGTTTTTCTCTGTGCAGCTAGCAGTACCGGGCCCCAACTGGCGGTGTTAGAGCCCGGGGTCAGCAGGAGGAGATGGAGCAGAGTGTAGGCCGAAGCCTGCACTGGCAGCAGCTTTGGGTCTGTTGTGCCTGCGTGGCAGTTGCAGGACACGTTGCCGGCTGCACAGCAGGGGAACAGCTGGCGGTGCTGAACCCCACTGACACACTGGCTGGTGTTTTTCTCTGTGCAGCTAGCAGTACCGGGCCCCAACTGGCGGTGTTAGAGCCCGGGGTCAGCAGGAGGAGGAGATGGAGCAGAGTGTAGGCCGAAGCCTGCACTGGCGGCAGCTTTGGGTCTGTTGTGCCTGCGTGGCAGTTGCAGGACACGTTGCCGGCTGCACAGCAGGGGAACAGCTGGCGGTGCTGAACCCCACTGACACATTGGCTGGTGTTTTTCTCTGTGCAGCTAGCAGTACCGGGCCCCAACTGGCGGTGTTGGAGCCCGGGCTCTGCAGGGGGAGCAGAGTGTAGGCCGAAGCCTAATTGAACCAATTTCAAAGGTAACCTTTAACCCCCCCTCAGGTGTTACAAAGTAGAAGAGCCACAGCTTATGCAGCAGTAGTGCTGCACAAGTCAAAGGTTGCTCTTTTAATTTTGCTCCTTGCACACGCTGAATGAAACACGTATAACATTTAGCCCTTTATACAGTCAAACTGTGTTGGAGGCGCGAGTTCCCTTTGTAATGACACGCAGCACAGATGTCAAGAATTCCACCTTGGTGCTGGGTGCAGCCTCCTGAGCGTTGTTATTTGCTGTACAGGAGTCTGCGCAGTCGTGTTATCCCCTGGCCTAGCGCTGTTAGCGCTGCCCATCTTCTGACATCATTTAATGTCGGCCGGTGCGGTTTGCGATGACCATGAATCCCAGCCCCGCAGTGTCTTAACATTGTTAAAACACTGCGGGGCTGGGATTCATGGCCTGGCGCAGCACATATGTTCGCCTCTCACACTCGGGTCCTTACACCCACTTCAGACTGTGCGGCGTCAGCTGATCCCTTATCGCATGCCACGGCCATGAAGCCGCACAGTCTGAAGAAGGCGGAAGGAGAAGAGGGACAGGCGAACTGATGCACTGATCATGCCCATCAATCACACCCTCGCAGTCCCAATAAATAAGACACCGAGGGGCGTTGTGTGGGTCAGGGCGGCCGCAGAGGCGCAGGCAGCCAAACAATGATGTCAGAAGACGGGCAGCGCTACCAAGGAGCTTGTTGCGTGTCAATACAAAGGAAAATCACACCTGAGGGACGTTTTAATGGTCGCAGAGGACTCATTTTAGACGTGTTCAGTTCAACCTGGGCAAGGAGAATAAGTTTCTGAGCCACCTTGCACACATGCAGCATTACTGTCGTACAAGGTGGCTGTAAAACGTAGAAACGCCTGGGGGAGGGGGGACAGGTTTCCTTCAATTTCAGTTCTTGTGCCTGCGTGGCTGTTGCAGGACACGTTGCCGGCTACACAGCAGGGGAACAGCTGGCGGTGCTGAACCCCACTGACACATTGGCTGGTGTTTGGCTCTGTGCAGCCTGCACATCTGGGCCCCAACTGGCTGTGTTAGAGCCCAGGGTCAGCAGGAGGAGGAGAGGGATTAGAGTGTAGGCCGAAGCCTGCACTGGAGCAAGTTGAAAGGGAAACTTTAACCCCCCCCCCCCTGCGCATGTCCATGGATCTCAGGCCCCCAGTGGGATTAAATCAGAAGACACTACGAGGTGGGATCTCGTCCAGCGCGGCCGCACAGGCGCAGCCAGCCTGACAACAAATGATGTCAGAAGACGGGCAGCGCTAAGTGTGTGCATGGCCAAGGGCTAACCTAACAGCGCAGGCTCCGGGACTGATTCAAACAACGCTGAGGAGGCGGCGCACGGTGCCAAGGGGGTAAGAATGACGGCTGTGCTGCGTCACATCACAAAGGAAAGTTCCACCAACCGGACGGTATCACGGTAGGAGGGATTGCCACACACACAGCAGGGGAACAGCTGACGTTACTGAACCCCAATAACAGAGGAGGGACTGTTGACTGTGCGTACAGCACTACTGGACGGCAACTAGCGGTGTTGGAGCCCAGGGACAGGAGGGGGAGGTGGAGGTGGAGGAGGTAGGAGGGATTGCCACACACACAGCAGGGGAACAGCTGACGTTACTGAACCCCAATAACAGAGGAGGGACTGTTGACTGTGCGTACAGCACTACTGGATGGCAACTAGCGGTGTTGGAGCCCAGGGACAGGAGGGGGAGGTGGAGGTGGAGGAGGTAGGAGGGATTGCCACACACACAGCAGGGGAACAGCTGACGTTACTGAACCCCAATAACAGAGGAGGGACTGTTGACTGTGCGTACAGCACTACTGGACGGCAACTAGCGGTGTTGGAGCCCAGGGACAGGAGGGGGAGGTGGAGGTGGAGGAGGTAGGAGGGATTGCCACACACACAGCAGGGGAACAGCTGACGTTACTGAACCCCAATAACAGAGGAGGGACTGTTGACTGTGCGTACAGCACTACTGGACGGCAACTAGCGGTGTTGGAGCCCAGGGACAGGAGGGGGAGGTGGAGGAGGTAGGAGGGATTGCCACACACACAGCAGGGGAACAGCTGACGTTACTGAACCCCAATAACAGAGGAGGGACTGTTGACTGTGCGTACAGCACTACTGGACGGCAACTAGCGGTGTTGGAGCCCAGGGACAGGAGGGGGAGGTGGAGGTGGAGGAGGTAGGAGGGATTGCCACACACACAGCAGGGGAACAGCTGACGTTACTGAACCCCAATAACAGAGGAGGGACTGTTGACTGTGCGTACAGCACTACTGGACGGCAACTAGCAGTGTTGGAGCCCAGGGACAGGAGGGGGAGGTGGAGGTGGAGGAGGTAGGGGGGATTGCCACACACACAGCAGGGGAACAGCTGACGTTACTGAACCCCAATAACAGAGGAGGGACTGTTGACTGTGCGTACAGCACTACTGGACGGCAACTAGCGGTGTTGGAGCCCAGGGACAGGAGGGGGAGGTGGAGGTGGAGGAGGTAGGAGGGATTGCCACACACACAGCAGGGGAACAGCTGACGTTACTGAACCCCAATAACAGAGGAGGGACTGTTGACTGTGCGTACAGCACTACTGGACGGCAACTAGCGGTGTTGGAGCCCAGGGACAGGAGGGGGAGGTGGAGGTGGAGGAGGTAGGAGGGATTGCCACACACACAGCAGGGGAACAGCTGACGTTACTGAACCCCAATAACAGAGGAGGGACTGTTGACTGTGCGTACAGCACTACTGGACGGCAACTAGCGGTGTTGGAGCCCAGGGACAGGAGGGGGAGGTGGAGGTGGAGGAGATAGGAGGGATTGCCACACACACAGCAGGGGAACAGCTGACGTTACTGAACCCCAATAACAGAGGAGGGACTGTTGACTGTGCGTACAGCACTACTGGATGGCAACTAGCGGTGTTGGAGCCCAGGGACAGGAGGGGGAGGTGGAGGTGGAGGAGGTAGGAGGGATTGCCACACACACAGCAGGGGAACAGCTGACGTTACTGAACCCCAATAACAGAGGAGGGACTGTTGACTGTGCGTACACCACTACTGGACGGCAACTAGCGGTGTTGGAGCCCAGGGACAGGAGGGGGAGGTGGAGGTGGAGGAGGTAGGAGGGATTGCCACACACACAGCAGGGGAACAGCTGACGTTACTGAACCCCAATCACAGAGGAGTGACTGTTGACTGTGCGTACAGCACTACCAGGCAACAACTAGCGGTGTTGGAGCCCAGGGACAGGAGGAGAAGCAGAGGAACACAATGTAGGCCGAAGCCTGATTGGAGAAAGTCGAAAGGGAACCTTTAACCCCCCCCCCCCAAGGCGTTTGTAGCTGAAAGAGCCAGCTTGTGCAGCAAAAAAGATGCAAAAGGAAAAGGTGGCTCTTTTCATGATGCTCCTTGCAAACACAGAACTAAACACTTATAAAATGTGTCCCCTGATACCGTAAAACCGTCCCGGAGGTGGGACTTTCCTTCGTACTATGACGCAGCACAGCCGTCATTCCTACCTCCTTGGCGCCGTTCCCCGGCTCCTCAGCGTTGTTTGATTCCGTCCCGGAGCCTGCGCTGTTATGTTATCCCTTGGCCAGGCACACTTAGCGCTGCCCATCTTCTGACATCATTTGATGTCAGGCTGGCTGCGCCTGTGCGGCCGCGCTGGCCGAGAGCCCGCCTCGCAGTGTCGTCTAATGTAATCCCACCGCGGGCCTGGGATCCGTGGCCATGCGCAGTGCATATCCTCGCCTCTCACTCCCCTCCCTACGGCTTCTTAAGACTGTGCGGTGTCACGGCCGTGGCATGCTATTAGGGACCAGCTGACATTGCACAGTCTGAAGAAGCCGTAGGGAGATGAGTGAGAGGTGGAGGTTCAGATATGCACTGCGCATGTCCATGGATCTCAGGCCCCCAGTGGGATTAAATCAGAAGACACTGCGAGGCGGGCTCTTGGCCAGCGCGGCCGCACAGGCGCAGCCATCCTGACACCAAATGATGTCAGAAGACGGGCAGCGCTAAGTGTGCCTGGCCAAGGGATAACATAACAGCGCAGGCTCCGGGACGGAATCAAACAACGCTGAGGATGTGGTAGCTGCCGCTGTTGGTTGGCCTAGCTCTTCAGTGTGTTTTTCTAACTCCGCCGGGTGCCTGGTGCGCACATGTTTCCACATGTTGGAGGTATTGAGGTTGCTGACATTTTTCCCTCTTTTGACTTTGTAATGACACACCTCGCATTTGACATAGCAAATGTCATCTGCAACTGTGTCAAAAAAGGACCAGGCACTGCAAGTCTTGGGAGCGCCCTTTTTGGCTTTTGGAAGAGACATGCTCCTAACGGGTGCCAAAGCGGAGGCTGCAGGATCCGCAGTCTTCCCCCTCCCTCTCCCTCTTTGGGCCGTACGGGGAATCTCTTCCTCAGAGCTGCTCCCACCACCTTCCTGTCCCTCACGCCAAGATGGGTCAAGGACCTCATCATCTACACTACCCTCTGCCCCCAACTGCTCCTCCTGGGTAGTCTCAGCAGCAGAGCACGCACCAGTAAGTGGCACCTGAGTGTCATCATCAGCTGATGCGGCCTGCGATGTGGTGAACGGAGCCACTGGCCCACCCGCCTCTTCAGAGGAAGAGAGAAAAAGCTGTTGGGCATCACTGCACCCTGCCTCTTCTTCCATTTCTCCAATGCTGCTTGGCTGGCCCCCTGTTTCCAAGCCAAGAGATTCAGAGAACAGAAGTAGAGACGGCTCCTGTCCTGGGCTCTCTGTCTGCCTGGGCAATTTGGCAGGTGGTGAAGAGACAGATGGCTGCTCTCCAGTGCTCTGTGTCTGAGAGGATGTGGCACTAATTGAAGTTGATGCATTAGCTGCCATCCATCCGACAACGGCTTCAATTTGTTCTTCACGCAGCAGCGGTGTACGGCGCTCTGCCACAAAGCTGCGCATGAATGACTGTTCCCTGGTGAAAGTGGGTGCTGATGAGTCACCGGTGCCCGCAGCAGGCACAGAATCCCCACGTCCCCTCCCTGCTCCGCGCCCACGCCCACGTGCCTTACTCACTGCCTTCTTCATCTTGGTTGACTGATAAAGATAAGCAGAAAAGTACTAACGGATTTGTGTGCTTATTCCTGAACAACTCCTCCTAACAGGTATAAGAAACACTAATTTTCTAAAGTGTGGACTAGACTTTAATATGAGCTAATGTGGCCTACACAAATGTAAAGTGGTGTCACTGGTGTGTTTGGTGAACTTTATTATTTATTTATTTTTGGGGGGCTGAACTGACAACAGATAGAGCTGCAGTCACACGGAGACCGTGCAGACAGACGTAAACGGCGCTGCAAGGCCCAAAAACCCTCCTCTATGTTATCCTATGTAGTGTTTTTCCACAAATTAGCTGGAGACGGGTGGAAAGACACTAATAGGAATTTTTTTAAAAAATGTGCAGCAGCCTGCACTACTTAAAACAAAATGAAAATTGATTTGGCGGTATGACGCAGTGAAGAACCCTGAGCTGGAGACAACCAGGCTATGGCTGCTCACAGACTACAGGGCGAGCTGCAGTCACGCGGAGACCGTGCAGACAGCCGTAAACGGCGCTGCAAGGCCCAAAAACCCTCCTCTATGTTATCCTATGTAGTGTTTTTCCACAAATTAGCTGGAGACGGGTGGAAAGACACTAATAGGAATTTTTTGAAAAAATGTGCAGCAGCCTGCACTACTTAAAACAAAATGAAAATTGATTTGGCGGTATGACGCAGTGAAGAACCCTGAGCTGGAGACAACCAGGCTATGGCTGCTCACAGACTACAGGGCGAGCTGCAGTCACACGGAGACCGTGCAGACAGCCGTAAACGGCGCTGCAAGGCCCAAAAACCCTCCTCTACGTTATCCTATGTAGTGTTTTTCCACAAATTAGCTGGAGACGGGTGGAAAGACACTAATAGGATTTTTTGTTAAAAATTAGCAGCAGACTACACTACTTGGAAAAAAAAAAAGAAAAAAGAACAGTATGAGGCAATGAACCACCCTCCCTGAACTGAATACAACCAGCTATGGATGGCCTATGTGGCTGCACTCAGACTAGAGAGTGGGCTGCACTCACACACACACACACACAGACCTTGCAGATCGCTGTGAAAACAGCGCTACAAGGCAAAAGCAAGGTGAATAGTAGGTGAACACAGCGGTTGCTAAATTAGCCTTTGGAAAGCACAAAGAAGCAAATCGCTATCTCTAAACTGGCCCTCAGTCAGCAAACAGCGTCCTGTCACTAACTGAATTCACAGCAGAGTGATCGCAAAATGGCGCCAGCGACTTTTAAACTGCATCATGACATCATTTCAGCAGCCAATCACAGCCATGCCAGTAGTTTCATGCCCTCCATGCTGAACAGGATGTGCCCACACTTGAAATCATTCTCATTGGCTGAATTTGTGCATTTTGAATCTGGGAACTTCCGATTCCGGTATCCGATACGCGGCAAGTATCGGAATCCCGGTATCGGAATTCCGATACCGCAAGTATCGGCCGATACCCGATACTTGCGGTATCGGAATGCTCAACACTAGTCCTGAGACATGTGATTGAGCACAGAGTGGAGGAGCTGGAAGAGGAAGTCTCCGAGCAAGGCCATATTGAAAGATATGGAGGTGTTCAGAGAGGCCCAAGAGAAGAATCAGCAGGAGCTTCTCCAGAGAGAGGATGAGCGTCGCTGCTTGGTAGAGGAGCAAGATAAAGTTCTCCAAGAGCTCAAGACAAAGAAGACTAATCAACAGCTCCAGAAATCCACGGATGACCTGGAAATCGAACTGTTGCGCTCTCCCGACCTGATTGCTATGAAGGAGAGTGAGCTGGAGAGGCTGACCAAAGAAGGGGCCTCCACGGAGGAAGAAATCCAGCAAGGGAAGTGCCACGCAGATGGCTGAACAAAGGACATCAAGGTCTTGGAAAACTGCGCTGACCCTAAGGACGAGGAGGTCCAACGATATGACCAAGAAGGTGAGACTTCGATCTTCAAGTGTGTAATAGACATACCCGAAGACATGCAAGAAGCGTGTGCCAGTGAGGAGGTGCGTGAAGCGTTTAAAAAGGTGGTCAAAGTGTGTAGGGTGCACTGGGCACCTGAGACTCATCAACTGGTCATACTGTCGACTAGGGAAGTCACAGTGAAGCGGGTGGCTGTCCTGAGAGAGATGCATCTGCAATGCCTCCGCACAAAACAAATGATCATTTTGAAGAATAAGGAAGCCACTCGACGTCTGGAGCTAGCAAGAGAAGCTCAAAGTCGGTTGGGTATTGTAGAAGATGTCGTGCAAGTGCCCAGAGGTCTGGTGAGGAAAGTCATCAGAAGATTTGGCAAGGTGATGCAAGAGATGGTGAATAGGTCCAGTGTTTTGAGAGTGAGCATTCCAGCTGATGATGAAGCCCAGGTTGTGGGTGAAGATGGGATGGTTCCATTCCTTGTCATCGGATCCATGGAGAGCCTTGGGAATATCCAAATGCTCCTGGGGTATCGTGTGGCATACCTGAAACAGATAGAGCAGCTAAGACGTGAGAGGGAGCAGATCAATATAGAGCTGCAAGGATTGGCAAACAGATTGCCACCACCTTTAACTCGCAGTCTAGAGAGTCGAAGAGGTTCTCTAAAGACTGGAAGTCCTCAAGCTGAAGTTAACAGAGGATATAGAGGTAAAGGGAAGAGCTGCTCTCCGAAGAAAGACAATAGGAGAGATCAACAACAGTGAGGGAACTGAAGGTGGCCAGATGGAAGAAGTAGAAATAGTGACTCCTCAGTTAGTTCAGGGCTCAGTGACCTAAGTGGGGGGTCCTATAGCAGAGGAAATGACAAGGGGTCATCTTTATCAAAGGGCATGACGGAAATGGTTGACGAATGCCGACGAAAGGGTTCAGTAACAGGCCCTGACTTTGACAGACGGTTTGACTGTCAGGGACGACTGAGAAGGATCTCTGGTCGGGTAATAGAAAGTGCAAAGCCCCACGGCTTTAGGCAGAGGGGAGGAATATGTGGCATAGCAACTGGTCATGTGATTAATGGGTGGCATGTATCGCAGAGGTGGGTGGCCCTCTGATGGAAGCCTGGGTATGTTTTGCTCAAGCAGATCAACTGCTGAGGGATTTGTTTACATTGGGAAGGCTTCCAGGTGATTGGAGAGATGGGTGGGTCCTGTCACCTACAAACCCACCCAAAGAGGCGTGTCTGAACACGTAAGATGGTTTTGTGTTTAAGAACCTGTGGTGATGTCACGCTCACCTGACTGGCCAGGTGTCAGGTACCTGGGTGTGGTTACACAAATGTAAAGGAGGTGTGTGTAGCACATAGTGGGAGTGTTTGGAAGTCTGTCAGGGTGGACACACTTCCATGTGTCCTGGCTGGACACTGCAGAGTGGCCTGTGTGTTGGACGGTTCCAAGTGGGGACATACGTCCTGAACAGCACACAGAGACCATATTCAGGCTGGAGAGCCTGCGTGCTGGACATAGCACAGCCTGTGTGCCTACAGGTCTGAGAGAGAGCGGAGCTCTACTACGGACATTGAGGATTTATCTGTCTAATGTAAGACTGTTTACCTGTTGTTCATGTTGCTATGTGGTTTATGGAGCAATAAACCCTGTGAACTTTTAATGGAACGTGTCTCCTGAGTGTCACCCGCCGCACCTGAACGAGTACAACCCCTACAATATCTACAGAAAAGTTGGCTCTAATATGCTTAAAACAATATAAATAAGCTACTGAAACTATGCCTCTTCAGAGAGAAAGAGGACTTGAACTCTATAGCACCACCTGTTGGACGTAGTGATCCTACTACAAGGATCATTACTTCCTAAAGGTGGCGCTATAGAGTTCAAGTCCTCTTTCTTTCTAAAGAGGCAATTTGCATATAAAATTTCCCAGTGGCGCATTGCACGGTGAAAAAACCTCCTTACCTTGACAAGCAATAGCTGGTATGTCACTCTTCACAAGGAGAAACCTTACCCCTTAGGCTTCCGTCACACTAGCAGTATTTGGTCAGTATTTTACATCAGAATTTGTAAGCCAAAACCAGGAGTGGGTGATAAATGCAGAAGTGGTGCATATGTTTCTTTTATACTTTTCCTCTATTTGTTCCACTCCTAGTTTTGGCTTACAAATACTGATGTAAAATACTGACCAAATACTGCTAGTGTGACGGAAGCCTTAGACTGATACTTTGGTTATTCTGCTGTCTAGGCCGATGAATCACAACTGTTGCCTATAGATCAGCGTTTTTTCAGGAGGAGCATTCATTGAAAAAAGCACTCGGCCTACAGTGAAGCATGGCAGTGGCTTGGTGATGCTCGGGGGTTGCAATACTTACTCTGACACTGGAAACCTGCAGTGTGCAATATGTATTTAGCCAAGTATCGACAAATCCTACAAGAAAATGTCATGCCCTCTTAGAGGAAGTTGAAGCTTGGGTGTCACTGGACCTTCCAACAGGACAATGATTCGAAGCATACCTCAAAGTTCACCAAGACTTGGTGTCAAAAAAAGTCTTGAAAGATTTTGGAAGTTCTGCCACAGCTGCCTGCCTTGAAATCCACTGAAAGTAATTGATGGGATATGAAGAAAATAATGGTAGCATGCTCAAGAATACTTGGGAACTGGAGGCCATTACACATGAGTAATGGTTTAACATTATTAAGAAAAAAAGCATACCGTATTTTTCAGACTATAAGATGCACCGGACCATAAGATGCACCTACGTTTTAGAGGAGCACTGGTATATATGGCCCACCATTCCCATCTTGGTATACATGGTCCCCATCCCCATCATGGGACACATTGCCGCCATCCCCATCCTGGTATACATGGCCACCATCCCAATTCGGGTATATATGGCCACCATTCTCATCCTGGTATACATGGCCAAAATCCTCATCCTGTTATACATGGTCCCAAATCCCCATCCTGGTATACATGGCCACCATCCCCATCTTGGTATACATGACAACCATCCCCATTCTGTTAAACATAGCCCCATCCCATCCTGGTATACATGCCCCCCCCCATCCTGGTATGCATGGCCACTATCCCCATCCTGGTATACATGGCCCTCATACCCATTCTGGTATATATGGCCACCATCCCCATCCTGCTATATATGGCTACCATCCTGATCCTGGTATACTTGGGGATATCCCCATCCTGGTAGATATTGCCTCCATCCCCATGCTGCTATATATGGCCATCATGCCCATCCTTGTAGACATGGCCACAATCCACCATCTTGGTATATATGGCCCCCATCCCCATCCTGCTATATATGGCCACAATCCCCATACTGGTATACATGGCCCCCATCCGCCATCCTGGTATACATGTCCCCTTCTTCTCCAACCTGATATACATGGCCCCCCATCCTGGTACACATGGCACTCATCATGCTGCACACATAAATAAACAATTCTACTTACCTTCCCTCCGCTCCCTCACAGTGGTGTCCTGTTCTGATGCCAGCAGTTGATTTCAGCATATAACAGTGCATGATGTCACTGCCATGCGCCCTCAAATGCTGAGGTCAGCTGCCAGAATACTCACTTCACTCCACGCCCATGATTATGGGTGTGGAGAGCAGTGAATATTCATGCTCTTTAATAGCGGCCGCACATGATTGTCCAGCAGTTGCAGGAAACCAGCGGCTGATGCTAACACTGTGCCTGCTATTACACAGAATGAATATTCACTGTTCTCCACGGCCATGTGAGTGCAGGGCAGTAAATATTCATCTGGTTAATAGCAGGTGCACGTGATCGGTCAGCAGCTGAGTCTAAAGCTGGTGTCACAGTATTATTATTATTATTTATTATTATTATAGCGCCATTTATTCCATGGCGCTTTACATGTGAGGAGGGGTATACATAATAAAAACAGGTACAATAATCTTGAACAATACAAGTCGCAACTGGTACAGGA
The DNA here is from genome assembly GCF_051348905.1 of Ranitomeya variabilis. Classification (NCBI taxonomy): domain Eukaryota; kingdom Metazoa; phylum Chordata; class Amphibia; order Anura; family Dendrobatidae; genus Ranitomeya; species Ranitomeya variabilis. Next base: position 519,174,042 of record NC_135233.1, read on the forward strand.
GGAGAGAGGACCCTGCCCGCGAGGGCTTACAATCTACAAGGGATGGGTGAGGCTACAGTAGGTGAGGATAGAGCTGGTCGTGCAGTGGTTTGGTCGATCGGTGGTTACTGCAGGTTGTAGGCTTGCCGGAAGAGGTAGGTTTTCAGGTTCTTTTTGAAGGTTTCGATGGTAGGTGAGAGTCTAATTTGTTGTGGTAGAGAGTTCCAGCGTAGGGGTGATGTGCGAGAGAAATCTTGTATGCGATTGTGGGAAGAGAAGATAAGAGGGGAGTAGAGAAGGAGATCTTGTGAGGATCGGAGGTTGCATGCAGGAAAGTACCGGGAGACGAGGTCACAGATGTATGGAGGAGACAGATTGTGGATGGCTTTGTATGCCATGGTTAGGGTTTTGAACTGGAGTCTTTGGGTAATGGGGAGCCAGTGCAGGGATTCACAGAGGGGAGAGTGTTGTGAGTTTGGTTTTTGGGCTCCCCCGGTGGTCACTGGTGGTACTGGACTTGTGTGTTTCACTTTCTCTGTTCACCTGTTTCCATCAGGATATGGGTGTATCCTATTTAGCCTTGCTGCTCAGTTATTCTAGTGCCGGCCATCAATGTAACCAGAGCCTTTCTGTTGCATGTTCCTGCTTCTAGACTACTATCAGCTAAGTTGGACTCTTAGTCCTAAGTTTGTTTTGCATTTTTGTTCCAGTTCACAGTTATGTTATTTTTCTGTAGCTGGAAGCTCTTGTGGGCCGAAATTGCCACTCCGGTGTCATGAGTTGACACATGAGTCTTAAAGTAATTTCGGGATGGTATTTTAATAGGGTTTTCAGCTGACCGTGAAGTTCCCTATTGTATCTTCTTGCTATCTAGTAAGCGGACCTCGCTTTGCTGAACCTACCTTCATACTGCGTATGTCTTTTCCTCTGAACTCACCGTCAATATATGTGGGGGGCTTCTGTCTCCTTTTTGGGGGAATTTCCCTAGAGGTAAGCCAGGTCTGTCTTTTCCTCTATTAGGGTTAGTTAGTCCTCCGGCTGGCGCTAGGCGTCTAGGGATAAAATGTAGGTACGCCACCCGGCCACTGTTAGTTGTGTGGTAGGTTTAGCTCACGGTCAGCTCGAGATTCCATCACCCAAGAGCTGTTCTGTTATTTATGTTCTCTGATGTTCCCTTGCCATTGGGAACCATGACAGTATGGCCGGCCCAGTGTTAAAACCGTTGGCAGAAGAAAGGAGAGAAAAAGAAGTCTGCAGATTTTTTTTTTTTTTTTTCCTCTGAGCTTGCTCTATAGTTGACTTAGGGTACTGTCACACAGTACCATTTTGATCGCTACGACGGTACGATTCGTGACGTTCTAGCGATATCGTTACGATATCGCAGTGTCTGACACGCAGCAGCGATCAGGGATCCTGCTGAGAATCGTACGTCGTAGCAGATCGTGTGGAACTTTCTTTCGTCGCTTGATCACCCGCTGACATCGCTGGATCGTTGTGTGTGACAGCGATCCAGCGATGTCTTCGCTTGTAACCAGGGTAAACATCGGGTAACTAAGCACAGGGCCGCGCTTAGTAACCCGATGTTTACCGTGGTTACCAGCGTAAACGTAAAAAAACAAACAGTACATACTCACATTCCGGTGTCTGTCCTCCAGCGTCTCAGCTTCTCTCCACTGTGTGAGCGTCTGCCGGCCGGAAAGCGAGCACAGCGGTGACGTCTGACGTCACCGCTGTGCTTGCCGGCTATGGCGCTTACACAGTGGAGACTAGAGAAGCAGAACGCCGGGGACAGACACCGGAATGTAAGTATGTACTGTTTGTTTTTTTTACGTTTACGCTGGTAACCAGGGTAAACATCGGGTTACTAAGCGCGGCCCTGCGCTTAGTTACCCGATGTTTACCCTGGTTACCGGGGACTTCGGCATCGCTCCAGCGCCGTGATTGCAACGTGTGACCGCAGTCTACGACGCTGGAGCGATAATCATACGATCGCTGCGACGTCACGGATCGTGCCGTCGTAGCGATCAAAATGGTACTGTGTGACAGTACCCTTAGTTGCATTTCTGCTCTAATTGCAGCCTTTGTCTCTCTCTCTCCTTCTAATCCTTGAATGGCTCTGATCTCACCTGATTAAAATGGATCCTCAGAGTTTGGCTACAGGTTTGAATAATCTTGCTACGAAGGTTCAAAATTTACAGGATTTTGTTATTCATGCTCCTATATCTGAACCTAGAATTCCTATACCAGAATTTTTCTCCGGGGATAGATCTCGTTTCCTGAATTTCAAAAATAATTGTAAATTATTTCTTTCCCTGAGATCTCGCTCCGCTGCAGATCCCGCACAGCAGGTTGGGATAGTAATTTCCTTGCTGCGGGGTGACCCTCAAGACTGGGCATTTGCATTGGCACCCGGGGATCCTGCGTTGCTCAATGTGGATGCGTTTTTTCTGGCTTTGGGGTTGCTTTATGAGGAACCTAACTTAGAGATTCAGGCTGAAAAAGCCTTGATGGCCCTATCTCAAGGGCAAGATGAAGCTGAAATATACTGCCAAAAATTTCGTAAATGGTCTGTGCTTACTCAGTGGAATGAGTGCGCCCTGGCGGCGAATTTCAGAGAGGGTCTCTCTGATGCCATTAAAGATGTTATGGTGGGGTTCCCTGCACCTACAGGTCTGAATGAGTCCATGACAATGGCTATTCAGATTGATCGGCGTTTGCGGGAGCGCAAACCTGTGCACCATTTGGCGGTGTCTTCTGAGAAGGCTCCAGAAAATATGCAATGTGATAGAATTCTGTCCAGAAGCGAACGGCAGAATTTTAGGCGAAATAATGGGTTGTGCTTCTATTGTGGTGATTCAACTCATGTTATATCAGCATGCTCTAAACGTACTAAAAAGGTTGATAAGTCTATTTCAATTGGCACTTTACAGTCTAAGTTTATTCTGTCTGTGACCTTGATTTGTTCATTATCGTCAATTACCACGGATGCCTATGTCGACTCTGGCGCCGCTTTGAGTCTAATGGATTGGTCCTTTGCCAGGCGCTGTGGGTTTGATCTAGAGCCTCTGGAAGTTCCTATACCTCTGAAGGGTATTGACTCTACACCATTGGCTAGTAATAAACCACAATACTGGACACAAGTGACTATGCGTATGAATCCAGACCATCAGGAGATGATTCGCTTCCTTGTGTTGTACAATCTACATGACGTTTTGGTGCTCGGATTACCATGGTTACAATCTCATAACCCAGTCCTTGACTGGAAAGCAATGTCTGTGTTAAGCTGGGGATGTCAGGGGGCTCATGGGGACGTACCTTTGGTTCCCATTTCGTCATCTATTCCCTCTGAGATTCCGGAATTTTTATCTGATTATCGTGATGTTTTTGAGGAGCCTAAGCTTGGTTCACTACCTCCTCACAGAGATTGCGATTGTACCATAGATCTGATTCCGGGCAGTAAATTTCCAAAGGGTCGTTTATTTAATCTATCTGTACCTGAACATGCTGCTATGCGAGAATATATTAAGGAGTCCCTGGAAAAGGGACATATTCGTCCTTCTTCATCTCCCTTAGGAGCCGGTTTTTTCTTTGTATCTAAAAAAGATGGCTCTTTGAGGCCGTGTATTGATTATCGACTCTTGAATAAAATTACAGTCAAATATCAGTATCCTCTGCCACTGCTGACTGATTTGTTTGCTCGAATAAAAGGGGCTAAGTGGTTCTCTAAGATTGATCTCCGTGGGGCGTATAATTTGGTGCGAATTAAGCAGGGGGATGAGTGGAAAACCGCATTTAATACGCCCGAGGGCCATTTTGAGTATTTAGTAATGCCTTTTGGTCTTTCAAATGCCCCTTCAGTCTTTCAGTCCTTTATGCATGACATTTTCCGTGAATATTTGGATAAATTTATGATCGTGTATCTGGATGATATTTTGATTTTTTCGGATGACTGGGATTCTCATGTCCAACAGGTCAGGAGGGTTTTTCAGGTTTTGCGGGCTAATTCCTTGTGTGTGAAGGGTTCTAAGTGTATTTTTGGGGTTCAAAAGATTTCTTTTTTGGGGTACATTTTTTTCCCCTCTTCCATTGAGATGGATCCTGTCAAGGTTCGGGCTATTTGTGATTGGACGCAACCTTCTTCTCTTAAGAGCCTTCAGAAATTTTTGGGCTTTGCTAATTTTTATCGTCGATTTATAACTGGTTTTTCTGATGTTGCTAAACCTTTGACTGATTTGACCAAAAAGGGTGCTGATGTTGCTGATTGGTCCCCTGCTGCTGTGGAGGCCTTTCGGGAGCTTAAGCGCCGCTTTTCTTCCGCCCCTGTGTTGCGTCAGCCTGATGTTACTCTTCCTTTTCAGGTTGAGGTCGATGCTTCCGAGATCGGAGCTGGGGCGGTCTTGTCGCAGAAAAGTTCCGACTGCTCCGTGATGAGACCTTGTGCGTTCTTTTCTCGAAAATTTTCGCCCGCCGAGCGAAATTATGATATTGGTAATCGGGAGCTTTTGGCTATGAAGTGGGCTTTTGAGGAGTGGCGTCATTGGCTTGAGGGGGATAGACATCAGGTGGTGGTATTGACCGATCACAAGAATTTGATTTATCTTGAGTCTGCCAGGCGCCTGAATCCTAGACAGGCGCGCTGGTCGTTGTTTTTCTCTCGGTTTAATTTTGTGGTCTCATACTTACCAGGTTCTAAAAATGTGAAGGCGGATGCCCTTTCTAGGAGTTCTGAGCCTGATTCCCCTGGTGATTCTGAACCTACAGGTATCCTTAAGGATGGGGTGATATTATCTGCTGTTTCCCCAGACCTGCGACGGGCTTTGCAGGAGTTTCAGGCGGATAGACCTGATCGTTGCCCGCCTGGTAGACATTCTTCCGTGTTGGCAGGTCATCCCGGGATCTTTGGTACCAGGGATTTGGTGGCTAGGTCCTTCTGGTGGCCTTCCCTGTCTCGAGATGTACGAGTTTTTGTGCAGTCTTGTGATGTTTGTGCTCGGGCCAAACCTTGTTGTTCTCGGGCTAGCGGATTGTTGTTATCTTTGCCTATTCCGAAGAGGCCTTGGACTCACATCTCTATGGATTTTATTTCTGATCTCCCTGTTTCTCAGAAAATGTCTGTCATCTGCGTGGTGTGTGACCGTTTTTCAAAGATGGTTCATTTGGTGCCCTTGCCTAAGTTGCCTTCCTCATCCGAGTTGGTTCCTCTGTTTTTTCAAAATGTGGTTCGCTTGCATGGTATTCCGGAGAATATCGTTTCTGACAGGGGGACCCAGTTCGTGTCTAGATTTTGGCGGGCGTTCTGTGCTAGGATGGGCATTGATTTGTCTTTTTCGTCTGCGTTCCATCCTCAGACTAATGGCCAGACTGAGCGAACTAATCAGACCTTGGAGACTTATTTGAGGTGTTTTGTGTCTGCGGATCAGGATGACTGGGTTGCCTTTTTGCCGTTGGCGGAGTTTGCCCTCAATAATCGGGCTAGTTCTGCCACTTTGGTTTCTCCTTTCTTTTGCAATTCGGGGTTTCATCCTCGTTTTTCTTCCGGTCAGGTGGAGTCTTCGGATTGTCCTGGAGTGGATACTGTGGTGGATAGGTTGCATCGGATTTGGGGACAGGTGGTGGACAATTTGGAGTTGTCCCAGGAGAAGACTCGGCATTTTGCTAACCGCCGTCGTCGTGTTGGTCCTCGTCTTCGTGTTGGGGACTTGGTGTGGTTGTCTTCTCGTTTTGTCCCTATGAGGGTTTCTTCTCCTAAGTTTAAGCCTTGGTTCATCGGCCCGTATAAGATTTTGGAGATTCTTAACCCCGTGTCCTTTCGATTGGACCTCCCAGCATCTTTTTCTATCCATAATGTCTTCCATCGGTCATTATTGCGCAGGTATGAGGTACCGGTTGTGCCTTCCGTTGGGCCTCCCGCTCCGGTGTTGGTTGAGGGTGAATTGGAGTACGTTGTGGAGAAGATCTTGGACTCCCGTGTTTCCAGACGGAAACTTCAGTATCTGGTCAAGTGGAAGGGCTACGGTCAAGAGGATAATTCTTGGGTGACAGCCTCTGATGTTCATGCCTCTGATTTGGTCCGTGCCTTTCATAGGGCTCGTCCTGATCGCCCTGGTGGTTCTTGTGAGGGTTCGGTGCCCCCTCCTTGAGGGGGGGGTACTGTTGTGAGTTTGGTTTTTGGGCTCCCCCGGTGGTCACTGGTGGTACTGGACTTGTGTGTTTCACTTTCTCTGTTCACCTGTTTCCATCAGGATATGGGTGTATCCTATTTAGCCTTGCTGCTCAGTTATTCTAGTGCCGGCCATCAATGTAACCAGAGCCTTTCTGTTGCATGTTCCTGCTTCTAGACTACTATCAGCTAAGTTGGACTCTTAGTCCTAAGTTTGTTTTGCATTTTTGTTCCAGTTCACAGTTATGTTATTTTTCTGTAGCTGGAAGCTCTTGTGGGCCGAAATTGCCACTCCGGTGTCATGAGTTGACACATGAGTCTTAAAGTAATTTCGGGATGGTATTTTAATAGGGTTTTCAGCTGACCGTGAAGTTCCCTATTGTATCTTCTTGCTATCTAGTAAGCGGACCTCGCTTTGCTGAACCTACCTTCATACTGCGTATGTCTTTTCCTCTGAACTCACCGTCAATATATGTGGGGGGCTTCTGTCTCCTTTTTGGGGGAATTTCCCTAGAGGTAAGCCAGGTCTGTCTTTTCCTCTATTAGGGTTAGTTAGTCCTCCGGCTGGTGCTAGGCGTCTAGGGATAAAATGTAGGTACGCCACCCGGCCACTGTTAGTTGTGTGGTAGGTTTAGCTCACGGTCAGCTCGAGATTCCATCACCCAAGAGCTGTTCTGTTATTTATGTTCTCTGATGTTCCCTTGCCATTGGGAACCATGACAGGAGAGGCTGGGGAATAGTGGGGGGACAGGTGGATTAGTCAGGCAGCTGAGTTTAGAATAGATTGGAAAGGTGCGAGAGTGTTAGAGGGGAGGCCACAGGGCAGGAGGTTAGAGTAGTCAAGGCGGGAGATGATGAGGCCATGGACTAGGGTTTTTGCAGATTTTTGGTTTAGGAATGTACGGATCCGTGAAATATTTTTGAGTTGAAGGCGGCAGGAAGTGGAAAGGGCTTGGATATGCGGTTTGAAGGAGAGATCAGTTACCCCGATTACCCCGAGATACCCGATTACCAGATTACGTCGGGATTACCCCGAGACAGCGAGCTTGTGGGACTGGGGAGAGTGGGCAGCCGTTTACCGTAATGGATAGGTTCGTTGGGGGCAGTCGCGTGAGATGGGGGAAAGACAATGAATTCTGTTTTGTCCATGTTAAGTTTTAGAAATCTAGCGGAGAAGAAGGATAAAATAACGGATAGACATTGAGGGATTCTAGTTAGTAGGGTGGTGATACCTGGTCCAGAGATGTAGATCTGTGTATCATCAGCATAGAGATGATACTGAAAACCGTGAGATTCTATGAGCTGTCCCAGGCCAAAAGTGTAAATGGAGAAGAGCAGGGGCCCTAGAACTGAACCCTGCGGGACTCCGACAGATAGGGGGCGAGGTGCGGAGGTGGTGTGTGAATGGGAGACGCTGAATGTTCGGTCAGTTAGGTATAACGAGATCCAGGATAGGGCCAAGTCTGTGATGCCAAGGGATGAGAGTGTCTGTAGTAATAGGGAATGGTCCACTGTGTCAAAGGCAGATGACAGGTCCAGGAGGAGGAGGATAGAGTACCATAGCTATTCAAATTGTCTCTTCAGAGAGGAAGAGAACTAGAACTCTAATGCCACCTATTGGAAGGTAGCAATCCTACAAGTCAATGTCTACCCTTTAATGAGCCTTGTCACATGACTTAAGGTAATAGCCAAACCAGAATCTCAATTTGCAGACACTGTGTTTCGGGATACTGCCCCTCATCAGTGCAAAGTGGTTCTAGTTCTCTTCCTCTCTGAAGAGACAATTTGCATAATTAGCATATTTCCCAGAGGAGCATTGCAGCTTTAAGTCTCCTCATCTCGGCATGCTTAGCATGTCAATCTCTACAAGGAGAAGCAATACTTCTTGGATATACAGTACCGTAGAATACCGTACCGAAGTGCTATGCGAGAAAACATGGTACAGCTCACATCACCGTTTTTTTCACAGGCGTATTCAACGTGTGAATAAAATCGCAGCAGGCTGAGATTGTACACATATATCATCCGAGACTCGCCAATGAAAGCCTATGGGTGCGAAAAAAACTTGAACGCCACACAGACCATCCATCTAGCCTGCGACAAATACGCACACCTTTTCATAATTTCAGCCCATTGAGCAATTTAATTCAATGGGGAAAAATCAGTGAGAAATGTAAAACCATACGCATGTCATATGGATGTCATACAGATGCTGTACGGATACATGGGTGGGAGAAAATCGCATTGCAAATGCATTACGCACGGATGACCATGCAGAGAACACTCGTGTGACTCTCGGCAGGGAGACTAATTTTCCATACGTTTAGTGTGACGCCGCCTTACTGTGTGCCTGCTATTAAAGAAAATGAATATTCACTGCTCCACCCTCACATAATTAATTTCACCTGTCGGTGCCAGCTTCAGTGCATAGAGCTGGGCAGGACTATGGGCGTGGGGAGCAGTGAAAATTCATTTTCATTTGAGGCTGCCGTCACACTAGCCGTATTTGGTCAGTATTTTACCTCAGTATTTGTAAGCCAAAACTAGGAGTGGAACAATTAGAGGAAAAGTATAACAGAAACATATGCACTTCTGCATTTATCACCCACTCCTGGTTTTAGCTAAGGCTAGGTTCTCATTGCGTTTTAGTGTGTGCGCTAACGGACAGTGTTACACGGTGAAATTAACGCCGTGCAACGCGTCCGTTAGCGCTCACATTGCCAGCAATGTTAAAGTGCATTGCCAGCAATGTTAAAGCGCATTGCTAGCGCATGCCATTTTTGGCACGCGCTAGCGATGTGCCGTTCTTCTGTGGCGCGCCTCGGACGCTGCTTGCAGCGTCCGCGGCGCACCCGATGTCCGTTCCCCGCTCTGGCAGATCGGGGATCTGCGCTAGCGGGGACGTTTAACGCGACCCCTAAAAAGACATTGCGTTAGCGCAATCCGCTAGCGCTTAGCGCTAAACGGATTGCCCTAACGCAATCTGAACCTAGCCTTACAAATACCAATGTAAAATGCTGACCAAATACTGCTAGTGTGACGGCAGCCTGATTCTTTTAACAGCGGGCACAGTGTTAGCCGTAGCAGCCGACTCCTGCCTTGGCTTTTCCACCCACCCCTCTTTCCTTATGTACTGCTCATTGTGGCAGTCTCTTAGTGCCCTCATGTGTTTTCAGATAGACAAACTTAAATTGAACCTGTCACCCCCCCCCAGTCGTTTCAAACTAAAAGAGCCACCTTGTGCAGCAGTAATGCTGCATTCTGACAAGGTGGCTCTTTTAGTTCTGTGTGCTGTAACTTGAGAAATAATCCGTTTTATAATTTGTCAGAAATACCTTGTCTTCAGTCAAGGAGGCCGGCGTTTCCCCCCTGCTTCAGACAGCACACAGCTGTCACTCACATCTTCTTGGCGCCGGGCGCCGCCACCTCACCGCTGTTTTCAAAATAGCCTGCGCTCTTATCCCCTGCCTGGTGCAGGCGCAGTGAGCGCTGCCCGTCTTTCCTCATATGCAGCCCAGCTAACTGTGCCTGCGCGGCCGCCCTGCTTGTGAATCCCAGCCCCGCAGTGACTTATGATTTATTCACATTGCGGGGCTGGGATTCACAGGCAGGGCGGTTTTCTTGGTCTGAGTAATGAAACAGGTGTGCACACCTCTCATGTGTTTGTTTTTTCTCGCTTTTTGTTCATGTTGTTTTTCCAGGCACGGTGTGGCACCCTGTTACATATATTGGTATGTATATTATTTAATGGAGGTGAACCCTAATGTTCTTTTGGTACATTGATGGCTCCTGCCTTCTGTGACCCGCTCCTCTGCCGTTGCTGCTCCCACCCCATCCACAGCCACAGGGGACATATATATGTACATATGGACTATAAGACGCACACCCCACTTTCGTCCAACATTTTGAAAGAAAAAGTGTGTATTGTAGTTCAAAAATACAGTACATATTTTTTACCTGAAGATTTTTTTCATCTCATTGAAGTCCATGAAGAAAATCCACAAATAAAACGCATATTTATGGCCAGAAATATCAACATACTGTGGATTTAAGAAACACACCGTGGGTCCAGTTTACGCTGTGTAGCAAAAAAAAGCACAGTGGGCACGAGATTTCTGCAGATATCATCCATTTTGATGGAACTGTAGGACTGTTTTTTTTGTGCAGCAAAAATATACAGTGGAAAAAATGGAGCAAATATCCATGCCGGGAACAAAACCTAATAGTTTTAAGACTGCAGTAGTCATTAAAAGTGTCATCTTCTGGAGAAACCACGTTTTATCAATCATGATTTGCTATATCAATTGTTTTTGTTTGGTTTATTGCAAACAGCTGAAAGTTTGCACATTATTCTAATAAACCTAATTTGCAATGAGGGGTTGAATAATTTCAGTTTCAACTCTGTGTTGTATCTCACAACTCTCTGCCCACACAGATGTCAAGACAGAGTAAGGCTACGTTCACATTTGCGGTCGGCGCCGCAGCGTCGCCGCATGCGTCATGAACCCCTATATTTAACATGGGGGCGCATGGACATGCGTCGCACTTGCGTTTTGCGCCGCATGCGTCCCTGCGGCGCCCGCGTCCGGGCGCAGAGGACGCAGCAAGTTGCATTTTTGCTGCGTCCAAAATCACTGAAAAAAAGGACGCATGCGACGCAAAACGCAGCGTTGTGCATGCGTTTTGCTGCGTTTTTGTTTGCGTTGTGCGTTGCGGCGCACAACGCAAATGTGAACGTAGCCTAAGAGGACTTTAAACTTGCTTTATTCTTTGTTCTCAGGGGACATTAAAGGGGTCTGGCATTACATTTTCCTCTATTGTCTATTAAAATACACATGAAGACTCTGCCAAGGTGACCATACATATTTATGGTAGAAACAAGTGAAGAGGTGTGCAGCCTATCTCACATCTTTGGTGAGGGACCTGCTAATTCCTTCGGAGGAACTGATGAACCAAATCTAAGAAACCAAGGCTGCTGTTCACTTTACTAGGCCAAAGCTCAGAATGGAAAGTCGGTTTATAAGACCAACTGGGGACAGATATTGATGTGGATACGTTCACTGTAGTAGTGATGTGTAACAGGAAAGATATATATCTTGGTACCGTGTTAGCCAGTAGATAGAAAAATATTTAGAATTTAGAACCACTTGAGGACTCTCAATTCTAAATATTTTTCTAGTGATGTGTAATACATACTGGAAATTTGTATATTTTATGTCTGCAAACATCTATACTAAAGCTCAGCCCTGGGATAAGCTGCACTATATGAACCACAATTTCCATCTCCCTCCTCCACTTGGACTCATCTCCTGGGTTTCCCACAGGAAAAGGCTTCAGATTCTGTATCCTTCCTCTATATCGGAGACTGTTCCTACGTTACCTGCACAGCGGCACCTGCTCACCTCGGAGCCTGGATGCTAACATTACTCTCGTATGTCAGTTAACCATTTCAGGTCCTCCAAGGGCCATATTGTATTTTGAGCAAATACTAGATGTAAAATAAAAAATAAACTGTATTTAATGTGTTCCTGAGCATAACAATGGAAAACACAAGTTGATAATTAATTTCATAGTATGTGAAGAATGACTGATCTGTGACAATTCAGCAAAATGTGACCCCAGATTTTAGAAATGCCACTCAGATGTTCCAGTAGAGTTATCAAGCATAATCAAAGCTAGACTCCATACAGAAAAGATTGTTAGGGAACGGAGATAAGATGAACCGCTTGTATGTTGGTTGCTGCAGCAGACAGTTTGACAGGACATGTACAACCACTTTATTGCTCCAGTACATCGTTTATTGTCTACCGCTACTATGCAGACCTATTGTCTCTCATGGTTCTGTGACTCAACCTCCATGACAGATAGGTCTTTATTTCCGAAGTTTCTCTTTTAAAAAAAAAAAAATGCTGCAATTGGCTGCAAAGGCAATCTTGGGGTACACAGATATATTTTTTTCAATGGGAAAATCCACTTAACATTATAGTATGTTCTGAAAAATAATTTTTTGGTGACTTTTCGTATTGATATTCAAACAGAAACTCAGCTACAGAAAACAGAATGATTCTAATCTCATCCACATGTTGATTTTGTTTTCTGAAAAAATGTAAATAAAAAAATTGAATAAACTCACCCCATATTGACAGCTACAGACGATGGGAGGATGAGATTCTTGCACAGGAGGCTGGGATGTGCTGAGACCAGTAAATTACCTGCAGAGGTCAGTATCCTTTTTTTTTTTCAAACGCACTGCTAATTTCCAATAAAATATATGGCAAGGTACGATTTTTTGCCGCTACATACTTTCCTTACCCTTACTATAGCAGCATTGTGGAAGAGATTTCATAAAATCCCATTCACATCCAAATTGACTGACAGGCTGGCATTAAAATCCACAGCACATTGATTTATTTAGAGATTTTTGCTGCAGATTTCATCCTTGGAATCACGAGGATGAAATTAATGGCAAATCACCAGCATTTCCACAATGACATTGACAGTGTTTTGTTCTTCAAATATCTGAGCGATAAGCCTTATATGCATTTCCCATTTAACTTTTAGGTTGTGGTTTAATTTTTTTTACAAAATGCATGAAATTTGAAAAAATCATGCAATGTTTTACTTGCCTCAAAAAATGTTAGTAAGCCAATGCCAGATCAGACGTGTTCCACTTTGTAGAAAGCTTTTCCATGAATTTCTCCATCTCCTCCATTGCTTGGATGATATCTGAGTGATGTGCGTTATCTCACTCGCACTCATAGGCTTATACAGGTACGAGTGAGCCGAGACTCGGCCGAGTGTCTGTAACAATCTCAGCATGCTGCGATTTCACTAGCACACTGAAAACAGCCGAGAAAAGATACGGTGAAGACAGCTGCCCCATAGATAAATACTGGTCCAAGCGCAATGCGATTTTTTTTATGACATAGCACTCGTCCGTATTCAACTATAACTTGTTCCTGAGTACTGCAAATTAAACAAGAAAGAACCATCTATCTGATTTATGATTTAGTGCAAGCTACACAATGTTAATGTCTCAGGTTCCCTCAGCAGAAAGCAATCTGCAGAGCGTAAAATAACCTGTTACCTCCATCTAGAGGAGCACGGTGAAGTCACATCACAGCTTGTGGCCTTATCGGATCATTCTCCCTTTGACAGGCGAAGGTTAGGACTATCTCTCCCTTACTCTGCTCCAAACATGGATTTACATCAGCGCACAGTAAGAACAGTCTTTAGAGACTTGGGAGAATTGCTGCTTATTGAATCAAGTTCAGCGGATCTCAAGGAGCATCTGACATCCTGTCCATATATAATTTCCTTTACAAGACTTTGAGGTTGAAATATTACAGGTCTGTGCATTTGTCCCATGGTTTATGGCAGAATTAGAGATAACACAGGATTGTCCAGCATAGATGAACATTTAATGTTGTGTTACTGGATATTAGGCTTAAATCCTTAAAAACTGAGACATTTTTGGGATTAGGGACTAGTGGAATTTTTTTCATTTTTGTCTCTGCACATTCCAGAGGACACAACCTTTTAGTTTTTTATGCCACTCAGTTATTTGATGCCATGTTTTTTGCAAAGTGAGTCATATTTTTTTAAGGATCATTTTAGGGTAAATGCTGTATATGTTAGCATTTTATTTATGCTAATTTTTAATTATGAAAAATAAACCAAAGAGGATTTATTTTTCTTTCTTTTTTATTTGAAACAGAATTCATCATTAAAATTAGTAGAGAGAAAACCTATAAGGGAAGGCATCATTGATCAATCACAGCCGCCCTCCAGCTGGTGATCGCTCCCTATGCGATCACCAGCACCATTTTGTTCGTAGCGATGCAGAAGATGGAATAAAACCATTTGTTGAGGGGTTAAAAAGGTCAACTTTTAAATATATATTTTTTCATATAATTAGGCAAATATGTGCACTGATTCATCTCTTAAAGCAGTCAGTGCATTGTTTTTTTGAGCTGCATAGCATAGACTTTGTGCTTGATTCACCAAGGTGTTTTCAGTAGTTTTATGGCATAAAACACATTGAAATGTCACATATTTTCTTGGTGCAACTCGAAGCTGTCAAAAATTGGGAAACCCTTTGTATTTTTACTCCAATCTTATCTGGCTCAGCCAAAGTGTTACATTACAACCTGTGTTTAAATATCTTTGTAATCTGATTTTGTGTGTGATGCATCAGCATCAGTGATAGGCAAATACTAAAACTCTCGGGTGCTCATTACTCGAATCAGCGTTGGACTGGGGTGTCTGGGGCCCACCAGAGGAATGGACTCTAGGGGCCCACCCTACAGCTATATGCAAATATCTGTCATTATAGTGGAGCATCGGCTGTAAAACACCGGCGGCTGCTGCACATCCACCGTGTGCCCCAATAACTGGGATGTATAATTACGGTAGTTTACATTAATGGGGTTCTTGGTTAAAACAAGTTATCACTGATCCATGGGCTCCACAGGATAGGTGATCGCTTAGATCCGACCATTAGAAACTGCACCGATCGGAAGAATGGGGAAGTTTTATCCCTGGCAGGACACTTTTATCACTATTTTAAAATGCAGCGGCAGGTGGGATTTCTGACCGCAGCTCCATTCATTCTCTTTGGGGCTTCCAGAAAAAAACAAGTGCAGCCACTGAGGGAATGAATGGATCAGTGATCTAGTCGGACATGCCACTCCAGTCTAATGGGGATAAAAAGTTCCACATTTTGCTGAATGGGTCCAAGCAGTCAGACCCCCACCAATCAATACGTTATCACTTATCCTGTGGAGAAACCACAGGAAACCCCCTGTAAGTGCATCTCTGCCGCTGTGTACAAAGCATTAAAACTCTAATGGAAATAAAGAATCTTCTCCTAATTAATATCAGAGAGAACAAATGACCACCATACACAACACAATCCACTATACCAAGACCAATAATAACACATACAGGAAGAAATACCACCACACCATGACCAGACCACATAGTGACCGAATAATACTACATACAAGGGACAAATACCACCGCACCATGTCAAGACCACATATTACCACCACTTGGTGACCAAATAGCACATACAAGGGACAAATACCACAACACCATTTCCAGACCACATATTACCACCACATAGTGACTGAATACTACAATACTGATCAGAAATAAAAAAAACAAAACACAATACTATCACCATAAGGCTGCCGTCACACTAGCAGTATTTGGTCAGTATTTTACATCAGTATTTGTAAGCCAAAACCAGGAGTGGAACAATCAGAGGCAAAGTATAATAGAAACATATGCACCACTTCTGTACTTATCACCCACTCCTGGTTTTGGCTTACAAATACTGATGTAAATTACAGACCAAATACTGAATGTGTGTCGGCAGCCTAAGTGACATTATACACAGGAGATCTGTACTTAGTATGCAGTGTCTGTGTAGAGGTAATACGGAGATCACTGGTGGTATTATACACAGGAGGTCTGTATATAATGTATAGGTAATACAGTGATCACTGGTGACATTATACACAGGAAGCTCTGTATATAGTATACAGTGTATAGTGTCAGTGTATAGGTAACACTGACTCACCAGTGACGTCTCTAGGTGAAGTCCTTCATCTTTCATCCAGCACAGACCGCCATCATTTCTTCCAGCCAGGACACATTTCTGCAGGAAATAACACAGTTATCTCGAGCTCCGCTTGCAGAAAACATTACTTACTTTTTCACAACTTCTACATTACACCACATGAAGAAAAAAAGGCGATATAGTGTCACTCTGCACACTAACAGGACCGCCCCCCCATTTAAAACAGTATACTCAAAAAATAAAATAAAATACATCACTGCAGTAATAATATCCCTTAATTAGCCCCTATGGTAATAATATTCCCCACCCTGGCCCCGTTTATCTCATTCCTGGCTCCAGCCATATGTTCTCGCATCCTGCCCTCATGAGTATCCATTCTACCCCATATGATCTCTCCATCCTGCCCCATCTGTCTCCATCGTATCCATCCTGCCCCATGATCCAATCCTGCCCCATGTCTTCCATTCTGCCCCGTGTCTCCAATCATGCCCCGTATCTACATTCTGCCCATGCCTCCAGTCCTGCCCCCAGTGTGTCCAGCAATCTGCCCCAGTGTGTCCAGCATATTACCCCCAGTGTGTCCAGCATATTACCCCCAGTATGTCCAGCATATTGCCCCAGTGTCCAGCAATCTGCCCCAGTGTGTCCAGCATATTACCCCCAGTGTGTCCAGCAATCTTCCCCAGTATGTCAAGCATATTGCCCCAGTGTGTCCCGCATTTCCCCCAGTGTGTCCAGCAATCTGCCCCAGTGTGTCCAGCATATTACCCCAGAGTGTCCAGCATTGCCCCCAGACAGTGTGTCCAGCAATCTGCCCCAGTGTGTCCAGCATATTACCCCCAGTGTGTCCAGCAATCTGCCCCAGTATGTCCAGCATTGCCCCCAGACAGTGTGTCCAGCAATCTTCCCCAGTAGGTCAAGCATATTACCCCCAGGTTGT
Organism: Ranitomeya variabilis; assembly: GCF_051348905.1. Lineage (NCBI taxonomy): Eukaryota > Metazoa > Chordata > Amphibia > Anura > Dendrobatidae > Ranitomeya > Ranitomeya variabilis. The sequence continues at coordinate 519,190,707 of NC_135233.1, forward strand.
CCAGCAATCTGCCCCAGTATGTCCAGCAATCTACCCCAGTGTCCAGCACTGCCCCCAGTGTGTCCAGCAATCTGCCCCAGTGTCCAGCACTGCCCCCAGTGTATCCAGCAATCTGCCCCAGTGTCCAGCATTGCCCCAGTGTGTCCAGCAATCTGCACCAGTATGTCCAGCACTGCCCCCAGTGTGTGAAGCAATCTGCCCCAGTATGTCCAGCAATCTGCCCCAGTATGTCCAGCACTGCCCCCTGTGTGTCCAGCAATCTTCCCCAGTGTCCAGCATTGTCCCAGTATGTCCAGCACTGCCCCAGTGTCCAGCATTGCCCCCAGTGTGTCCAGCAATCTGCCCCAGTGTGTGTAGCAATCTGCCCCAGTGTGTCCAGCAATGCCCCCAGTGTGTCCAGCAATCTGCCCCAGTATGTCCAGCAATCTGCCCCAGTGTCCAGCATTGCTCCCAGTGTGTCCAGCAATCTGCCCCAGTGTGTCCAGCAATCTGCCCCAGTGTCCAGCAATCTGCCCCAGTGTCCAGCATTGCCCCAGTGTGTCCAGCAATCTGCCCCAGTAGGTCCAGCACTGCCCCCAGTGTGTCCAGCAATCTGCCCCAGTATGTCCAACAATCTGCCCCAGTGTCCAGCATTGCCCCCAGTGTGTCCAGCAATCTGCCCCAGTGTCCAGCACTGCCCCCAGTTTGTCCAGAAATCTGCCCCAGTATGTCCAACAATCTGCCCCAGTGTCCAGCATTGCCCCCAGTGTGTCCAGCAATCTGCCCCAGTGTCCAGCACTGCCCCCAGTGTGTCCAGCAATCTGCCCCAGTGTCAAGCATTGCCCCAGTGTGTCCAACAATCTGCCCCAGTGTCCAGCAATCTGCCCCAATGTCCAGCATTGCCCCAGTGTGTCCAGCAATCTGCCCCAGTATGTCCAGCACTGCCCCCAGTGTGTCCAGCAATCTGCCCCAGTGTCCAGCACTGCCCCAGTGTGTCCAGCAATCTGCCCCAGTGTCCAGCACTGCCCCCAGTGTGTCCAGCAATCTGCCCCAGTGTCAAGCATTGCCCCAGTGTGTCCAACAATCTGCCCCAGTGTCCAGCAATCTGCCCCAATGTCCAGCATTGCCCCAGTGTGTCCAGCAATCTGCCCCAGTATGTCCAGCACTGCCCCCAGTGTGTCCAGCAATCTGCCCCAGTGTCCAGCACTGCCCCAGTGTGTCCAGCAATCTGCCCCAGTGTCCAGCATTGCCCCAGTGTGTCCAGCAATCTGTCCCAGTGTCCAGCAATCTGCCCCAGTGTCCAGCATTGCCCCAGTGTGTCCAGCAATCTGCCCCAGTATGTCCAGCACTGCCCCCAGTGTGTCCAGCAATCTGCCCCAGACTATTACCCCCCCTGTATGCATGGCTCATATCCCCCCTGTATGCATGGCTTATCTCTCCACCCTACACCCCACCGCACCCGCACCCGCTCCAATCTTGCACAGCATGCCGGCTTATGTCCTCCTTCATCCCCCAGTCCCACCGTCCCTCATAGTCATACTTACCTGTCCCACACACTGCACGGCCGTGCCGACATCCCTCGCGCTCGCGCTCTGTCCCGACTCCCGGCGGCGGCGCAGCATCTTCTTTCTGCTTGTGCGGTCATGTGATACTGTCATTAAGGTCATGAATATGCGCATATTCATGACCTTAATGAGCGGTAACACGTGACCGCTCATTCAGGACGAGCTGCAGTGCAGACGCCGAGACCGTCGCTGGAGCAGGGTGAGTATCGTCTTCAAGGAGGGTGAGTGGGGGGCGGGCGGCCGGGGGGACCCTGGAGCAGTGGGGGCCCTGCCAGCAGGTGTCAGTGCCTGGGCTCACCGGAGGATCCTCCGGTTCTCCGGTGGGCCAGTCCGAGCCTGACTCAAATTAATGAAACTGTAATGCTCAGGTGTTCATCTCGAGTAACGAGTATAATAGAAATCAGTAGAAAACTAGCAGTTTTCCAGCAGACTCTATCACAAACCTAAAAAACAGGCAATCCCCACATGTATTCAAGCTGTCTAGCAGCCGCAAATCATGCAGCTGCGTCGAGATAAACTAAATCTCCGAGCATGCCAAAATACTCGGAGATCACCCGAGCATGCACGGTGTAAGGCCGGGATCACACATACGCAAGATACGGCCGAGTCTCGCAGGTGAAATCCCTCCTCTGGCGCCGGCACTTGGGAGCGGAGTGTGCAGCTCCATGTGCTGCTGTGCGGCTGCATGCTCCGCTCCGGAGTGCCGGCGCCAGAGCTGGGTTTTTACCTGCGAGACTCGGCCGTATCTTGCGTATGTGTGATCCCGGCCTAACGAGCATACTCGCTCATCACTAATAATAAGATATCATAGCCTCCACTGCCAGGCACGCTTCTCCATGAGATCGGCCGGCTATGAACCAAAGTAACCTCAGTGATGACAGTGAGGTTACATCAGTTCACAACTGCCTGGGTCTCACAGAGCACTGTGACCAGCAATCCACATCAACTGGTGGAAATTCTGTAGCATATCGGACTACTGGACTGCGCTGCTGCCATGTCACACAGAACGCAGTCCGGCAGTCCGATGTACTATAGTGATTTCGCCAGGTCATGCGGATAGCTGGACTGCGCTTTGCATTACCCAGCAACTGTGAGGCTTGGTAACCTGAAGAGAACCTTTAAAGGAGACTTTAAAGCTACCAAGTTCCCAGTTGCTGTAACATCTAGAGGTGAACTCTGGTAACCTTAATTCACAGTCTCCGGGTATCCCAGTAACATTAAAGTCTACCTTAAGGTCTCCCTTAAGGTTTCCAGGCTTCACAGATGTCAAGGTTACCGAAGTTCACAGCCACCACGTCTCCTGGCAGCTTAGAGGCCAGAAAAACTTTAGGGAGACTTTAAATTTATTATACTTCCCAGCTGCTCGAATACCAGGAGATTGTAAACTCTGATAACCTTAGTTCACAATCTGGGAACTCCAGTAACCTTAAAGTCTCTAAGGTTCTTGCACTCATTGCCTTTTTATTGAGTTTTTACTGCATTTTTTACCTGCAATTTTGTACAACAATGAATGCTGTTTAAAGCTAGTTGAATTTAAAAAAAAAACAAGCGCTCCAAGACAGCCAGAAGTGTCTGTGACAGGCAGTGATGTCAGTAAGGTTACTACCGGTCACAGATGCTGTTTACCACGCTGTCACACAGTGTCTGTGACAGGCAGTAACCTTCCTGATGTCATCGGCTCTTGTGCTACCCTGAAAATAGGCAGTGACTGCTGCAGAATATCCGCAGACGCATATACACTTACAGTGGGGGAAATACGTATTTGATCCCTTTCTGATTTTGTATGTTTGCCCACTGACAAAGACATGAACAGTATATAATTTTAAGGGTAGGTTAATTTTAACATTGAGAGATAGAATATCAAAAATAAAATCCAGAAAATCACATTGTATAAATTATATAAATTTATTTGCATTTTGCAGTGAGAAATAAGTATTTGATCCCCTACCAACCATTAAGCGTTCTGGCTCCTACAGACCAGTTAGACGCTCTTAATCAACTCGTTACCTGCATTAAAGAGAGCTGTCTTACATAGTCACCTTTATAAGAGACTCCTGTACACAGACTCAATTAATCAGTCAGACTTTAACTTCTACAATATGGGCAAGACCAAAGAGCTTTATAAGGATGTCAGAGGAAAGATCATAGACCTACAAAATGCTGGAATGGGCTACAAAACTATAAGTAAGACGCTGGGTGAGAAGGAGACAACTGTCTCTGAGAAAATATATATATATAAACCCAGACTCATATTACTAGGTGTCCAGGAACCATGTCCTGGCACCTATGTAAATTACTCCAAACAATAGTTTTACCCAATAAGGAGAAGAACAGGAGCATTCAAAATTACCATAAAAAGTACAAAAGTTTATTGAAACACACTAATAACATACATACATATACATAAAATGTGTCTCTGAGAAAATGTCTGAGAACTGTCTGAGAAAATGGAAGAAATACAAAATGACTGCCAATCGACATTGATCTGGGGCACCATGCAAAATCTCACCTCATGGGGTATCCTTGATCATGAGGAAAGTGAGAGATCAGCCTAAAACTACATGGGTAAACTTGTTAATTATCTCGAGGCAACTGGAACCACAGTCACCAAGAAAACCACTAGTGACACATTACACTGTAAAGGTTCAAAATCCTCATTGCCTGCAAGGTCCCCCTGCTCAATAAGGCACATTTGCAGGCCCTTCTGAAGTTTGCCAATGAACAAATGGATAATTCTGTGAATGATTGGGAGAAGGTGCTGTGGTCAGATGAGACAAAAATTGAAGCCTTTGACATTAACGCAACTCGCAGTGTTTGGAGGAAGAGAAATGCTGCCTATGACACAAAGAACACCATCCCCACTGTCAAGCATGGAGGAAGAAACAATATGTTTTGGGGGTGTTTCTCTGCTCAGGGCACAGAACTACTTCACCGCATCAATGGGATAATGGATGGAGCCATGTACCGTAAAATCCTGAGTGACAACCTCCTTCCCTCCGCCAGGACATTAAAAATAGGTTGTGACTGGGTCTTCCAGAAAGACAATGACCCAAAACATACCGCCAAGGCAATAAAGGAGTGTCTCAAAAAGAAACACATTAAGGTCATGGAGTTGCCTAGCCAGTCTCCAAACCTTAATCTCATAGAAAACTTATGGAGGGAGTTGAAGCTCTGAGTTGCCAAGTGACAGCCTCAAAATCTTAATGACTTAGAGATGATCTGCAAAGAGGAGTGGACCAAAATTACTCCTGGCATGTGCGCAAAGCTCATCATCAACTATAAAAAACATCTGACTGATGTGCTTGCCAACAAGAGTTTTTGCCACCAAGTATTAAGTCTTGTTTGCCAGAGGGAACAAATACTTATTTCTCACTGCAAAATGCAAGTAAATTTACATAATTTATACAATGTGGTTTTCTGGATGTTATTTTTGATATTCTATCTCTCAATGTTAAAATTAACCTACCCTTAAAATTATAGACTATTTATGTCTTTGTCCGTGGGTAAACTTACAAAATCATCAGGGGATCAAGTACTTATTTCCCTTATTTTGTAATTTTTTCAACAAATTGACACAGTCTGTTTCTTCAGAAACCTATTAAAATTTCAATGGACTTTGGACTTTAAAAATTGCACCCCTCAAAAGCTACCGGGGGGCAGAGGGAGCGGTGGCCCCGTGCTCTGAGGGGGCCCACCCGGAGCTACGCTACTATAACTGTATCGGTGTGCACAGCGCACCCATACATTTACATTCTGCGGCAGAGCAGGGAGAATCGATCTCCCTGCTCTGCCATCCAGCCGCTATGGGGCCCCTGAGCAGGTGGGGGGCCTGGTGCCAGCAGTGGGCCCCCTCTCTTCATCGCAGGGTCAACTTTATCGGCATCCAGCCAATACAGCTGACTGCATTGATGAGAGAAGGAACGTTACACTCCTCCCATCATCGCCATGTCGGCGTCTGACGCAGTCGCAGACACGGACAGCGGGCGTGATGACTTCACCACTCTGTGCCCGCTGTCAGGAGATGAGCAGGAGCTCGGAGCAGCACAGGAGCCAGGAGAAACAGAGGTGAGTATTGGATTTATTTTTTTTATAGTCTGCCTTACATTAGTCTTCCTATGGGGGTGCCTTACATTACAGTCTGTCTATGGGCGGTGCTGCCTTACATTACAGTCTGCCTATGTGGGTGCTGCCTTACATTACAGTCTGCCCTTGGGGGGTGCCTTACATTACAGTCTGCCTATGGGGGGCTGCCTTGCATTACAGTCAGCCTATGGGGGTGCCTTACATTACAGTCTGCCTATGGGGGTGCTGCCTTGCAATCTGCCTATGGGGGTGCCTTACATTACAGCCTGCCTATGGGGGGTGCCTTACATCACAGTCTGACAATGGGGGGGCTGCCTTGCATTACAGTGTGCCTATGTGGGGGGTGCTGCCTTACATTACAGTCTGCCTATGGGGGGTGCCTTATATTACAGTCTGCCTATGGGGGGTGCCTTACATTACAGTCTGCCCTTGGGGGGTGCCTTACATTACAGCCTGCCTATGGGGGGTGCCTTACATTACAGTCTGCCTATGGGGCTTCTGCCTTACATTACAGTCTGCCTATGGGGGCTGCCTTATTTTAGAGTCTGCCTGGGGTGCATTATATTACAGTCTGCCTATGGGGGAGTGCCTTATATTAAAGTCTGCCTGGGAGGGCATTATATTACAGTTTGCCTATGGGGGCTGCATTATCTTACAGTCTGCCTATGGGGGGTGCCTTAGATTACAGTCTGCTTATGGGGGGTGCTGAGTAACATTACAGTCTACCTATGGGTGCTGCCATATACTAGAGTCTGCCTGGGGGTGCATTATATTACAGTCTGCCTATAGGGGACTGCCTTATATTAGAGTCTGCTTGGGGGTGCATTTATATTACAGTTTGCCTATGGGGGCTGCATTATATTACAGTCTGTCTATGGGGGCTGCCTTACATTATAGTCAGCTTATGGGGGCTGCATTATATTATAGACTCTTCCTATGGGGTGCATTACACTATAGAGTCTACCTATTGGAAGTGCAGTATAATATATGGAGACCTATGGGGAGTGCATTATACTATATGGAGCCAAGAGGAAGCCTTACAGTCTTCCTTTGGGAGGTGCTGCCTTACATTACAGTCTGCCTATGGGGGGTGCCTTACATTACAATCTTCCTATAGGGGTGTCTTACATTACAGTCTGTCTATGGGGGGTGCTGCCTTACATTCCTGTCTGCCTATGTGGGTGCTGCCTTACATTACAGTCTGTCTTTGGGGGGTGCCTTACATTACAGCCTGCCTATGGGGGGTGTCTTACATTACAGTCTGCCTATGTGGGGGGTGCTGCCTTACGTTACAGTCTGCCTATGAGAGGAGGTGCTGCCTTACATTCCAGTCTGCCTATGGGGGGTGCCTTACATTACAGTCTGCCTATGGGGGTGCGTTACATTACAGTCTGCCTATGGGGGGTGCTGCCTTACATTACAATCTGCCTATGGGGGTGCTGCCTTACATTACAGTCTGCTTATGGGGGTGCTGCCTTACATTACAGTCTGCCAATGTGGGTGCTGCCTTACATTACAGTCTGCCTATGGGGGGCTGCCTTATATCAGAGTCTTCCTGGGGGTGCATTATATTACAGTCTGCCTATGGGGGACTGCTTTATATTAGAGTCAGCCTGGGGGTGCATTATATTACAGTTTGTCTATGGGGGGCTGCATTATGTTACAGTCTGCCTATGGGGGCTACCTTGCATTAAAGTCTTCCTACGGGGGGGGGCTGCCTTACATTACAGTCTGCCTATGGGGGGTGCTGCCCTACCTTACAGTCTGCCTATGGGGGGTGCCTTACATTACAGTCTGCCTATGGGGGGCTGCATTATATTACAGTCTGTCTATGGGGGGCTGCCTTACATTACAGTCAGCTTATGGGGGTTTCATTATACTATAGACTCTTCCTATGGGGGTGCATTACACTATAGAGTTTGCCTATGGGGAGTGCAGTATACTATATGGAGACCTATGGGGAGTGCATTATACTATATGGAGACCTATGGTATGGGGAGTGTGTTATACTATGTTAAGGACTATGGGGAGTGCATTATACTATATGGAGACCTATAGGGAGTGCATTATACTATATTAAGGACTATGGGGAGTGCATTATACTATATGGAGGCCTATGGGGAGTACATTATACTATATTAAGGACTATGGGGAGTGAATTATACTATTTTGAGGACTATCTGGTGTATTATGCAATATGGAGGCTATCTAGTGTGTCAACATACAGTGTGAAGATTACAGTGGTGGGGCCATCATACAGTGTTGGAGCCATCAGTTTGGGGGGATACTAAGGGGTCTGTATGTATACAGAGAGGGGGCATTATACTGTGTATAGGAGAGCAACATACTGTGTATAGGGGAGCTGTACAGGAGGGAGACTCGGGACATTATTAAACGTAAAGTGGACACTTATTGCTATAGGGGAACTCAGGTTACTGTGACTGTCAAAGGGGCACACAGGGGGCGTTATTACTTTCTAGGGGACAAAATGTGGGCACTGTTTTCTAGGGCATTTGCACCCGGCATTACTATATTCTATAGGTCTGCTTTAGCATTTAGAAGGCACATAGTACCACACAGCAGGTGCAGTAAAAGAGACACGTACGCCAGCAGCGGCTCAGCATTGGGGTATCAGCAGGATGAGGCGTTTGTGCAGGTTGGGGATATATGGTGATGGGGCTGGAATATGAAAAGTGAAAGTGTCTTTGTTGTAATCTCTGCAGATGAGTCCTGGCTGGAAGAAGTTGTCATGTCGGTCTGGGCCAGATGGAAAAGACATGAAAAGTGAACGATTCCATCAGAAAGATTGTCAGCTGTAAGTTACCAATAGTGTTGAGCGATACCGTCCGATACTTGAAAGTATCGGTATCGGAAAGTATCGGCCGATACCGGCAAAGTATCGGATCTAATCCGATACCGATACCCGATACCAGTACAAGTCAATGGGACTCAAGTATCGGACGGTATCCCTGATGGTTCCCAGGGTCTGAAGGAGAGGAAACTCTCCTTCAGGCCCTGGGATCCATATTAATGTGTAAAAGAAAGAATTAAAATAAAAAATATTGCTATACTCACCTCTCCGACGCAGCCTGGACCTCACCGAGGGAACCGGCAGCGTTCTTTGCTTAAAATGCGCGCGTTTACTTCCTTCCGTGACGTCACGGCTTGTGATTGGTCGCGTGCCGCCCATGTGGCCGCGACGCGACCAATCACAGCAAGCCGTGACGTAATTTTCAGGTCCTCAATGCCTAATTCTAGGCATTCAGGATTTTAAAATTACGATCCGGCTTGTGATTGGTCGCGTCGCGGTCACATGGGCGACGCGACCAATCACAAGCCGTGACGTAATTTTAAAATGCGCGCGTTCCCTGCCTCCCGTGACGTCACGGCTTGTGATTGGTCGCGTCGCCCATGTGACCGCGACGCGACCAATCACAAGCCGGATCGTAATTTTAAAATCCTGAATGCCTAGAATTAGGCATTGAGGACCTGAAAATTACGTCACGGCTTGCTGTGATTGGTCGCGTCGCGGCCACATGGGCGGCACGCGACCAATCACAAGCCGTGACGTCACGGAAGGAAGTAAACGCGCGCATTTTAAGCAAAGAACGCTGCCGGTTCCCTCGGTGAGGTCCAGGCTGCGTCGGAGAGGTGAGTATAGCAATATTTTTTATTTTAATTCTTTATTTTACACATTAATGTTGTTTCGATACCGATACCCGATACCACAAAAGTATCGGATCTCGGTATCGGAATTCCGATACCCGCAAGTATCGGCCGATACCCGATACTTGCGGTATCGGAATGCTCAACACTAGTTACCAACTATAACTGTGCATTAATCAGTTATATGTTCTGTAAGACTGGTATTTACCACTGACCATATGGCGGTAATATCCATGTTGGTCTTTATATAGAGATTATTTTCAGTAACAGCGCAGTCATCTCATACATCCACTATTAGGGTGCGTCACCAAGTTGTAATCAGGGTTACGTGGTTAGGGGCCCACTCAGAAGTTTCACCCCCCAAAGCAAAACCCTAGCTACGCCTCTAGGAGTGACTGAAAAATGCAGAAGTGGTGCACTTGTTTCTATTGTGCGTTTCCTTTGATTGTTGCATTCCTGGTTTTGACTTTCAAACACTGATGTCCAACACTCATAAATACTCAATGTGTGAATGTGGCCTTAGGCATTACATTTTTGTTGAACAGATAGATTTTTTACCAACTCTACTCTATAGAATAGTAGAATCTACTACACTATTCCAGATTCCAGAACATGGCCTAAGTTCAATAATCATCGTAGAGGTTATAACTCAGGATAGTTGTGTAATGTATGTACAGGGAGTCTAAACCAGCTGAATAGTGAGTGATACTCTCGAGTATAATACTCTTTCCATCTCTACACGCATATTTAATGGTATATGGTTCTTTCATCTTACTGAGCTGGTCCCTGATGCTGTAAGGTCATGTAATTTGTTCAAAGAGTTTTATGATCCATGTTGGCCTGCAAATTTGTTTATTTATCTCTCCATTTATTGTCTCCTGCTGCCTTAACTTAGTTGATTCATTGCTAACGAGTCAAAATAGTGATAGATCTAAGAGCAAAGCTCCCATATATTCAGACATAGCTTTGGGAAAGCATTTATGCAGGAGGCATTTATGCACATTTTTTCAAATTACCCTACAGTTAATCATGGCAGTTAGACAAAGCAGGAGACAGGTAAGACATTTAGAGAAACCTATTTTCGGTACATTTGGATTGCATCAAATAAAAAATGCACTTATATAATTTATATCCTGGCTACTGCATTCACTCACATTCACCGTCCTTGTACTAAATCTTTACACACCATCTTTATCAGCCCCTCTGTCCTCTCCTCTCCAATGTACAGCATGCACACTCTTTTCACAATGCTACACTGCACAGATCCATTCAGTCCCACCATACAACACAAGAGATGCTCTCACAAATCACTTAACCATCTGCTCACTCTTTCTATCCTCTGTTGTGAACTCTGTTTTTGGGCTCCCTCTTGTGGTCACAAGTGGTACTGTGTGAGTGTTATCTTTGGGCTCCCTCTGGTGGCTCTTTTTGTCATTCTGCAGGTCTGTGGTTGGGATCAGCTGTCTCGTTATCTGCTGGTTGGTTTCCTATTTAGCTCACCTGGACTTTCAGTTGTTGCCTGCTGTCCATGTATTCAGTGCTATTTTGATCTCTCCTGACTACCTTCGTTATCAGTCTCTCCAAGAGAAGCTAAGTTTCTGTTTGTTCATTTTTTGATCATCAGTGTTCAATATTTTTCTTGGTTTATTATCTGTCCTTGTCCAGCTTGCTAATATGTGATTTCCTTGCTTGCTGGTAGCTCTCGAGGGCTGAGTTTCTCCCCTCACACCGTTAGTTGGTGTGGGGGTTCTTGAATTCTCAGCGTGGATATTTTGTATAGGGTTTTCTACTGACCGCACAGTTTCCTATCTGTCTTCTGCTATCTAGTACTAGCGGGCCTCATTTGCTGAATCTGTTTTCATTTCTTCTTTTGTATTTTCCCCTTACCTCACCGTTATTATTTGTTGGGGGCTTTCTATATCTTTGGGGTTATTTCTCTGAGGCAAGTGAGGTCTTACTTTCTATCTCTAGGGGTAGCTAGTTTCTCAGGCTGCGTCGTGACGTCTAGGAATTCAGGCACGTTCACCGGCTACCTTTAGTGTGTTTGGTTAGAATCAGGATTGCGGTCAGTCCAGTTACCACCTCCCTAGAGCTCGTTCTATGTTCAGTTACTTAGCTCGTCAGTTCTGTGATCCTCAGCCACTAAGGATAATAACAGTACAGCAGGCCAAAGAGTGTTTAATGCATCGCAGAAGTGGGATAAGAGAAGTCCTGAGTGCAATTTTTTTTTTCTCCCTTTGCTGCAGTCTGTCCAGCTTCTCTCATCCCCTTAATCTCTGGGTGGCTTTGAGTTCAGCTGCAGACATGGATATTCAGAGTCTGACTTCTAGTGTGGATCATCTGGCTGCAAGGGTGCAAAGCATTCAGGATTTTGTTGTTCACAGTCCTATGTCAGACCCAAAAATACCTATTCCTGAGTTGTTTTCTGGAGATAGATCTAGGTTTCTGAATTTTAAGAATAATTGTAAATTATTTCTTTCCTTGAGACCTCGTTCCTCTGGTGATTCCGCTCAGCAAGTTAAAATTGTTATCTCCTTGTTACGTGGCGACCCTCAAGATTGGGCTTTCTCCCTGGCGCCAGGAGATCCTGCATTGCTGAATGTGGATGCGTTTTTTCTGGTGCTTGGACTGCTTTATGAGGAACCTAATCTTGAGAACCAGGCAGAAAAGGCTTTGCTGGCCCTATCTCAGGGACAGGATGAAGCAGAGGTGTATTGTCAAAAATTTAGGAAATGGTCAGTGCTTACTCAATGGAATGAGTGTGCCCTGGCTGCAAATTTCAGAGAAGGTCTTTCTGAAGCCATTAAGAATGTTATGGTGGGGTTCCCCACGCCTGCAAGTCTGAATGACTCAATGGCTTTGGCCATTCAGATTGATCGGCGTTTGCGGGAGCGCAAATCTGCGCACCATCTGGCGGTGTTTTCTGAACTGAGACCTGAGTCTATGCAATGTGACAGAATTCTGACCAGAATTGAGCGGCAAAGTCATAGACGTCAAAATGGGTTGTGCTTTTACTGTGGTGATTCTACTCATGTTATCTCAGCATGCTCTAAGCGCTTAAAAAAAATCGCTAAATCTGTCACCGTTGGTACTATACAGCCTAAATTCATTTTGTCTGTTACTTTAATTTGTTCTTTGTCATCCTACTCGGTTATGGCTTTTGTGGATTCAGGTGCTGCCCTGAATCTGATGGATTTGTCGTTTGCCAGGCGCTGTGGTTTGGTCCTGGAGCCTTTAAAATTCCCTATTCCACTGAGGGGAATTGATGCTACACCATTGGCTGAGAATAAGCCTCAGTATTGGACTCAAGTGACCATGTGCATGACTCCTGTACATCAGGAGGTGATTCGCTTTCTTGTGTTGCATAATTTGCATGATGTTGTCGTTTTGGGTCTGCCATGGTTGCAGGCCCATAATCCAGTTCTGGATTGGAAAGCTATGTCTGTGTCAAGTTGGGGTTGCCAGGGGATTCATGGCGATGCTCCTTTGGTGTCCATTGCTTCTTCCACTCCTTATGAGGTCCCTGAGTTTTTGTCGGACTACCAGGATGTATTTGATGAGCCCAGATCCGGTGCCCTGCCTCCTCATAGGGATTGTGATTGTGCTATAAATTTGATTCCTGGTAGTAAGTTCCCTAAGGGACGACTTTTTAATTTGTCTGTACCAGAACATGCCGCTATGCGGAGTTATATAAAGGAGTCTTTGGAGAAGGGACATATTCGGCCGTCCTCATCCCCTCTTGGTGCAGGATTCTTTTTTGTGGCCAAGAAGGATGGTTCTCTGAGACCTTGTATTGATTATCGTCTTCTAAATAAAATCACGGTCAAATTTCAGTATCCTTTGCCATTATTGTCTGATCTGTTTGCTCGGATTAAGGGGTCCAGTTGGTTCACCAAGATAGATCTTCGTGGTGCGTATAACCTTGTGCGTATTAAGCAGGGGGATGAATGGAAAACAGCATTTAATACGCCCGAAGGCCATTTTGAGTACTCGGTGATGCCTTTTGGACTCTCTAATGCTCCTTCTGTGTTTCAGTCCTTCATGCATGAGATCTTCCGAGAATATCTGGATAAATTTAATGATTGTGTATCTGGATGACATTTTGGTCTTTTCTGAGGATTGGGAGTCCCACGTGAAGCAGGTCAGGATGGTATTTCAGGTCCTGCGTGCTAATGCCTTATTTGTGAAGGGCTCAAAATGTCTCTTCGGTGTACAGAAGGTTTCCTTTTTGGGTTTTATTTTTTCTCCTTCTACTATTGAGATAGACCCAGTCAAGGTCCAGGCTATTCATGACTGGACTCGGCCTACATCTGTTAAGAGTCTTCAGAAGTTCTTGGGTTTTGCTAATTTTTACTGTTGCTTCATTGCTAATTTTTCTGGCGTGGTTAAACCCTTGACGGATTTGACCAAGAAGGGTTCTGATGTGACTAATTGGTCTTCTGCGGCCGTGGAAGCCTTTCAGGAGCTGAAGCGCCGGTTTTCTTCGGCTCCAGTTTTATGTCAGCCTGATATCTCTCTTCCTTTTCAGGTCGAGGTTGATGCTTCTGAGATTGGTGCAGGGGCTGTTTTGTCGCAGAGAAGCTCTGATTGCTCTGTGATGAAGCCTTGTGCCTTCTTTTCAATAAAGTTTTCGCCTGCCGAGCGGAATTATGATGTTGGTAATCGGGAGTTGTTGGCTATGAAGTGGGCATTTGAGGAGTGGCGACATTGGCTCGAGGGAGCTAAGCATCGTGTGTTGGTCTTGACTGATCACAAAAATCTGATCTATCTCGAGTCTGCCAAGCGGCTGAATCCTAGACAGGCTCGTTGGTCGTTGTTTTTCTCCCGTTTCGATTTCGTGGTCTCGTACCTGCCTGGTTCGAAGAACGTGAAGGCTGATGCTCTTTCTAGGAGTTTTGTGCCTGACTCTCTGGGAGTTTCAGAGCCGGCTGGTATCCTTAGAGAGGGAGTGATTTTGTCTGCCATTTCCCCAGATTTGCGACGAGTGCTGCAGGAATTTCAGGCGGATAGACCTGACCGTTGTCCACCAGAGAGACTGTTTGTCCCAGATAGATGGACCAGCAGAGTTATTTCCGAGGTTCATTCTTCGGTGTTGGCAGGTCATCCTGGGATTTTTGGTACCAGAGATATGGTGGCTAGATCCTTCTGGTGGCCTTCCTTGTCGCGGGATGTGCGTTCCTTTGTGCAGTCCTGTGGGATTTGTGCTCGGGCTAAGCCTTGCTGTTCTCGTGCCAGCGGTTTGCTTTTGCCTTTGCCTGTCCCGAAGAGGCCTTGGACGCACATTTCCATGGATTTTATTTCGGATCTTCCAGTCTCTCAGAGAATGTCTGTCATCTGGGTGGTGTGTGATCGTTTTTCTAAAATGGTCCATTTGGTGCCCTTGCCTAAGTTGCCTTCCTCCTCCGATTTGGTTCCTCTATTTTTTCAGAATGTGTTTCGCTTGCACAGCATCCCTGAAAATATTGTGTCTGACAGAGGATCCCAGTTTGTGTCCAGATTTTGGCGGATCTTTTGTCCTAAGATGGGCATTGATTTGTCTTTTTCATCTGCCTTCCATCCTCAGACGAATGGCCAAACCGAGCGAACTAATCAGACCTTGGAAACTTATTTAAGATGTTTTGTTTCTGCTGATCAGGATGATTGGGTTAATTTTGAGTTTGCCCTTAATAATCGGGCTAGTTCTGCTACTTTGGTTTCGCCTTTTTTTTGTAATTCTGGCTTTCATCCTCGTTTTTCCTCGGGTCAGGTGGAGCCGTCTGACTGTCCTGGGGTGGATTCTGTGGTGGATAGGTTGCAGCAGATTTGGAACCATGTGGTGGACAATTTTAAGTTGTCACAGGAGAAGGCTCAGCGCTTTGCCAACCGCCGTCGCGGTGTGGGTCCCTGACTTCGTGTTGGGGATTTGGTATGGCTGTCTTCTCGGTATGTTCCTATGAAGGTCTCCTCTCCTAAGTTCAAGCCTCGCTTCATCGGTCCTTATAAGATTTTGGAAATCATTAACCCTGTGTCATGTCGTTTGGACCTCCCAGCGTCGTTTGCCATTCATAATGTGTTCCATAGGTCTTTGTTGCGGAGGTATGTGGTGCCTGTGGTTCCTTCTGTTGAGCCCCCTGCTCCGGTGCTGGTTGAGGGAGAATTGGAGTACGTAGTGGAGAAGATCTTGGATTCTCGTATTTCTAGACGGAGGCTTCAGTATTTGGTTAAGTGGAAGGGCTATGGTCAGGAGGATAATTCCTGGGTTGTCGCCTCTGATGTTCATGCGGCCGATTTGGTTCATGCCTTCCATGTTGCTCATCCTGATCGCCCTGGGGGTTTTGATGATGGTTCGGTGACCCCTCCTCAAGGGGGGGGTACTGTTGTGAACTCTGTTTTTGGGCTCCCTCTTGTGGTCACAAGTGGTACTGTGTGAGTGCTATCTTTGGGCTCCCTCTGGTGGCTCTTTTTGTCATTCTGCAGGTCTGTGGCTGGGATCAGCTGTCTCGTTATCTGCTGGTTAGTTTCCTATTTAGCTCACCTGGACTTTCCGTTGTTGCCTGCTGTCGATGTATTCAGTGCTATTTTGATCTCTCCTGACTACCTTCGTTATCAGTCTCTCCAAGAGAAGCTAAGTTTCTGTTTGTTCATTTTTTGATCATCAGTGTTCAATATTTTTCTTGGTTTATTAGCTGTCCTTGTCCAGCTTGCTAATATGTGATTTCCTTGCTTGCTGGTAGCTCTCGAGGGCTGAGTTTCTCCCCTCACACCGTTAGTTGGTGTGGGGGTTCTTGAATTCTCAGCGTGGATATTTTGTATAGGGTTTTCTACTGACCGCACAGTTTCCTATCTGTCTTCTGCTATCTAGTACTAGCGGGCCTCATTTGCTGAATCTGTTTTCATTTCTTCGTTTGTATTTTCCCCTTACCTCACCGTTATTATTTGTTGGGGGCTTTCTATATCTTTGGGGTTATTTCTCTGAGGCAAGTGAGGTCTTACTTTCTATCTCTAGGGGTAGCTAGTTTCTCAGGCTGCGTCGTGACGTCTAGGAATTCAGGCACGTTCACCGGCTACCTTTAGTGTGTTTGGTTAGAATCAGGATTGCGGTCAGTCCAGTTACCACCTCCCTAGAGCTCGTTCTATGTTCAGTTACTTAGCTCGTCAGTTCTGTGATCCTCAGCCACTAAGGATCATAACAATCCTCCTTCTCCTAGTCGTAGGTGATCTCTCCCAACCCCGGCCCTTCATGTTATAGTAAGTCGAACCCCTCATCTACTACACTCAGAAACCCGTCAAGTCTCATTAATATTCCCAGCATGCCTCCTGTCTCTTTTAACTGTACCCTTTGGAATTCTCGCTCAGTGTGTAATAAACTCTCCTTCATCCATGACTTAGTCCTTTCTGATTATCTTAAACTTCTGTCTCTTACTGAAACCTGGATCCAGCAGTCAGACACCACCGCTGCTGCTGCTCTCTCATATGGTGGACTCTCATACTCATATTCTCTCTCATTACCCAAGATCAGACAACAGAACAGGAGGAGGCGTTGGTCTGCTCCTATCACCCAAATGTACCTTTCAAGTTATCCCCCAAGTACCCTCACTTATCTCCCCTTCTTTTGAGGTACACACTGTCAGACTTTACCTCCTCTGCTCCATGCAAGTGGCGGTTGTGTATCGTCCTTCGGGTCCCTCCTGTCAGTTCCTAGATTACTTTGCCACCTGGCTTCCACATTTTCTCTCTTGTGGCATCCCCACCGTCATCATGGGAGACTTTAACATCCCCTTTGGTTTTCCCCTATCCCCATTTGCCACTCACCTTTTATCTCTAACCTTCTCCTTCAGCCTTTCAGAGCTTACTAACTCTCCAACGCATAATGACGGAAACTCCCTGGATCTGGTCTTCTCCTGGCTCTGATCAGTGCATGATTTTACCAACTCCTCTCTCATTCTCTCTGACCACAACCTTCTTTCATTCTCAGTCAAGAACTGTTATCCCGCTCAGGACACCCCCAATATCCACACTTATAGAAATATATGTCCCATTAACACCCAGAAACTTATGAAGAAGTTGCAGTCATCATTGGCCCCAATTTCCTCTCTCTCATGCCCTGACTAGTGTTGAGCATTCCGATACCGCAAGTATCGGGTATCGGCCGATATTTGCTGTATCGGAATTCCGATACCGAGATCCGATACTTTTGTGGTATCGGGTATCGGTATCGAAACAACATTAATGTGTAAAAGAAAGAATTAAAATAAAAAATATTGCTATACTCACCTCTCCGACGCAGCCTGGACCTCACCGAGGGAACCGGCAGCGTTCTTTGCTTAAAATGCGCGCGTTTCCTTCCTTCCGTGACGTCACGGCTTGTGATTGGTCGCGTGCCGCCCATGTGGCCGCGACGCGACCAATCACAGCAAGCCGTGACGTAATTTTCAGGTCCTTCTAGGCATTCAATATTTTAAAATTACGTTCCGGCTTTGTGATTGGTCGCGTCGCGGTCACATGGGCGACGCGACCAATCACAAGCCGTGACGTCACAGGAGGCAGGAAACGCGCGCATTTTTAAAATTACGTCACGGCTTGTGATTGGTCGCGTCGCCCATGTGGCCGCGACGCAACCAATCATAGCAAGCCGTGACGTAATTTCAGGTCCTTCAGGATTTTAAAATTACATTCTGGCTTGTGATTGGTCGCGACGCGACGCGACCAATCACAAGCCGTGACGTCACGGGAGGCTGGACACGCGCGCATTTTAAAATGCGCGCGTGTCCAGCCTCCCGTGACGTCACGGCTTGTGATTGGTCGCGTCGCCCATGTGACCACGACGCGACCAATCACAAGCCAGAACGTAATTTTAAAATCCTGAAGGACCTGAAATTACGTCACGGCTTGCTGTGATTGGTTGCGTCGCGGCCACATGGGCGACGCGACCAATCACAAGCCGGGACGTCACGGGAGGCAGGACACGCGCGCATTTTAAAATGCGCGCGTGTCCAGCCTCCCGTGACGTCACGGCTTGTGATTGGTCGCGTCGCCCATGTGACCGCGACGCGACCAATCACAAGCCAGAACGTAATTTTAAAATCCTGAAGGACCTGAAATTACGTCACGGCTTGCTGTGATTGGTCGCGTCGCGGCCACATGGGTGGCACGCGACCAATCACAAGCCGGGACTTCACGTAAGGAAGTAAACGCGCAAATTTTAAGCAAAGAACGCTGCCGGTTCCCTCGGTGAGGTGAGTATAGCAATATTTTTTATTTTAATTCTTTCTTTTACACATTAATATGGATACCAGGGCCTGAAGGAGAGTTTCCTCTCCTTCAGACCCTGGGAACCATCAGGGATACCGTCCGATACTTGAGTCTCATTGACTTGTATTGGTATCGGGTATCGGTATCGGATTGGATCCGATACTTTGCCGGTATCGGCCGATACTTTCCGATACCGATACTTTCAAGTATCGGACGGTATCGCTCAACACTAGCCCTGACTTTGCACTGAAGCATTTTAATGAAACACTGCAAAGTCCCCTGGATGAAGCTGCACCTCCTATACAAAGAACTACTAGGCACAGTCCGCGGCAACCCTGGCATCGAATATCTGTGGAGAACATCCAATCTGCCCCAACATTTCATCCATTACAAGTTTTTACTTAAAACATACGATTCTGCCCTTCACCTCTGCAAAACAAACATACTTCAACACCCTCATCACCTGACTATCCAATAATCCTAAACATCTCTTTAACACTTTTCATTCCCTACTCCATCCAAGAGTGCAGGCCCCAACTACGGATCTCCGCGCTGACAATCTGGCCAATTATTTCAAAGAAAAAATTGACCATATCCAACAGGAAAGTTTCTTCCAATCCCCACATGCACTGTCCTCCCTCCCCTACTGAATCTAGCTCACTCTGTCTTGAACCAGCCACGGAAGAAGTGATCAGGCTCTTTGCATCTTCTCGCCCTACTACTTGCACCGGTGACCCTATTCCCTTATATCTCCTACAGTCCGTTTCCCCTGCTGTCACTACTCACCTAACAAAGATATTTAACCTCTCCCTTCTGGTATCTTTCCCTCCTCATTTAAACATGCCATCATACATTGATTACTTAATAAACCGTCCCTTGACCAAAACTCTGCTACTAAATATAGACTCGTCTCTAATCTTCCTTTCATCTTTAAACTCCTGGCATGCGTGGTCCTCTCCCATCTATTCAACTATCTCTCATATCACTCTCTTCTTGACCCTCTTTAATATGGTTTCTGCTCTTTACACTCTGCTGAAACTGCCCTCACTAAAGTCTCTAGTGATCTACTAACAGCTAACTATTGGATCTCTCTGCAGCATTCAACACTGTGGATCATCAGCTCTTCCTCACTATGCTCCACTCCATCGGCCTTAAGGACACCATTCTCTCCTGGTTCTCCTCCTACCTCTCTGATCGCTCCTTCACTGTATCTTTTGCTGACTCCTCCTCTTCTCATTTTCCCCTTACTGTTCGAGTTCCTCAAGGATCAGTTCTAGGCCCCCTCCACTTCTCCTTGTATACTGCCCCTATTGGACAAACAATCAGTAGATTTGGTTTCCAGTGCCATCTCTGTGCTGATGACACCCAATGATACATCTCTATTCCTGACATTACATCTGCATTATTGCAAAATGTTGGCAGATATACAACAGATAGAGACTTATTTATGTACAGGAGGAGTTTACACTTTTCTGACAGTAGATGGTGATGATGTTACTGTTATATGCTTAGTTGAATGTAATGCATATACTTGTTGTACTTTGGTTTCATTTTCTCTCAGTAAAAGGTTCTTTCAGACTTCCTGTTATGTTGTATTAAGAAGCTGATGCATGTACCTCATGTTCTGTGAAGATAAAACTTGAATTACCCCATATATTCTACTCTCACAAGTTTCTTCTGTTACCAAGCTATGCAGCAGATTATGGGCCCAGCAAAGAAGACAAAAAGGACTTGGTGAATGCAAAAAAATACTTCAGAGCAATTCTCTCCAAACAAGACAAATAAGTTAAAGATGAGAAACAGTTCAGAGCTGAGACTTACAGTAGCTAAGGTGAATACTGAGAATTATTAGTTATGGAAGTTCAAAGTGGAGATATTATTGTCTAAAGATGATTTATGGGAGGTAATCACTACAGACAGACCCAATGATAATTATCAGACATGGGATAAGAAAAACAGACAAGCAAGAGCTACTATCAGCTTATTAGTGGAGGATGATCAGTTAATCCACATAAGGAATGAGAATACAGCAAAGGGAATGTGGGAAGCATTGAGAAATCTACATGAAAGATTCAGCTTAAATCACAAACTATTCCTGCTAACAAAACTTTACAAGATGAGATTAAGTGCAAAGAAAGATATGCAAGAGCATATAAACTCCATGATGGAGGTGGTAGCACAGCTGAGATCAGTAGGTAAAGACATTAAGGAAAGCCACATAGCAGCAATATTATTGTGCAGTTTACCAGATTCATACTCTGATAAATGCACTAGAGACAAGACCTAAAGCAGACATTACACTAGAGTTTGTAAAGAACAGACTTATAGATGAATATCATAGAAGGAAAGAGCTAACAAATGATTCCACTGAAATGGATAGTGAAAATGCTCTTAAAGCGACAGACAAGAAGCCCCATAATACAGAGACAAGAGAATATTTCAGATGTAAGAAAAAGGGAAATTTAAAGAAAGACTGTAATGCATGGAAAGCAGAACAACAGAAATTACGCCAAAAGGAGAGTAAGCAGAAAGTAAAAAGCACAATTTCTAACCCACATGCAGATCACTGGAATGGTACATTTAAAGCAGGGGTGGTAAACCTCAGGCCCCAGGGCCATTTACGGCCCTCGTTGACCTTTTGTCAGGCCCCGGGCAGATTCCCAGGGACCGCATTCTTGAGCAGGGAGCTGTATTTTGATTGCCATCGCGATCCGCCCGTGCCTATTACCTAGTTAAATGCCGCTGTCAAACTCTGGCAGGATATGCGCACATCGGTGACCCCCACCACGTTATCGTGGGTCATTTGTGCACCGGCATAACAACCAGAGGTCTCCTTGAGACCTCTATGGTTGTTGATGCCGGATTGCTATGAGCGCCACCCTGTGGATGGCGCTCATTCAAATGCAGTAATTCTGCTACATAGGGGCGATCTGAGCATCACCTCTCTGTAGCAGAGCCGATCAAGTTGTGGCAGCTTCTTGCCACTCATGAAGGTTATTGAAGCATGCCAAAATTTTAAAAAAATGTTTTTAAAAATATGAAAAAAATGAAAAACATATCAAAGTTTAAATCAACCCCCTTTCGCCCCATTCAAAATAAAACAATAAAAAAACAAACCTACACATATTTTGTATCACTGCATTCAGAATTGCCCGATCTATCAATAAAAAAAAGGATTAACCTGATCGCTAAACGGCGTAGCAATAAAAGAAAGTCAAAATGCCAGAATTATGTTTTTTTGGTCGCCGCGACATTGCATTAAAATGCAATAACAGGCGATCAAAAGAACGTATCTGCACCAAAATAAAAATAAGCCCTCACCCAACTCCAGATCATGTAAAATGGAGACACTATGGGTATCGGACAATGGCTCTTTTTTCTTTCTTAAACAAAGTTTGCAATTTTTTTTCACCACTTAGATAAAAAGAACCTAGAAATATTTGGTGTCTATGAACTTTTAATGACCTGGAGAATCATAATGGCAGGTCAGTTTTAACATTTAGTGACCCTATCAAAAAAGCCAAACAAAAAACAAGTGCGAGATTGCACTTTTTTTGCAATTTCACTGCTATTTTTTTTCCCATTTCCGAGTACACAACATGCTAAATCCAATGGTGTTGTTCAAAAGTACAACTCATTCCACAAAAAATATGGCCTCACTTGGCCATATTGACGGAAAAATAAAAAAGTTATGGCTATGGGAAGAAGGGGAGAGAAAAATGGAAACGCAAAACCAAAAAAAGCTGGGGTCATGAAGGGGTTAAGACAGAATGGAATAGAGCATCAAAAGACTGTTCTATACACACCTGAACAGAACGGGGTAGCAGAAAGCAAACACAGAACTCTGACTAAAATGATGTTTGCTAACAAACTCCAAACTACCAGAGAAATATTGGGGTGAAGCAGCAATGACAGCTACTTATCTGCAAAACAGACTTTTTTCAAGAAAACTGAAAAAAAACAAACATATGAACTGTGGCAAGGTAAGAAACCAAGTGTGAATCATTTAAGAGTTTTTGGTTGCAAAGTTTTTGTGTTTATTCCAGAAGAAAAACGCTCCAAACTTCAAAACAGAGCCATTGAAAGAATATTTGTCGGATATAGTGACAGTTGCAAAGTGTACAGCATCCTAGATCCCAAGACAGACTGACAGAATCACAGTGAGTAACAGTGTAACATTCATTGAAGTTAAAACTTGAATTACCCCATATAATCTACTCTCACAAGTTTCTTCTGCGACCAAACTATGCAACACAAAACACCAGTGATTGTCTTACTGCTGTCTCCAGCTTCATGTCCTCCCTCTATCTGAAACTGAACCAGTTAAAAAACGAACTCATTGTGTTTTTTCCCTCCACTAATCTACCTATGCCAAGACATTGTCATTTCCGTGTGTGGTTCTACCATTACTTCCCAGCAACATGCCTGCTGTCTTGGGGTCATACTTGATTCCGAACTTTCATACACCCCCCACATCTGATCACTGACTCGCTCTTGTTATCTACACCTCAAAAATATTTCTAGAATTCGACCTTTTCTTACTTTTGAATCTGAAAAAAACTGTTACTGTTGCTCTTACTCATTCTCGTGTGGACTATTGTATCTCTCTACTAATCGGTCTTCCTCTTACCAAACTCTCCCCTCTCCAATCTGTCTTTAATGCTGCAGCCAGGATCATATTCCTCACCAATCATTACACCGATGCCTCCGCCTTGTGCCAGTCATGGCACTGGTTACCCATCCACTCCAAGATTCAATATTCACTCTCACCAACAAAGCGCTCCATGGTTCAGCACCACCCTACATCTCCTCCCTTGTCTCAGTCTGCCACCCTACCCATGCCCTCGTTAATGACCTAAGGTTAACATCCTCAATAATCAGAACCACCCACTCCCGTCTCCAAAACTTCTCGCGTGCTGCGCCAATGATCTGGAATGCACTACCCAGGATAATTTCATTAATTCCCAATACCCACAGTTTTAAGCATGCCCTAAAAAAGCATTTCTTCAGACTGGCCTACCACCTCAACACATTTATCTACCTATTCCTGTGTTGCCCATTCAACATTTTGTTCATAACCAGGACCCTTGAATCATCTGTTGTTATGCATTTAGTAGCCCTCTGTGTCTATACTTTTACATATTCTGGTTGGTAACCGGTTCGTGCAGCTTTACATGAACACCTGATTTATTAAAATATGGCTGGTCAGAACAATGAAAGCAATTGTTACCATCCTCCTTTCATGTCTTCCCTTTTCCTCATAGATTGTAAGCTTGTGAGCAGGGCCCTCATTCCTCTTGGTATCTGTTGTTTTATGTTATTATGTTTATTCTGTAAGGTATTTTATTGTCTGTAAAAGTCCCCTCTAAAATGTAAAGTGCTGCGGAATATGTTGGTGTTATAGAAATAAAATTATTATTATTATTACTATTATTAATATTATTATAATACGGGTAGAAAGTCAGAATCAGTTAGGGCTCTCTCACACTTGAGATGAAATCGGACAAATGCAATCCGATAATATCTGGTTAAAAAAATAAACAACCATATTCCTCACCTCTCCAAAGAGAAGATAATCTATTTGTGCCTTGCTAAGTCTACCTCTGCTAAACTCTGACGCCACCTGTGGTATTCGGTCAGGGTGACTGACGCTGCTTTAAGGGGTCCGCTGGGGTGATGTTATGGCAGCTAGATGGTATACCTTCCCACGGGTGAAGTGTATCCCCAGGGCTTCCCAGTGTGTAGATGGTGAATGGTGAATGGCGCAGTGAAGAACGAGGACACAAGGTTGCAGTCTCTTTACCTTTATTGAAGACTTCAGCATCCACAGTCCAGAGCACCAGATCACAGGGCAGGCAGAGTCCGGCCGGTTTGGAGGCAAGTCCAGAGTCCCCTTTGTCCAGGTGGAAATCAGTCGCCTTCCCTTGCGCTGAAGAGGTGTAGTCCCTGTCTATGGCTTCACATAAGGTCCTCACAGATGTAATGTCTCTCTCTCTCTCTGTCCCCCGTAGTCAGATAGGACAATACCCATATGACTGGTGGCTTGAGGCTGTTTGTAGAGACTCTAGCACGCCCCGGCCTCTGAGGGGTGCCACCGTGCCTCCTGGGTGTAGGTGCGGACAGGTAACCTGCAATTAGCTGTCCTGCCGGTCTCTGAAGTAAAGTATAAAGGTCCTTACTCCCTCGGTGTGCCAGCTACCGAGATTCTGCGCCTCAGAAGGAGGCAGCCTGTGCAGGGCTGGTCCCCTTCTGGTATCCTCTCCTTTGCTCTGACTTCCTTCACGCTCTCCGTAATCTGTTCGGCTTTCTATCCGTCTGTTTCCTAGGAGCTGCAGCACTTTAGGCCACAGGGCTCCTCTCCTTCTTTTCCCTCTGTCTCTCTGACAGGAACTGAACCCTTTCCCTCTAGATCAGGATGTTCTTATAGGGGAGTTCACCTTAAACAGGCTTAGAGCTCCCCCTTCTAGTCCAGAGTGTGAACATGTTGCATGCATTGTGTTACCTGACAAAGAGTTTTCCTTCATTGCCTCCAAACTTAATATCACTCTCCCCGAAAGGAAGGCAAAACCACTGCAACGACCAGGACCCTGGGGCGCCACACTCACCCTCCCCCCCCCCATTAAATTCCGTACTCCCGGACTGGAAAAATAAAACAACAGTTACAGGTTAAATAATGCAAACATTTTGAAAAACATTTGAACAAATATAAACTTTGGCTTCCCTTTATGGGAGGTGAGGACACTTGAACATTGCAAAACATATTTATAAAAAGGTACATCTGTTACTGTCTTTGGTCAGATGAAGAAAAGAAAGATGCTACCCACACCGGCAAAGTGTGCAGAACCAGAGTGCACTTTGGAGGTGCCAAACTATTTACAAAGAAGGTTTGTGGGTAAGCATTGTCCATTACCGCAATGTCCATTTTTTTTTAAACCTGTAACAAAGATAAGCAAGCAATTTAAACAGATAACAGTAACTATTGACATTTCTAGTTCTTGTAACAAGTTGGGATTTGACTCTTGGTGCTTCGTGTAGACCTACACAGTACAGGGATTACTAGTGACCTGACAGGATTCACTGTTCTTGCTACCACTGGTGTAGGGCACTGTCTTATGGCTACACTTCCGGTGAGTCTACGTTGCACTGGTATACTGGACCTTCTGGGACTACTTCTACTTACTGTAGGCATGGCAGATTCACCAATAGCAGACCGTGGATTTTCTGGTTCCACTGCTGGGGTGATACTGCTGGGCTGCTTGAACCTGTTGGTGTTCTGGTATTTCCAGCTGGGGAAAAGTCAAGACAGGTATCACGATGGCCTGATGTACTTGAGTCAAGGACTGGGGAAAATCTCCAAGAACAGTGTGTATCATCTTCTCTTCCATAGGTGATGTTCCTGGATCGGTTTCTCTGTTCCTCAATTTATCAGGGCATTTCTTGAGATGGTCTCTGGATACTGCCATCGAAGTTTCTCCTCCATCTTTGCTGATAAGACAGACTTTAGTATTGTCAAAGTTGGACGGTAAGATGGTACTGCATATGCTTCTGCTTCCCACTGGTCGTCAAGTTTGTGCAATTTCCTTTTACGTTTGAGCACTTGTTTACCTGGTGACAAGAAAACTGCAGGGGCATGTTGGTTAAAGTCTCTCTCTTGTTTTTGTCTGGCCTGAGATAGACCTCTTTCAACGCATTCTTGTACTTGGCAGTACTATCGCTGTCTTTCTGTATCCCAATCCGCATCTGGTGAGGTATTTTCTGGGGTTAGGACTCCCATGTCTTGATCATCAGGCAGTTTACTGGATCTTCCTCTCATCAGGTATGCTGGTGTACAGTTGGTGGAATTCACTGGAATGTGGCTGTACAAATCTACCAAGTCTGGCAACTTTTCTGGCTATAAGTTCCTTTCCTGTATAGGTAAGGTTTTCAGTAGGTCAATCACTACCTGGTTCATCTTTTCGCACATTCCATTGGTCTGTGGGTGATACGGAGTTGTTCTGATCTTTTTGCATCCATACAGGTTGCAAAATTCTTGAAACACTTTCGCTTCAAAGGCTGGACCTTGATCAGCAAGGACCTTCTCAGGATATCGGTGTGGTCTACAGAAATACCATTGAAAGGCCTTGGCTGCTGTTCTTGCTGTCAGATCCTTGACATGAACAACTACCAGAAATCTGGAGTAATGGTCCACGATGGTTAGAGCATAGACATAGCCTGACCGGCTTGGTGTTAGCTTCACATGGTCTAAGGCCACCAGTTCAAGTGGCTGTTTGGTGACAATGGGTTGTAGGGGAGCCCTCTGACTGTCACGGTCCTTTCTGCGCAGGCTACATGGGCCACACTCTCTGCACCACTTTTCGATGGCTTTTCTCATGCCAATCCAGTAGAACCTTCCACAAAGTAGACTCTCCAACTTCTTCCATCCGAAGTGTCCTGCTCCATCGTGGTACGCTTCCAGAACCATTGGAGCGTCTTGTCTTGGGACCACTATCTGCCAAACTAACTCATGAGTGCATGGGTCAATGTTTCTCTGGCACAGTTTACCATTGTAGATAAATAACTTGCATTTCTCCTTGCACAGTTGTTGCGTCTCTTGTGGATCATCTGGGCCAGGGTGTGAACCTGCCTGGGTCAGGAGTTCTTTCACCTGACGGACCGCTGGGTCACTGTCCTAGGTCTCTGCCCATCTATGGTGGGGCAGGGGATTCAGTGTGGCTTCTGGCTTGTTTCTGTGCTGGTTCCTCACATGATGAGAATACTGAGTTGCCTTGGGGCGATGGAAAGCTGGCAATTCTATTTCTTCTAGTGTTTCTGAATCTTTTCCCATCTCTGGCAAGTTGGGCATTCTGGACAATACATCGGCATTCATATTCTTGTGCCCTGCGCGGTACTTGATGGTGAAATCATAATTGGACAACCGGGCCATCCACCGTTGCTCCAGGGCACCAAGTTTTGCTGTGTCCAAGTGTGTCAGGGGATTGTTATCCATGAAGACGGTAAATCTTGCCGAGGCCAGGTAGTGCTTGAATCTCTCCATCACTGCCTAGATGATTGCGAGGAACTCCAGTTTAAAGGAACTGTAGTTTTCAGGGGTCCTTTCAGTGGGACGAAGTTTCCTGCTGGCGTAGGCAATTACCCTCTCTTTGCCTTTCAGGAACTGGGACAGCATGGCTCCTAGTCCCATGTTACTGGCGTCCATGTACAGCACAAACGGTTGGTCATATTCAGGATAAGCCAATACCTCATCCCCCGTCAGAGCCAGCTTCAGACCAGTGAAGGATCTCTCCAGTCCATCGTCCCAGTCAAATGGGGTAATCTTACCCTCAGTTTTCTTGGATTGGACCACTAACAGATCCTATAGTGGCGTGGCTTTCTTGGTGAAGTCTTTGATAAATCTTCAGTAGTAGCCTACCAACCCCAGGAACTGCCGAACTTCATGGAGGTTGCTGGGCTTCGGCCAGTCTCTAATCACAGTGACCTTGTCAGGGACTGGAGCCACTTCTTTGGTGCTCACCACATGGCCCAGGTACTGCACTTTGGGCTTTAACAGATGGCATTTAGATGGCTATACCTTCAGACCAAAGCTAGACAGAGCTTCTAGCACCTCGGCCAGGTGTTCCAGATGGTCCTCATAAGTCTTGGAGAAGACGATGACATCGTCCAGATACAGCAAAACGGTTTCAAAATTCTTGTGTCCAAGACAGCACTCCATCATCCTCTGAAACGTTCCTGGGGCATTGCACAGTCAACAGCATGTAGTTGAATTCACAGAGACCCATCGGTGTGGTGAAGGCCGTCTTTTCTTTATCCGCCTCTGCTATGGGAACCTGCCAGTATCCACTGGTGAGATCCAAGGTGCAGAAGTAGTTAGCAGATTTTAAAGCAGCTAATGACTCTTCTATTCTAGGCAAAGGGTATGCATCCTTGTGTGTAATGCGGTTTATCTGCCTATAATCTACACACATCCTCATCGTACCGTCTTTCTTTCTGACGAGGACTAATGGAGCTGCCCAGGGGCTACAACTGTCTCTAATTACCCCAGCCTCCTTCATCTCTCGCAACATGTCTTTGGCACACTGATAATGAGCTGGAGGTTCAGGACGGTATCTCTCTTTAATGGCCGGATGATCTCCCGTGGGGATATGATGTTGAATCCCTTTTCTCTCCACAGTTAAGGACACGTACTGGCACCCTCCCCTTGTGGACTTCAACCACCCCTCTGGCTGTCAGGATTGTGGGCCTACTATTGGAATACACAGGTCCTACCAAGGCCTGGTAGTCTTTACCTCTGAGGTCTATTGCTGCCCGACACCATATTAACATTTCGCTCCTGGGGGGTATTGCAATGGGGATTGAATAACTCACTGTGGCACGGCCAATTTCTCCACCGCATAGTTCTACCTGCTGTCTCTGTACCAGAGCTTTGTTTTCTTTCTGCAGTACACGTTGTTCACTGGAACCAGCAGTTTTGGCCACCTGTTGTAATAAGACAATAACCTTTGCAAGACAATTTTATATGACATTAGTACCAATGGTCATCATAGGGTTATATTCACGGCGATCAATATCAACAACCACGATCCCTTGGGATTTCAACTCTACGTGTCCCACTTTAATGGTGACCTCTTTGTATCCCACTTGTGGTAATGGCTGACCGTTACTGGCTACTATGGTGAAATCATCATCAGGGCCACGAGTAATGTCTGTGTCAGCCCAATAATGTTTATAAAGGATGTAAGGCATAGTTGTCACCTGAGAACCGGTGTCCAACAGAGCGTTCATGGGGATACCGTCGATCACAATGGGGAGAACAGGTCTTCTTCCAACGTACTTGGCTCTCCAGTTTTGTGGGCCTAGTTGTCCTATTCCTGGGGATTGGCCCTCTGCCCCAGGGGTCACTCGTTTAAATGACAGTACCTTGCAATGTGGCCTGCCTGGTTGCAGCTGCGGCAGATGGGTCGTCCTGATGATAGTGATCGTCGTCTCTTCCTCTGGTCGGCGGGATCCTTTTCTGTCGTCGCCAGGGAACATCCTCCGGTCTGGAAGCCAGCTTGATCTTCTCCTTGGGGGCCTCCTGTAGGGACTGCATGGTCCGGGCTATCGCAACAAAGTTCTTGGTCAGCTCCTGCAGCTGGATGTGTAGTCCTGCAGGAGAATCATCTTCAAGGATCTGGGCATCGGCCTCAGCAGGGACTTGAGGATCTGGCGCCACCTCCTGGTGGTATGTGAGGGCTTGTTGCCTAGGGAGTACTGCACAGCTGGGCTGCCTTTCCTGCAGCACCTAGATGGCCTTGTCTTTGAATTGCGCAAAGGCTAGGTCCGGATTTTGCATGGCCAGGAGGTGCATTTGGACCCTTTGGTTATTACACAGGAGTCCCTCAATGAACCGCTCTTTTAAGAGTTTGTCTTCATCTTGCACGTTGTTAGGATCAACCTGCTTGATTGCCCGCAGTGCTTCCTGGAGATTAAGGGCATAGTCCCGTAGGCTATCCTGTGGTCTCTGCTTGCACCCATAAAACTTAAATTTGATTTCTGTAGCGGTGCGGGTGTCAAAGGTGGTTTTAAGCTTAGCAAAGATCCACTGCACAGTCCCTTTATCCACAGCTGGCCAGGATTTCACCTCTCTCAGGGCCGCTCCAAACACTTGGTTACAATGTGAACTTTCTGATGCTCTGTCAGGTGATAAACTTCAAGCAGGCTGCAGAGTCTTTCTTTAAAGTCAGCTAACATATGCGATTCTCCAGAATATTTCGGGAGCCAGGCTGCTCCAGGTATGTACGGCATGGAGAGGGGCATGATAGCCGCTGTAGCTGGGGCAGTGCCCGGCTGGCTGATGGAAGCGATGGGCTCTGCGGGACGTCCGCCGTGAGGCCTGGGGGTGCTATTTGGTCTGCGGCTGCGACCACCACCAACTCCCCTCCCGGGTTAGACATGGTTCTTCCCCCTTGCTAACCTGATGGAAGTCGGGGCTCCTCTCCAGAATCAGCAGTGGTTCCTACGGTGCTCTGCTCGGCTCTTTGCAGCGTCTCTTCTTTTGGCTCCACTGTACGATGTCTTCACTTCCGGCGTTCCAGGCAGCAGCGCGGCACCCATTCTTCCTGCTTCGTGCTCTTTTTGGCTAGCTCCGCCCACGAAGGTACGTCTCCTCCCCCTCGCGCTCCACGCGGCACGGCAATGGTGGATTTTGGTTGCAATGCGCAATGCACAGTCTTATAGCACAAATCACGGTTAAGCACAGTTCTTAGGTGCACATGACCTGATTTTCAGGCTTTAGTAGATCCTGTTCTTGACGTCAAAGTTTGGAGCGCCCCCATGGGGCCGTGGGGTACTCGGTACCGGGTCCTGTGGTTCATAGGGGGATGTCACGGTGGCTGACCCGGTCCGTGGCCCTGGGATGTCCGTATTAAAGGGAAAGGTTTTTAAGGGGAATGTTCGTGACGCCACCTGTGGTATTCGGTCAGGGTGACCGACGCTGCTTTAAGGGGTCTGCTGGGGTGATGTTATGGCAGCTAGATGGTATACCTTCCCACAGGTGAAGTGTATCCCCAGGGCTTCCCGGTGTGTAGATGGTGAATGGTGAATGGCGCAGTGAAGAACGAGGACACAAGGTTGCAGTCTCTTTACCTTTACTGAAGACTTCAGCATCCACAGTCCAGAGCACCAGATCACAGGGCAGGCAGAGTCCAGCTGGTTTCGAGGCAAGTCCAGAGTCCCCTTTGTCCAGGTGGAAATCAGTCGCCTTCCCTTGCACTGCAGTAGTGTAGTCCCTTACTGCCTAAGGCTTCACATAAGGTCCTCACAGATGTAATGTCTCTCTCTCTCTGTCCCCCGTAGTCAGATAGAACAATACCCGTATGACTGGTGGTTTGAGGCTGTTTGTAGGGACTCTAGCACGCCCTGGCCTCTGAGGGGTGCCACCGTGCCTCCTGGGTGTAAGTGCTGACAGGTAACCTGCAATTAGCTGTCCTGCCGGTCTCTGAAGTAAAGCATAAGGGTCCTTACTCCCTCGGTGGGCCGGCTACCGGGATTCTGCGCCTCAGAAGGAGGCAGCCTGTGCAGGGCTGGTCCCCTTCTGGTATCCTCTCCTTTGCTCTGACTTCCTTCACGCTCTCTGCAATCTGTTCAGCTTTCTATCAGTCTGTTTCCTAGGAGCTGCAGCACTTTAGGCCACAGGGCTCCTCTCCTTCCTTTCCCTCTGTCTCTCTGACAGGAACTGAACCCTTTCCCTCCAGATCAGGATGTTCTTATAGGGGAGTTCACCTTAAATAAGCTTAGAGCTCCCCCTTCTGGTCTGGAGTGTGAACATGTTGCATGCATTGTGTTACCTGACAAAGAGTCCTCCTTCATTACCTCCAAACTTAATATCACTCTCCCCAAAAGGAAAGCAATACCACTGCGACGACCAGGACCCTGGGGCGCCGCACTATCACCTACAAAAATGCTATTACCGGTACATAGCAGTAAAATCATGTTAGGCTGGTGTACCTAAAGTGCAGCTGAAGGAAGAAAATAAAGTTTGCTTCCAGTCATCGAGACTGTGCAGGGACAGTGAACAGTCATCACTCACTACACAGTGACCACACTGTTATCACTCCCCTGCATCTTCACTGCTTTGCACACAGACACTGCAGATTCTGACATGCACTAATGGTCACTGTACACTGAGCGCTGACTGATCACCGCACTTGTACTACACCAATGACTGGAAGAGAGCGGATGCAGGGAGAATATAATTTCTTTTTCCCTCTGTAGCTGCGCTCCCAATAAACCAGTATAACATGATTATAATGCTTTCTCCTGCTGATTATCACTATGTCTGCTGGTAAATATCTTATTTTGCAGATGAGAGGTTTCCTTTAAAAATAAGTAATATAATGAGGGTCAGTTCTTTAGAAAAATGGCTTCTTGAATGTAGAATCAGTGTGAGTAAAAAGTTACCAACTGCACATAGTCTGACAAAACAACAACTGTAGACAATACAGTATAATGCAGAGTTAAAAAGTCCTAAAAATAAAATTGAACAACTAATCTCAGCACAGGGCTATGGCTACATTCTCCCATATGCATTTGCGTGGGCTGCAAATGTCAGTCTTGTTCTCAAGGTTTAAGTGTCTAGCCAGTTTTAAATCCTCTGTACAGCCAAAACTAGACATGTTTTAATTCCTGGTAAATCCTCAAGGTGAGGGTTGCCTATAAAAGAGATTGATGTGAGTGTTTCCAGTATCCTGAAGTTGTACTGGAGCGCACAGGAGTGAAGGTAATGGAGCAATTAGGATTTTACTTTCTGTAGGACATAATGTCAGCCAAGAATCAATCACTAGAGGGGGACACATTTATCTTTTATGAGTGTCAGGTAATGAGTCTGTTTATCCTCTATTGATCTGTCTATAAGACAATAATTCAATGCTAAAGAGTTTGTCCTATTCAAGAAAGTTTCTAGGTGTAATAATATATGCAATTCAAGGGGTATTTCCAGAAAATGTAACAAAAGGGAAAAATAGAACAACTAGGCTTCAAACTGAGCTAACAATTTGCATTGTTGTTTCGCGAAAATAAGCTGCTCCTGGAGTGCTTCCCTGCTGGGATCCCTAGTGATCAGCAGTATGATACCAGGGAATCTTATAACAAGAGATAAATTCCCCTGCAGCACTTCCACAGGAGAGATGAAGCATTACAAGCTGCCCATTGAACGTGATGGGTTATTGGTGCAATGCACAGATGTGCTGGGTCCTCCAGAGATAGCTAGCTCATTGATGGTGACCTTCCCCTATTAACTGAGAATTCTCTAAAGGGATATTTGACAATGGGGTTTACATAAGACTAAACCTTTCTTTTAACCACCAAAAATAAGGACAATTTTTACTTGTAGGTTAATTTAATCAATAGTTCCCTGGAAAAGATGACTATAGCGCTCTTGGATGTGGCTAGGATCATCTGAGGGTCTGTAAATCGGGAGGGATGACGTGAGATACCTGGGAGGGGTGACTGAATGAGCCTTTTCCCTCTCAGCTCTGAGAATCATTAGGTCTGTATGGGTTTTGTCATTTCTTCACTTAAGGAAAAATGAAAGAAGGTTTGCATTCATTACCTGCAAGCAGAGAATCAGCAAGGCATGAAAACAAGAGTTACATAGCTTTTCAGTATGTAATAACTGAGCTTTATGTTTAGGCTGTGTTCACACACAGGTTTATAACCACGTCAGCCCTGCAGTCATTTCAATATTTACCTGATTAATCTTTCAGGGAAACATCTATTTCATCAGAAAAGTGGTGTGGCCATTGGGGTAAGTTCCCACAAATGTCTAAAAAATCGTTGAGAGTTTCACCTAGAAAAGTGGGGTGATTTCTTTCTCACTTCTTATTCGTGTGCAGCAGATATTAATGATTTACAGGACCATTTACAGTTCCTTATGTTACAAAATTGCAATGTAAAAATCAGATGACATACTGAGGCTCTGTACGGCATCTGATAGTGCATCCTCCAATTTCTTTCACACATAGGTTCAGTGAATTAGGCTGGGTTCACATTACGTTACTGGCATCCGTTAGACGGACTACGCTACACCGCGGCATAACACGGTGTAACGCAGTCCGTTAACGCTGCCATTAAGCCCTATGTCAGACGTATCGCTAGCGAACGGCCACAATGGGCGTGCGCTAGCGATGTGCCGTCATTGAGTGATGGACTCTGGGACGTGGGCTGCAGCGTTTCTTGGTCTGTCACCGCTAGCGCAGATAGAGCATCTGCTAGCACAATCACATTTCGGCACTTGTGTTAACGCAGCCCGTTTAACACATGTGTTGAACGGGCAGCTTTAACGCAATGTGAACTTAGCCTTAGTGCCCTATTGAATAACATTGGTCCCAGCGGCACAGGGCTGTTAAAAGCTGCAGAGTGACCACTGCGTGTGAACGCAGCCTAAGCGTTTTCTAACTTCTAATTAAAAGATAGGCAAAGATATAGAAAGTCATCAATTATACCAATGTAAAACTAGTGCAATGTAAAATAACTAATTTTGATACATCTATAGCTGCTGTAAGATGTTATTTGCTTTGATGAAGGCACATCCATAGGGGTCTGACCATCCAAGAGACACGGACCCACTTTATCTTCATGTGTCACTCATTGTTTTGGTGTCAGCTGGCAGAATCCAGAGACAATAGCCCATTATTGTCTCTGTCATGGATTATACCTTTCTGGCTTGCCTACAAAAATGAAAAATAGAAGAGAATATTTCATTTAACATCTCTCTTCAGATATGACAAACCCTTTCTTGTTAGAAGGATCCACCAAAAACAATATAAGTCCCACTGCTGAGACCTCCAGTGATCAGTGCTAATCTGGCAGCAAGTGTTCAATTCCTTTGTAGCTCAAGGGAAATGAAACTTTATATGCTGCCAATTAAAGTTCATGGTCCTCAGAGCAAGAAATGTCCCTCTCTGCTCTGGGTGATTGATGGAGGTAGTAAACTTCTCACTATTAACTCCCAATGTGGACATCACGGGCCCAATTTTAACAACCGTCTGAATCTGGTTTTAAAGGCAGGAAAGCAATAAGGTGTTGTTTCTTCTACAGAACTTATGAAAACTGTTGAAGGAAAGAGTGCAAATAGTGTCTTATCTGAGAAGGTTAAAGGGTTAATCCATAGGATTGCACTCACCAGATGTAGCTGAGTTGAAGCATTAAAAACATTTGCTGCAGCAGATCCACGAGTCCAGGAAGGACCAGCCATTAGATACAGATTGGGAAAATTGTGGTAAATTTCTGCACTGCTGAATCACTAGAATTCCAGAATTATTAGTACATGTGGCTTTATTATTCTACGCGTTTCAGAGATCAAGACTCCTTCATCAGGAAACACCACAGGATACATCTGTGAAACTCTGAAACACATAGAATAATAAAGCCACTTGTATTAATAATTCTGGAATTCTAGTGAAATTTACTACAATTACCCCTATCTGTATTCTACAGAACTTAGTTTTACTTACATTTTAATTTTTAAAAGAACTTGTCGATCGATTCATGCTGCCCAAGCCATCTGCAGCGTGAATGAGATCCTGGCTGCCCAACTGCAAGCACGTGTGTTTCACCATTGCATTTTAGGGAAAGATGGTTTAGAAGATCCAGATTCAGGTGATTGACACATGTCTCAATGTGTATACACATGGAAGAGACCTGCCAATCACCTGGAACAATGCGGGGAGCTGCCAGCCTGGGCTGGACTAGTCTCCTCTTTCCATATGGTCCTTTGTATACGTTCTCCAGGTCTTTAAATTATGTTCTTTCTGAAATGCCGGATTCATGCCGTTTGGGCAGCATGAATCAGGTGACCGGTCCCCTTTAATGCTGCATGCAGACCATTGTTGTCTGCCGTGTATATGCCACCATGATACTGTGGGTGTAGCTTTCTGTTTTATAATTATTCTGTGGGAGGTAAAGCTTTTACTCCTATTTTCCACAGGATGGAGAAGTTATTTCTATACGTGCTGCTTCTGTGCTGGAAAATAGTTCCTTGCACTACATGTGAGATGTCGAACATTACCATTGTGCTGGAGAAGGAGGGATGTAGTGCCTGCATCTCTGTAAATACCACCTGGTGCTCGGGATATTGCAGCACGAAGGTGAGCAAGATGTGTCTACAATACTGTATTAGAAACCCTTCTAAGTAGGTGCATTAGGTGCTGTTCACACTGGAATCATGATAAAAGAGAATCTGTCAGCAGGATGTTATCCCCAAACTATTTATATGAGCATGTAGCTCTTTCAAACACAAATCCAACAATACCTTTACATGGACAGTCCATTCCTCCATTAATGAGATATCAGTGGTTGAATTGATATGCAAATTAGGCCTAAAAGCTATGGTAGATCTAAAGCCTATGTCACTTCAGCTCTATTCCCTGCTCGATGCCGCCTCCTCCTGCTTGACTGAGGTCTCATTTGCTTAGAAGCCATCAGTCAAGTAGGAGGAGGCAGTGATGGGCGGTGAATAGAGCTGGAGTGACAGAGGTTTTAGATCCACAAATAGCTCTAAAGCCTAATTTACAAATCAATTCAAACTCTGATTTCTCCGTAATGGACTAATGAACTAACTAGCCATTTAAAGGTATTACTGGACTTGCCTTTGAAAGAGCTACATGTTCATCTAAACGAGGTGTGAATTCCTGCTCACAGATTGCCTTTAATGGAGAATTCATACAATCCAAAGTTGTTGTTCAGTATTGCTAAAATTAATATGTTCAATAAGTGCATTGAAGAGAACTTACTCCCCCGCCAAAAAAGTGTCCCAGTGTCAGTCTGTGTAGATGACTGACTGGTTACATCCTCCAGCAGCTCTCTTGCGCCTTGTAAAGCAGATCTTTCTCCCTGTGCAGACGTAGAGGTCCTTGGTTTTATGGTCTTAGTGCTTAGGGCAGACATGTGCAGTGTGATCCAGACAGACCCTCAGTAGGTGCCACTTGGCTATGTACAATGCCAAACATATGCAGAAAAAAATCCACTTGAGTTGCCAATAAGGATACTTATTAGAGGAAGGCACTAGGCAAATATTTGAGTTAATTTGGTTAATTGTCACTGCTATGTGCGCTCCTCTCGATTCCACATGGGGATAGGAGGAACGTCAGCAGCAAACAGGAGGAGGGGACAAGCCAAAAACTTTGGGGAAACGTAGTCACAAAATAACTCGTTGCTTGGTCGCTCCATTTCCTTTCCATGACCCTTGGATTCTTTCCCCACATCTTCATTTGCTATCATTAGAGAGCCTATGATCAATGACAAAGGAAACCCGCCCAACCTCTTCCTACACAGATGGATAATTACTAGAGATGACCAGAACTAATGAGATTCAAATTTGCCAAATTATAGAGATTTTACAAGAGAATTCAAATTGCAAGGAATTTATTCTCCTTGAATTGAGGTCTGGAGAGCCCACAGGGCATAATAATCTTAAGATGTAGAAAAAACAACAACTACTTTTCACCCCACTCCTGTTGTTTGCTTTCCCCCTTTTGATCTTTGCCATGTGTTTTTATCACCTTTGCGTGCTGCATCTTCTCAGTAGCCCAGAACATCTATCCACAAGTAGGCCTGGGGCCACCATACACATTGTGGTGAGGTCTTCAAGACATGTTCCACGACCTTGCAATGTGCTCTTTAAGCCGTGTCTATGCTTGGGATGACTTTGCGCGTATTCAGATTTGCCACTCCTTTGTCATGGTCGGAAGTCCCAGCTCTGTGAGTAGATGAAGCATGCCGTGGCAGTAGGAAGATGTGGACGTGGCCAGAGAGATGAGATGAGTTGGTGGTTTTTAACGATTTGCCAGCTCTCTATGGCTTAGCAAAATGGCCACAAGCCAAGCTGTCTGTTGTCTGTTTGCTGAATTACAAAAATTCAGATGCTGCTTGATAGGTAACAACCTCTGGAACTCCCACCGACCTTGAGATTAAAGAATACCCAACTCCCGGGCTGTACCAGGTACTACATCATAATTCTATAATATTAGTATACAACTTGGTCCTATTACAGTGGTAAGTGTATTAAATTTGGTGCCCACTCCCAAACTCAAAATTAAATACACAACATCCTTAGGACAATAGACACCATAGGATAAAGGGGTGAAGCTAAAATTATTTTTTTTTTAAATAATTTTTATTAGATCAACTAATATGATAAAATTCCTAAGTAAAATTGGTAAGGAGGGTTCAGAAAGAAAAGAGGGACTTAGGACTCAAAAAATAATAACATTTGCTGTCTGGTTTTTACAATATTATAACACCTATCTCCTTATCATCTTAGCAAGTGGAGCGTTAATTTTGATTATTTCTTTGATTATTTTGAATCTGAGATTCTGATTATGGTAATTACCAGACAGCAAATGTTACTATTTTTTGAGTCCTAAGTCCCTCTTTTCTTTCTAACCCCTTCTTACCAATTTTGCTCATGTATTTTATCATGTTAGTTGATCTAATAAAAATTATTTTTTTGTTAAATCATTTTTCTAGCTTCACCCCTTTATCCTATGGCGTCTACTGTCCTAAGGATGTTGTATATTTACTCATAATTCTATGTTCTGAATCGATGGGGGTCCCAGTTGTCACACGCCCACCAATTATAAGCTGATGCAATCAGGGCCGGACTTAGCCCAAAAGGCGCCCTGTGCGAGACTGCAGGACGGCGCCCCCCCCCCTCCAAACTTTGAAAGAAAACAATAACTCTTTAATATTCACAACAACACGTTTACTTAGAAAACTTGTGTTTCCCTGCAAAACACTTGAAGAAACACTAATATTGCAATAACGGGAATTATAAAGTGCTTTAAAGCGGACCAAAAGGAAAAAATGACGCTTGGTCCAAAGCCATATGGGCTGACAGCCAATCAGAGTGCAGAGCGGCGGCCTGCAAGGCCAAACACCGCCACACCATGACCAGATGACATATTACCACCACAGTGATCGAATAATATCAAATACAAGGAACGAATACCACAACATCATGACCAGACCACATATTACCACCACATAGTGACTGAATACTACAATACTGATCAATAATAAAAAAACCCACAATACTATCACCATAAGTGTCATTATACACAGGAGATCTGTACTTAGTATGCAGCGTCTGTGTATAGGTAATACAGTGATCACCGGTGACATACACAGGACCTCAGTATATAGTATACAGTGTATAGTGTCAGTGTATAGGTAACACACTGACTCACCAGTGACATCTCTAGGTGAAGTCCTTCATCTTTCATCCCGCACAGACCGCCATCACTTCATCCAGCCAGGACTCGTCTCTGCAGGAAATAACACAGTTATCTCGAGTTCCACTTGCAGAACACATTACTTAATTTTCCCAACTTCTACATTACACCACATGAAGAAGGCGACATAGTGTCACTCTACACAGTAATAGGACCGCCCCTCCATTTAAAACAGTATACTCAAAAAATAAAATAAATACATCACTGCAGTAATAATATCCCTTAATTAGCCCCTATGGTAATAATATTCGCCATCCTGGCCCCCGTGTGTCTCATTCCTGGCGTCAGCCATATATTCTCCCATCCTGCCCTAATGAGTATCTATCCTGCCCCATATGATCTTCCCATCCTGCCCCATCTGTCTCCATCGTATCCATCCTGCCCCATCTGTCT
Organism: Ranitomeya variabilis; assembly: GCF_051348905.1. Lineage (NCBI taxonomy): Eukaryota > Metazoa > Chordata > Amphibia > Anura > Dendrobatidae > Ranitomeya > Ranitomeya variabilis. Next base: position 519,230,389 of record NC_135233.1, read on the forward strand.
CCAATCCTGCCTCCAGTGTCTCCAGTCATGACGCCATGTCTGTCATCCTGCCCCGTGTCTCCATTCTGCCCCTGTGTCAAGCATTCTGCCCGTGTCCAGCATTCTGCACCAGTGTCCAGCATTCTGCACCAGTGTCCAGCATTCTGCACCAGTGTCCAGCTTTCTGCCCCTGTGTCCAGCTTTCTGCCCCGTGTCCAGCTTTCTGCCCCAGTGTCCAGCTTTCTGCCCCAGTGTCCAGCTTTCTGCCCCAGTGTCCAGCTTTCTGCCCCAGTGTCCAGCTTTCTGCCCCAGTGTCCAGCGTTCTGCATCAGTGTCCAGCGTTCTGCCCCAATGTCCAGCGTTCTGCCCCCGTGTCCAGCTTTCTGCCCCAGTGTCCAGCTTTCTGCCCCAGTGTCCAGCTTTCTGCCCCAGTGTCCAGCTTTCTGCCCCAGTGTCCAGCGTTCTGCCCCCGTGTCCAGCGTTCTGCCCCAGTGTCCAGCGTTCTGCCCCAGTGTCCAGCGTTCTGCCCCAGTGTCCAGCGTTCTGCCCCAGTGTCCAGCGCTCTGCCCCAGTGTCCAGCGTTCTGCCCCAGTGTCCAGCGTTCTGCCCCAGTGTCCAGCGTTCTGCCCCAGTGTCCAGCGCTCTGCCCCCCCTGTGTCCAGCTTTCTGCCCCGTCTCCAGCTTTCTGCCCCAGTGTCCAGCTTTCTGCCCCAGTGTCCAGCTTTCTGCCCCAGTGTCCAGCTTTCTGCCCCAGTGTCCAGCGTTCTGCCTCCCTGTGTCCAGCTTTCTGCCCTGCCCCCCCCCTCCCGATCGCCGCTCTCAATAATAATTAAAAAAAAAAAACAAGTTCTTCTTACCTGACCGCGATCCTGCTCTATCTGCTTATCGGTGGGGGCGGCCATCTTCCTGAGGCCGCGCGTGCGCAGGTGGAGTGCTCTGCTGCCCGGGGCTTCAGGAAAATGGCCGCGGGATGCCGCGCATGCGCAGATGGAGATCGCGGCGGCCATTTTTCTGAAGCCGAGAAGCGAACAGCCAGGTAAATTCTGCGCCGCCGGCGACCCGCCCCCCGCATTGTGCCGCCCCCCGCATTGTGCCGCCCCCTTCCTACGCCACTGCCAGGGGGGGCCCGATGACCGGGGGCGTGGTAACCGGAACGCTGGAAGATGGAAATTTTAGAAAACGGCTGCCCCGTACCGGGTCGTACCGGCTGAATCCCACCCCTGATTTTGATGTAATGTGACATTAATCTGCTGAGCTCAATAAATGCGCCCCTTGTATGCTAACGAGCCTTGGCGCCCTGTGCGGCCGCACAGGGCGCACAGGGCAAAGGCCGGCCCTGGATGCAATCTATGATGCACCCCTGTAAAATAAAGCATCCAATCCAGCTGGGTTGTGCTCCCTTAGCTCCACTGGCCCCATAATGGCAGCATAGGTTGTGTGTATGGTACAGAAACCATTACATGGATTATATAGTGAGATTTAGCATACATTTATGAAGCAAGGCTAGATCTCTTACATGTATACATGATTTTCAAACCACACAGCATAAATGATAAGGTGGAACAATATTTATTTTCTGCAGTTTCTTCAGGAATAAAAAGGAAATTATGAACAATTTCAGCAGCATTTTAAAAAAATGATAATATTGTAAAAGTCCTTTACTTCACTCTATTTCCTCAAAAATTGCATGTGTTCGCTCCGCTGGTCTTCCACCACTTACCGTTACTAGGGAGCGTTCCTTACAAGCTTTTACACATATAATTGAGCTCATGAGGATTGAATACAAGGCTAAAAATGAAAGAGAAAACCACGCCAGAATACATGTAACTCCATCACTGCTGTGCTTGCTGTTTTCCTTTAAAGCTGTCTTAAAGGGGCGTGGTACTTAAGAAAAGAAATGTAGCTGAATGGATTTCATATTGCATATAACGACCCTTTGTGCTTCTCATTGACCCTTTGTGATATGGCCAGCGTAATATTTCTGTGCTGGGATAACTGACTCTATTTTTCTAACCCTTATAATTGGAATAGACCCCATTGACCTCTCCTCCAATAAGGTGGAGCCTATAATCAGTGTTATCATTTACCTATAGCTAGTTGTTAGCTGCAGCCTCTGACTATAGACAGCCATAAGGAAACTCTGCATGCTAAAGGAAACATTTATCTTTAAAGATATAAAAGATTGTATACTCCTATACAGTATTAATAAAATGTATTGTAATGTTGATTAAGTCACTAGGGGGCGCTCACTGCATTCAAATTTTAAAAGGATTGATCCACAAAAAATATTTATGCACAGGCTCTTTAAATTAAATCTGTCATGAGGATTGTACAAGGAGTTAAACTTATGAAATCCATACTTTGATAGTAGAAATCCGTTTTGTAGTTAATGAGAAATCTTGTGATGAAATCATATGCAAATGAGCTGTGAGGGTTGTGAGGGAGACAGGGGACTTGCAGCTCTCCTGCCCTTTCTCCCTACTCCCCGCCATATGCCTGCCTTCTCTGCCTTAGCGACAGGTCACTGAGATAAGAGTGCCGGTCAGTCAGACACTGGAGGTAAGCGGGGAGTAGGGAGAAAAAGCAGGAAAGCTGCAAGTGCAATGTCTCCCTCACAACCCTCGCAGCTCATTTGCACACGATTTCATCACAAGATTTCTCATTAACTACAAAAACGGATTTCTAGAATCAAAGTACGGATTTAATTAGTGTTAAAGAACTTACACAATCCTCATGACAGGTGTGAAGTCCTTATGACGGGTGTAAAGTCCTTATGACAGGTGTACAGTCTTCATGACTGGTTCTCGATAAATTGTTTTCAGTACATTAGCTCCCCCTTGTGGTGGTCTCATGCAGCCAGAATTGTATTAATTACCCTACTTTGTGATGGCATGCAGAGAACTGCTACTTTGGTGGAGACTTCAGTAGTGTTTTGATCCCTGTACGAATGTATCTGTTGGACCTTGTAATTTGTGTACACGTCAATGGTAACCTGCTTTTAATTTGCAAAAATGCAACCAATAAAATAGATTTATTTAAACTTCTTATATATTAATTCAGTTTAAATATGTACATAATATGTAATGTTTTCTCATTGTAGGATCCTAATTTAAGGTACTCCCACAAGTCAGAAAAACAGGGAGTCTGCACATACACAGACATTACTTATGAAACGGTGAAAATCCCCGGCTGCCCCGAGAACGTAGATCCCTTATACACTTATCCGGTGGCGGTTGATTGCCATTGTGGACAATGTGATTCGGAAACTACTGACTGTACAGTGAGAGGTTTAGGTCCTACTTACTGTTCCATCAGACAAGACTGACAGATGAAGCTGATACCTTTATCATGTGCAATGAGCAAGTGCAAAATATTGTGTCCATTCTAAAGAGCAATTCCATCTAAAATTGAGGAAAAAAACTGTAAATTTGAGACCCTGAAGAATCTTCTTCTGTTTAGTTGTTTAAAGTGAAACGTTGGCGAAAATGTCAAAAATTGGGTTTGGTTTAGACCAAAGTCTTGAAAAGCCTGCAGATCAGTGGGATATCAGGACAGAAGGGCTCAGCTAAGAGCTGTGTTCCCTGAATTCAGCAATTCAGTAATCTTTGCACAGATCCTTAGACCATCTATGATCCATACATTACTTTGGCCAAATTCAAACATCTGCACATCATGCTGTCAGGAGACTTGGGGTCAGTTGGGCATTGTTGTCTGTACGTAGACCACGTACAGTAATATGGTCATGTGAAAAGCTAAAGACAGCCAAAGAGGCACAGTGCCCAGCTCGGTGCTTCTTCATTTCAGCAACCAGTGGAGATTGTAGGACCGGAGCCACCACCATTAAAGACTTCTCACATTGTAATATGACATGTCAGAAGTATCTTCTAATGTTAGCAATCTTTAACATTTCAGTTATCAGTTGTATCCATTTTTCAATATAGGCATGAAACATACTACGAACATTCTCTGTGGCATCTTTTTCAGTTTTTTACCAGCCCATCTGCTTTTGGAAATTTCTTTTATTTGATCCATAATTTACAGTTACTTTGAAATGAATGTATTGTCCCTATATTAAAGTAATATATAATATGCCAATGACCCGGCCTTTCCAATGTCTCATAAGGCAGCAGGGTCCCTCATTGGTTAGCACTTTTGCTTTGCAGCGCTGGGGACCTGGGCTCAAATCCCACCCAGGACAACATCTGCAAGGAGTTTGTATGTTCTCCCTGGGTTTGCACCGGTTTCCTCCGGGTTCTCCGGTGTCCTCCTACACTCCAAACACATACTGATAGGGAACCTAGATTGTGAGTCCCAATGGGGACAGTGATGATAATGTCTGTAAAGTGCTGTGGAAAACTATGGCACTATATAGGTGAGGAAAATTAACAAATAATATTAATGGATTTACGAATTTCACTGCTAGTGATGAGTTAGGCCCCCATTCCCTCAAAGTCTTCCTGCTCCTCACAACTCACAATATATGGGATTTATTGACATTTCCTCCATGATCAGTCCAATAACAGCCTCAGGTTTCAAGGGCATAAACTCTCAAGCGACAGAATATCTGAGAGAACAGTTCAAAGACATATTTATAAGATATTATAGGTGGAATTGCACTTTATATCGATGAGAAAGCAGCATGAAAATGTATTAATTTATGTATAAATATATGGAAAGCAACTTTCTGCAGCACCTAAGGCAATATGAGCAGGATATTAATTGCTGTTTTTAGCTTGTGTTATTTTTATGCTTCTACTTAATGAACATAAATGTCCTGCCAGGAGCTGTCTTAATGTAGACGTAGATTAAATCTGTACTTCAGAATTTTAAGTTCATAAATATCTTTTACCTGAAGTCGAAGGAGATATTTTGTTATTTCGCTCCATCAGAGCAAACTGAGGTAGATGAAAGGTGATTAATATATTACTAACTATAGCAAAAGAAGATGGAGGACATGAAGTTGGCTGGATAACCCCACTACATCCCCATCCAAAAGTGAACTGCCATAAGTAATTCTGATGAGCCAGAATAGCAGATGACTGAAAACATCTGATTTGCTTAATATTACACATGTTGCCTGACTAGTTAGACCATTCATAGAAGTGCAAAGAATGCATCTTCTGAAAGCGTTGGAAAAGCAGCAATTGTAACAGACATTATGTGGATTACTCAGAAGAGGAGGAGATATAGAGGAATGTATGACTGCGGGATCAGACTACACAGGCTTGGTTGTCTGTTTCCATGGAAATGTATAGATATGAATAAAGAATCAGAAATATCCAATGAAAATATTGCAGATTTTCTTCATAACTCATTTTTTCATGCATTTGGACAACTTAAAAATTTGGTTTTGAAGATAAAGGCATTTAACTTGGACTTGTCACTCAAAAATATTGAGTTGTAAAAAATCTAAGCTCTGCTGATTCTGCTGCTCTTTTCTATTTTGTGCTGTGTCGCTCCTTTGCAGAGATACTTACATTTGATACTTTTGGAGTGCAGTATGTGGAATCTCTTCTTGTATTGCAACTGGACGTTTCTTCAAAGTCTTTATTTCTCTTAACATGAGCAGCGCATTAGCTAAAGGGCTAGCACTGTTGCTTTGCAGTGCTGGGGTCCTGGGTTCAAATCCCTCCAAGGAAAAAATCTGCAAGGAGTTTGTAGGTTCTCTTCATGTTTGTGTTTGTGCTGGTTTCTTTCACACTACAAAAACATACTGATAGGGAATGTAGATAGTGAGCCCCAATGGGAACAGTGATGTAATTAATAGTGCTATATAAGTAAATAAAATAAATACATTAAAAATGTGCTTTCACTGCTCCCTCCTAGTTGCTGAGCAACATCTGACACTGATAGATTGGCTGCTGAGCTTTAATTGGCAACATCTGGGAAAGAGAAGTTAAAACTTATGCCCCCAATACAATACTCTTAAGAAACACTCAGGTGGTCTGCAAGCAGAAATTTCACATACTGTGTTCCCAAAGCAATAACTTTAATATCTCTGCAAATGAATAAAATGGAAAACAGTGGCAGCCATGTATACTTTTCTCTGAAGTGCTCTGGCATTTCAGAGAAAATGCACTTTAAAAACCTGATTAGTCCAACTCCGCCCCGGCTACCTTCTCCCAGCGCTGCAGAAGGTGACAGGTCTATCACTGTATGCACAGAGCCTGATTAGTCTAGTCTTCTTACAACCATAGAATTCTAGAGTTGTAAGGGACCTCCAGGGTCAAAATGTCCAAGCCCCTGCTCAATGCAGGATTCACTAAACCATTCACTTAACATGTCTTTCCAGCCTCTGTTTGAAGACTTCCATTGAAGGAGAACTCACCACTAGGGTTGAGCGACCTTTACTTTTATAGGATCGGGTCGGGTTTCACGAAACCCGACTTTTTCAAAAGTCGGGTCGAGTGAAATCGGCCGATCCTATAAAAAAGTCGGGGTCGGGGTCGGCCGAAACTCGAAACCCAATGCAGTGCATTGGGTTTCCAAAGGTTCCCAGGGTCTGAAGGAGCGGAAACTCTCCTTCAGGCCCTGGGATCCATATTTAAGTGTAAAATAAAGAATTAAAATAAAAAATATCGCTATACTTACCCTCTGACGGGCCCTGGTACTAACCGGGAACCTTCTTTCCTTAGAATCAGCCTTCCAGGACCTTGCGGTGACGTCGCGGTGACATCGCGGCTTGTGATTGGTCGCGCGGCCACCCATGTGACCGCTCGCGCGACCAATCACAAGCGCGACCAATCACAAGCCGCGACGTCACCGTGACGTCACCGAAGGTCCTGGAAGGGCTGATTCTTAGGAAGGAAGGCTGCCGGAAAGAAGCAGAGCGTGTCCGAGGGTGAGTATATACCTAATAGGAATATACTCACCCTCGGCTTCGTTCCGGCAGCCTTCCTTCCTAATCAGCCCTTCCAGGACCTTCGGTGACGTCACGGTGACGTCGCGGCTTGTAATTGGTCGCGCGAGCGGTCACATGGGCGGCCACGCGACCAATCACAAGCCGCGACGTCACCGCGACGTCACCGCAAGGTCCTGGAAGGCTGATTCTAAGGAAGGAAGGTTCCCGGTTAGTACCAGGGCCCGTCAGAGGGTAAGTATAGCGATATTTTTTATTTTAATTCTTTATTTTACACTTAAATCTGAATTCCGATACCAATTCCCGATATCTTAAACATATCGGGAATCGGTATCGGAATTCCGATTCCAGATTCAGAAGATCGCCGACTTCATGGCCGACCCCACACAGGGGTCGGGTCGGGTTTCATGAAACCCGACTTTGCCAAAAGTCGGCGACTTCTGAAAATTGCCGACCCGTTTTGCTCAACCCTACTCACCACCTCTTGTGGCAGCCTGTTCCACTCACTGATCACCCTCACTGTCAAAAAGTTTTTTTCTAATATCCAATCTGTGTCTACTACCTTCCAGTTTCATTCAATTGCTTCTCATGTTTCCATATGCAAATGAGAATAAGGATGATTCCTCTACACCAGGGTGGGCAATTAATTTTCCTGAGGGCTCACATGAGAAACCGTGACTGTTGTCGAGGGCTGAATCAATAGGCTGAAATTAATTCTGCTCAATATTAATATCAATATATTATAATTATATTATTGATAATCATATTATTATTAATTGCATCAGTTAATATTGAGCAGAATTAAGTATTATTATTATTATTATACATTTTTATAGTGCCATTTATTCCATGGCGCTTTACATGTGATCAGGGCAAATATAGACAAGCACAATTAACATGAGTAAAACAAGGCACACACAAGTACAGGAGGAGAGAGGATCCTGCCCACGAGGGCTCACAGTCTACAGGGGATGGGTGAGGATACACTAGGAGAGGGTAGAGCTGGGTATGTGGCGGTTCAGTAGACTGGGGATCACTGCAGGTTGTAGGCTTGTTAGAAGAGGTGGGTCTTCAGGTTCCTTTTGAAGGTTTCCGTGGTAGGCGAGAGTCTGATGTGTTGGGGTAGAGTTCCAGAGTATAGGGGAAGCATGGGAGTAGTCTTGGATGCGGTTGTGGGAGGAAGAGATGAGAGAGGAGTAGAGGAGGAGATCATGAGACGATAGAAGGTTGCGTGTAGGTAGGTACCGGGAGACCATGTCACAGAAGTATGGAGGAGTCAGGTTGTGAACGGATTTGTATGTCATTTTTAGTGTGTTGAACTAAGGCCTCTGGGCAATAGGAAGCCAATGAAGGGCCTGGCAGAGAAGAGAGGCTGGGGAATAATGGGGAGACAGGTGGATTAGTCGGGCAGCAGAGTTTAGGATGGATTGGAGTGGTGCCAGAGTGCTAGAGGGGAGGCCAGAGAGTAGGAGGTTGCAGTAGTCGAGGCGGGAGATGATAAGGGCATGTACTAGAGTTTTTGTGGCTTCATGGTCAAGGAATGCCCGGATTCGGGAAATGTTTTTGAGTTGGAATTGGCAAGAAGAGGCAAGGGCTTGGATACATGGCTTGAAAGAGAGGGTAGAGTCAAGGATCACCCCGAGGCATCGAACGTGCGGGATCGGGGAAAGTGAGCAGCCATAGACATTGATGGATAGGTCAGGTGGAGGGGAAGAGTGAGGTGGGGGAAAGATGATGAATTCAGTTTTGCCCACGTTCAGTTTTAGAAAATGAGCAGAAAAGAAGGATGAAATAGTAGACAGACATTGTGAGATTTTGGTCAGTAAGGAAGTGAGGCCAGGTCCAGAAAGGTAGATCTGCGTGTCATCAGCATAGAGATGATATTGTAAACCGTGGGATTCTATGAACTGTCCCAGACCGAAGGTGTAGCTGGAGAAGAGTAGGGGTCCTTGAACTGAGCCTTGGGGAACACCGACAGACAGGGGGCTAGATGAGGAGGTGGTGTGGGAGAGGGAGACACTGAATGTCCGGTCTGTTAGATATGATGAGATCCAGGATAGGGCCAAGTCTGTGATGCCAAGAGATGAGAGAATCTGTAACAGGAGGGAGTGGTCCACAGTGTCGAAGGCAGAAGATAGGTCCAGAAGGAGGAGGACAGAGCAGTGTCGCTTCCTCTTGACGGTTAGTAGGTCATTGGTCACTTTAGATAGGGCAGTTTCAGTTGAGTGATGTGGTCGGAAGCAGATTGTAACCGGTCAAAGAGGGAGCAGGAGGAGAGGTGAGAGGACAGTTCAAGATGGACATGCTGTTCCAGTAGTTTTGAGGCATAGGGGAGAAGGGATATCGGGCGATAGCTGGACACAGAGGATGGGTCGAGGGAGGGTTTTTTGAGGATAGGTGTGATTGATGCATGCTTGAAGGATGAGGGGAAGACACCATTTGTAAGTGAGAAGTTGAAGAGTTGTGTTAGGGTTGGGATGAAGACGTTTGCGAGGTTAGGGATGAGGTGGGATGGGAGCGGGTCAAGTGTGCAAGTGGTGAGATGTGATCTTGACAGAAGGATGGAGAGCTGATCGTCTGTCATGGTGCAGAAGCTGGCTTTGGAACAGGGCTGAGAAGTCAAGAGGAGGGGCATTGGGGGCTGCGGGCCAAAGCTTTGTCTGATGTTATCACTTTTCTGCTTAAAGAAAGAGGCAAATTCTTCAGCAGAAATGAGAGGGGAGGGAAGAGATGCTGGGGGACAGAGTAGAGAATTGAAAGTGTTGAAGAGCTGTTTAGGAATGTGAGTCAGGGAGGATATGAGAGATGAGAAGTAAGTTTGTTTTGCGGCTGTGAGCGTGGACTTGAAGCTGGCGAGGGACTGCTTGTATGCAGTGAAGTGGTCAGCAAAACGAGATCTCTTCCATCTCCGCTCAGTGACCCTGGAAGCCTGTCTCAGTTCTTTGGTCAGGCTGGTTAGCCAGGGCTGCCTGCTGATTCTATGAGTTTTGCTATGCGTGAGGGGGGCGGCCAAATCAAGTGTAGCTGTTATTGTGGTGTTAAAATGTGACAGCAGCATCTGTGTCATGGAAGGAAGCTATGTCTGTAAGAGGGAGCAGGGACTCAGAGAGTAAGTGTAAATTGAGGTGTTTGAGATTTCTGCAAGGGTGAGTGAGTTTGTGGAGTGGAGGTTGCGCACTAGGAGGGGAGAGGAAAGAAAATGTCAGTAGGTTGTGGTCAGACAGGGGGACGGGTGAGATAGTGAGATTAGTAAGGGAACAGAGGTGAGTGAAGATGAGGTCCAATGTGTGGCCATCTTTATGGGTGGCTGCGGATGACCATTGAGTGAGACCAAAGGAGGCAGTGAGCAATAAAAGTTTAGAGGCGGCTGAGTTGGAAGTGTCAATGGGGATATTGAAGTCACCCATGATGATAGTGGGGATGTCGGCTGAGAGGAAATGAAGTAGCCAGGTGGTGAAGTGGTCAAGAAAGGTGGAGATGGCTAGTTCTGGGGGGCAGTAGATGACAGCCAGCTGGAGGTTGGAGGGGGAGTAGATGCGGAGAGAGTGCACCTCGAATGATGGCAGAGTAGCGGAGGGTGTTAGTGGAATTGGGGTAAAAGAGCAGGTATCGGACAGGAGCAAGCCAACTCCTCCATCACGTTTGTTGCTGGGGCAAGGGGTGTGAGAGAGGTGGAATCCACAATAGGAAAGCGTGGCTGGAGAGGCTGAGTCAGAGGGGGTGAGCCAGGTTTCAGTGATGCCAAGGAAGGAGAGTTTGTTATTGATAAAGAGGTCATGGATAAATGACAGTTTATTGCAGGCAGAGCGTGTGTTCCATAGTGCTCCAGGTAAGGGGAGTGGGGGCTGGATGAATGGGTATGAGGTTACTGTGGTTGGGAAGACATGTAGAGGATCATGGCAGGGGATTAGAAATGAGTGTGGGGATGTGTTGTGGAGGGCCGGGATTAGGGGATACGTCACCAGCAATGAGGAGCAGCAGACAGAGCGTTAGAAGGTGGGAGCTGGATAGGAAGCGGTGTGGCCGTGTGTGTCTGGTGAAAAAGTATTGTATGTGGAGGAGCAATTCTGTGGAGGAGGTGAGGTGGCTGGGGAGGATGGAGGAAGAAATGACTAGTTCCTTACTGGGTGTAGGGATTACAGGAGATAGTAAGAAATAAAGTAGTATGGGGGAGAATGAAAAGAAACCAAAACATTATAGTAGTTTTCTATTCCTTTACCTTCCAGTCAATTCCAGTCCAATTCTAGTCTAATTCATAGGAATTAAAAATCTGTAATTTGAAAGGTGGAATTTGAAAGATGGTCAGACACGTCTGGACAGACTCATGGCATTGAATTTATGTGCACCTAAGGGCTTGCACCTGAGAGGGGATGTGGGTGTGTGTGTCCAGAGCACATGTTCACAGTTAAGCCAGGTCATAAAGAGGGGGTGGGGTAGAATGACCACTCAGGTATGCAAGGGAGAAGCAAGAGGAATGAAGTACATATGGATAGAAAATAATGGGTAAGCAAAGAATACCAGGTGGAGTATGCTGACATCCTCCTATATATCGTTTGAACCCAAGTACAGCCCCTTCTGTATATTGCATAAGCCCCCGACAGCCCCTTATATACCCTTATATACCGTTGAGCCCCACACAGCCTTCCTATATATATACTGCATGAGTGCCACACAGCCTCCCTATATACTGCATGAGCCCCACACAGCCTTCCTATATATACTGCATGAGTGCCACACAACCTTCCCATACACTGCATGAGCCCCACGCAGTCGCCCCATATACAGCATGAGCCCCACACCACCTCCCCATATACTGTATGAACCCCACGCAGCCTCTCCATATATACAGCATTAGCCCCACACAGCCTCACAATTTGCAGCATGAGGCCCCCATAGCCTCCCCTTGCTCAGCACAAGGTCCCCATAGCCTCCCCTTGTTCAGCACAAGGCCCCCATAGCCTCCCCATGTGCAGTACAGCACCCAAACCCTCCCCATGTCCACCCAAACATCCCATACACATGAAAAAAATGAACACCACTTACCTCGGTCCCGTTTCCCGGCGCTCTGCTTCTAACTCGGTGTCTCCGGTGTGCTGACTCTCCGCAGCACACAGCTGACGTTATGAAATTACATAATCACATCAGCTGTTTCATGCGCTGAGTAGTGGAGGAAGTGGCCGGAGGCCCCTCCTACACCAAAGAAGTCAGCGAGTGGGTGGGCACGGTGCAGCCTGTGGACCTCTGTTTTCCAGCCCCTCGGCTGTCTCGGTCCACGGGCAGGACTGAGAAAGCCAAAGGGCCGAAAGTGGTCCACGGGCTACACTTTTCCAAAGTCTGCTCTACACTGTGACAGCCCTTCATATATTTGTAAACAGCTATTAAGCCTCTTTTAGCTTTTTTGAAAGCTAAACATTAACAGATCCTTTATGTTCTCGTAGAACATACTTTGAAGTCTGCTCACCATCCTGGTAGCTCCTGTCTGAACTTGCTCCTAATCCCAATACACCCCTAACCCTAATCCCAACCCTAAACTTAACCCTAATCCCAAACCTAACCCTAATCCCAAAAGTAACCCTAATGCCAACCCTAATCCTAACCCTAATCCCAACTCTAACCCTAACTTTAGCCGCAACCCTAGCCCTAACTTTAGCCCCAACCCTAACCCTAGCCCTAACCCTAGCCCTAACCCTAAATTTAGCCCCAACCCTAACCCTAAATTTAGCCCCAACCCTAACTCTAAATTTAGCCCCAACCCTAACCCTAAATTTAGCCCCAACCCTAACCCTAACCCTAAATTTAGCCCCAACCCTAACCCTAACCCTAAATTTAGCCCCAACCCTAACCCCAACCCTAAATTTAGCCCCAAACCTAACCCTAACCCTAAATTTAGCCCCAACTCCTCTAGCTGCCGGCCGGCAGATCATGGCGGGCGCATTGCGCATGCGCCCGCCATTTTTTTACCGGATGAAGAAGTCGGCGGGCAGGAGGGGACGCAGGAGGACCAAGGGACACCAGTAAGTATAACAGGGTCCCCGAATCCAGAGAATGACACACCGCTTTTTTTTTTTTTTTGCGGTCGCCGGTAAACAGTTAATCACCGGCAATCGCAAAACAGGGGTCGGTAAAAACCATGGCAGCCGAGACCCCAAAGATCTTCAGGGTGCCAGCCGGAGGGCGCACTGCACTGCTTATAATAAGGCCGGAGTCACACTAGCGAGAAATACGGACAAGTGCTATGCAATATAAAATCGCATAGCACTCGGACCAATGTTAATCTATGGGGCAGCTCCCATCATTCGTTGTTTTCTCGGAAACTGCAGCATGCTGCGATAGTCACTGTATTACGCCCGAAATACTCCAATGAAAGTCTATGGGTGCGAGAAAAACTCGGACACCACACGGACCTTCAGTGTGACTTGCGAGAAATACGCACCGGTGTCCTATAGAAAAGCCAGCAATTCAGTGCAGTGTAATGTAAAATCACACTGACAGCTTACAATAGAATAGATAAAGTATATGTCTACACATAGTATAGGTATATATATATATATATATATATATATACACTGTGTTCCAAATTATTATACAAATAATATTTCCTCATATTTCCTCTAAATTACCTATCTGAATTGCAGTCATTGTTATTTTCCAGTCATCTACTATTCTAGTATAATTGCAATGTTTTGGAACAAACTGCCTATGAAAACAGTATCTTTTCTTTAAAAAAAATAAACGATCAAAATGCATGTTCCAAATTATTATGCACAGCAGAGTTTTCAACTTTTTTTTTTTATTTTGAACAAAAAAATGGTCAGTTGTGAAGTTATAAGCATTATCAGCTTATTACAAAATGAAATCAAACAGTTTTCAAGTGAAAACTTTATTCTAGGTGATGTTACATTCGCACATAGGACCCCTTGTTCGAAATAAGCTTCTGAACTCTCTCGTCCATTGAATTTGTCAGTTTTTGGATGGTTTCTGCTTCAATTGTTTTGCATGTGGACAGAATACCCTCAAAGCTGTTGCTTAGATGTGAACTGCCTCCCGCCATCATAGACACTCCTTTTGATGATGCTCCAGAGGTTCTCAATGGGGTTGAGGTCAGGGGAAGATGGTGGCCACACCATAAGTTTGTCCTCTTTTATGCCCATAGAAGCCAGAGATGCAGATGTGTTTTTTGCAGCATGAGACGGTGCATTATCATGCATGAAAATGATCTTGCTGTGGAAAGCACGGTTCTTTCTCTTGAACCATGGCAGGAAGTGTTGTTTTAGAAACTCCACATAGATTATGGAGTTCATCTTTACCCCTTCAGGTATCATAAAGGGGCTGACAATCTCTCTCCCCATGATTGCAGCCCAAAACATTACTCCACCTCCTCCTTGTTGGCGCCTTAGCCGTGTTTTCATGGGGTGTCCATCAACCAGCCATCCTCCACTCCATCCATCTGGACCATCGAGCGTTGCACAGCACTCATCGGTGAACAAAACAGTTTGGAAGTCAGTCTTCATGTATCGTTTGGTCCACTGGAGCCGTTTCTGCTTATGTGCAGTGGATTGAGATGGTCAACAGGATGGCTTACGCACAGCTGCAAACCTCTGAAGGACCCTGCATCTTGTTGTTCTGGGGACGTTGGAGGCACCAGCAGCTTCAAAAACTTGTCTGCTGCTATGACAAGGCATTTTTGCAGCTGCTCTTTTAACCTTATGCAATTTCCTGTTGGAAAGAGTCCTCAATTTTTCCTTATCAGCACGCACACGTGTGTGGTGGGAATCAGCTACATACTTCTTGATTATGCGATGATCACGATGAAATGTCTTGGCAATGTTGATTGTAGTCATGCCTTGACCTAAATACTCCACAATTTGTTGATTCTCAGCAGCCGACACATCCTTTTTCTTTCCCATTTTGGCAAAAAATGTAGGCTGCTTAATAATGTGGAACAGCCTTCTTAAGTAGTCTTGCCTTTATTTGGACACACCTGCCAAACTAATTTGCACAGGTATCTGCAATTGCTTTCAGTGATATAAAGAGCCCTGACACACATCACCATCAATGAGTTTAAATGACAAACAAAAAAATTCTAACCCTATCACTTCTAAACTCTTTGTGCATAATAATTTGGAACACAGTGTATATATGTCATTGACACACACACACATATATATATATATATATATATATATATATATATATATATATATATATATATATATATCTTTAGATTTCATAGAAAGTTAGATAGCAAAATAGCCATTAATTAAATTGTCGGGTTCTGTAAAATCATTGCAGAACCCGACAGGATATGAGACATGGTTTACATACAGTAGGTGTTAAATTAAAGGATTAATTCACAAAAAAAAACTGGTGCGGAATTTTCTTTGCCAGAGAGGGAAAGCCAGTGACTGAGGGCAGATATTAATAGCCTAAAGAGGACCATGGTTATTGCCCCCTCCCCCAGCTAGAAACATCTGCCC